>NW_024582404.1:2229744-2310469 GCF_018398535.1 Haplochromis burtoni | reverse complement strand
ATATATATATATCTCTATATATATATATCTCTCTCTCTATATATATATATATCTATATATCTATATCTATATATATCTATATCTCTCGCCCTTGAATGCCTAAAGGACCTGGTGACCATGCGAACAACTATTTTCACAACTGTGTGTCTGAATGACATTAACGAAACAAACCCGTACACGCGGATCAATGGAGAAATGGTTTTTCCAGCATCAGAAAAGGGTAACGCTGACTCTCAGTCATCCCAAAAGACATGAAGAGAACTGAAGTAGTGCATAAAATTGAGTCAGTGCCCTGAAGACCAGACTTTAACTGCCTATTAGGACAGTTTTACAGCCAGTCCCACTGCAGCAGGGGACCGTCTCATTCAAAATGCTCCCACAGGTCGAAAAACAGTCAGAGTTACTAATGAGACCATAGCCAGCAGCGAGGAGGGAAAAATGCAAAATTAATAGCTGCGTTACATTCATCACTTATAAACTGGACGTTTAGTGATGATTTTCACTGGACTTTTCACATCCCCTTTATCACTAATGATGAGTTTTGACACCTCAGGAAATATCAGTGAAGATGTGGGTAGAGTAATTTCCAGGTTTTTCCAGGGGCAGCTGCACAGGCAGAGACCCCCTCACTAACATCTGATGTACATCCAGCCGGCTGAAATATGGGCTGCTGCTGGTAGACTTTCAAGCGGTAAAGAAGAGGAAGTGATCAAATGATGCAGTCATGGCTGACAGGGTGATTTATTTATTTCCCCTGGTTTCTGTTTATTAGAATCTCATCTAGTCTCAAGTCTCACTTGTATGAGAAGCTTGTTAAAAAACAAAGAAACTACTTTCTATTTTTCTAATCATCGTTTTTCTCTCGTGGACATCAACTCTGATTTCTTGCATGTCACATCGGTCGACTTTTCTAAATTGCCACGTCTGGGATATTTGCTGTTTTTCTTTTATGACGGGAAAATAATTAGACAGGCGTGTTTGTTCCAAACGTATCGAAGAGAACAGATGTGACAGAAACTGATGAGTTTTCCCAGGAACAGAACTTTGTCAGAAAAACACGAGCGACGTAGCAGGAACTTTCTCCTGCAACTTGAAAAAACATGGAGTTTAATCTCGCAGATTTTAAGGACGCGGTGTGCAAATCGTTTAAATATTTCATGTTCTCTCTGAGCACAAGTCAAGGATAAAAACAAATCAGTAAATCTCTTTGTCTTTGATTAAGACACTTTAAAAAAGTGCTTACAAAGTCATTAAGAAAACCTCTACATGAGTGTGAACATGTAAATGCACAAACCCTCTCAGTCCCTAAGGACCCACTGGGGCGCACTGACAGAGGCGAGGCTGCCGGACACTGGCGCCACCGGGCCCTCTGACCACCTCCAGTAGGCAACGGGTGAAGTGTCTTGCCCAAGGACACAACGACCGAGACTGTCCAAGCCGGGGCTCGAACCAGCAACCTTCCGATCAAAGGGGAAACTCCCAACTCTTGAGCCACGACACTAGTAGCTGCTGGGACTTCGAGTCACCGCTTTCCAACCAGGACAGGCTTCTAGACTTGAATGACTGAAAGAAAGAAAACAGCCGTAGCTCATTTCCTCTTCAGCTGTTTTTCAAGCTGCTTTAATGTTAGCGAGTCTTGTAAAAATGAAATAAACACCAAACATTTCATATTTCCATCTGGCTGCTCTGCTTTGCAGTCAGCCTGACCTGAAGGGCACCTGAGTACAAAACAGAAAAGTCTCCTTTTTAAAGAAAGACTCTAAAGTATGTTCAGAAAGTTTAACACTGCATTCTCCTTTGAAAAGACTTCATTCAGCGAGACCTAAAAGCCAAAAGGTAGATGCTGAAATGCTGAGATTTTCTCCATGTTCCTCCTTTCTGTAGCACAGTAATAGACACTCTGTGGTGGAGAGGTGACGGCGTAATGTTTGGATTTGAAGTCAACTGCTGAATTTTATTTCACTTCAAGGCTACTCTTCATAACTTATATTATTACTCATCTTGTGTTTTTTGTATTACACGATGATGTAAAATGAATGGCACACTCCATGAAAAGCTGTCGATTACACATTTACACAAAAGCCTTTCATAGATTTTAAAGAGTTGTTAATTCCACAAATGAAATATTCTTTTTTTCCTGAAAGCCTGTCAGTTATCCTGTCAGTTATGCGTCTTTCACCTTCAAACCTTATATATCGTGTCTTTTAATATAATTATAAAATCTTAAACTGATCCAGATGAAAAGCTCTGAGACGGGGACACGAGCAAAACTGGTGCATCTCAACTTGCCCATGAATTCTCCTCTCTATTTCCTCCATTATCTGCCACCCAATCAGGAGCCGTGTTTGAGAGAGGGCAATCTTTCTGCGTGTTTTGATATTAGACACGGAGGATGATGGTATAATGGTTTATCTTCCTTTGATTTCTAGATTATGCCAAAGGACAATGAGACACGGTCGACTCTGATGTATAAGTACATCATCCATGAAGATTCGGTGCCCATCAACAATAACAATGTCATCCAGGAGGAGACCTATGAGTGGGCTCTGAAGAGCTGGTCTCCGTGTTCCAAGCCATGTGCTGGAGGTAAACTCAGAAACTACCTTCACTTAAAAAAAAATTATTAAAATTGTATATTGAAGTTTCATATTCAGTCTATAGGTGTTTGTGATGATCTGCTTTCATCCACATTCTCAAGCTGTGTCTTTGAAGTAAGAAATTATTGACTGAGTGAGCTAATTCAACCAAATATTTTGTCTTCAAACAAGATGATTGACATATATTTCTTATATGCACTTCTAACCACAAAGTCTTTTCATTTGCATGGATACACAGAATATCGAAAAGGTGTTATTGGCAGTACTCACTGTTTCTTAGTGTAGGAAAGATAAGGTTGGTACTTGATATAAGATTGATTTTTGCTACCCTAACCGTTTTTTTCTTTTCCCCCGATGGTCATGAGTCCTAAAAAAACTTCATTTATCATTTTTCTACTGTGTTTTTTGGTATTATTCATATGTCAAATGTTATGTTTGGTTTTTAAACATCCCTGTGCGAAGAGCATCAGCATTTCAAATCTGCAGAATTGGCCACCAAAGATGTCACTGTGAGCTTAAATTTCACGACTTCATAGCTGCAAATATTTCAAACAAAGAAACAAACTAATACAACATTAATATTGGTCAAATTTTGCATCTTATTATATCTACTTGATATGTGACTCTGACCTTTAGTGTGGGAACAGCATGAAATTTGTAATCCTGCAAAAGAAAATTACACATTTTTCCAGCTTACTAAATATCCCATAATGGTAAATGGAACTTTTATACTCGAGTACTTAAAGCACTTTCGTGTCTCATTCACACTTGAACTGTTAACTGCAGTTCTTTCCCTTCTTGATGTTGCACATGCTTGTGTTATATTTATATTAGCCTGAATACACCTCTAAGATTTTATGCAGCAGGCTTAAGCTCGCTGGTATTTAACTTAAAAGTAGACAAAAGCTTTAAGACACATTTTAAACTTAAAGGAAATTAGATATAAAAATGTGACTTGAGTAATTGCAAAGGAACTTTGAAGTTTGAAAGTCAAACCCCAGTAAAAGGATGTGAACTGTCTTTCTAATTAAAACATGGGGTTTTTGGGGGTGGGGGTTTTCTGGACAGGGTTTCAGTACACCAAGTATGGATGTCGGAAAAAGGGAGACACCAAGATGGTTCATCGAGGCTACTGCGACGCTGGCAAGAGGCCCAAACCCATCCGAAGAATGTGTAACCTTCAGGACTGCACACAGCCTCAGTGAGTACAGGCCTCCCCTCATCCTCCAGCTAAAGAAAGCTTTCTGTTAAACTTCTACTCAAGCTGGACCTGACGAACATGTTGCCAGCATTAAGTCTCAGTCATTCCCAGTGGGACTGACTCCACCAGAGTTGCCCTTTGCCACTCTTTCTCTTCATCAGTGGCAACTTATGAACATAATTTCTAAGTGCAGCCGAGGAGCAGAGGGTATCACAGCCAGTGGTCTCGAGAGCTCGTCAGGGCTTTTTGTGGACGACGTGGCCCTCTTGGCTTCATCAAATGGCGACGTCCAGCTGACACTTGAGGAGTTTGCAGCTGAATTTGAAGTGTTTGGGTCGGGAATTAGCACTTACAGGTCTGAGGCCATGGTTCTCAGATGGAAAAGAGTGGAGTGCAAAATCAGTGTAGGGGATGAATTTCGTCCTCAAGTGCCAGAGTTTAAGTATATCAGGGGCTTGTTGAAGAAATTGACAGTAGGATTGGTCCTGCCTCGGCAGTGTTGCAGACGTTTTACTGGTCTGTTGTCAGTCTACATTCTTGCCCTCCATGGCCACGATCTGCAGGTAGCAACCCAAAGAATACCTTTGTGAGCTCAAAAGAGACGTACCCTCCTGCATATCGACAGGAGACAGCTGACGTGGACGCCTCCTAGATGAGGCATTTTGGGCGTGTCCAACTTGGAGGAAGCTGCAGAGCCAGGACACACTTGAGAGGTGTCTTGTGTCTCCTTACGTTTTCACAGGAGCAGTAGGTAAATGCCTTTGTCAGCATCATTTAAATTTCAATTATCTGTTTCTTATCACTGGACTGTACTAGAGTGTGAAAGGAGTGAAAATGAAAGCTTAACAGCCAAAAATCTGCTGTCTTTATCAAGATGTGAGCTCTGGTTCAGACACTTCGTCCTCTTTAGGCACAGAAAATGACTTTGTATTGTTTACAGGTCAGATATGGGCGACACAGAGTGGAGCACCTTTGGAGCGGATTATCATTGAATTTAACATCCTCTCAGAATTGAACACGGTGACCTTATACAAGTACAGATCATTTAGCTGATATATATGTATATGGATATATTTGCCATTCGATGACTAAACATATTTTTCTTCCATTTAATTTTTTCCATCAAATAATCAGAAAAATATTATATAATATCCTATAGTACACACAGATGCACATCATATATGGACTCTACCCAGTTTTCAAATGTGCAGAGTGAAAGCATGACTCGGTGAGCTCTGCTCTGTTCATCTCTACAATCTTGCATAATTTGACATCTGCAAAGCCTCAAAATTCCCAAAATGAGCACCATCAAGTAATCATTATTCAGCCTGCGTATTTTATGATTCGGTTAAAATGACCTGTGACAGGTTAGAATTAGAAAGATCAGAATTAAAGCAGCAGAGCCCGAGAGGTCCCGACGACACAGCGTTCACAGAAAGTCTGAAATTTATAACTTCGTATAATAAGTCAGCTGCCTCGGGACATCAGAAAATGAGCTGTGACATTTACTTCACAACTAAGTCAGTTACATTTAGTTTCGGGTTGTTTTCCACTCGGTGTAAACTGACAAATATTACACTCAACACTTTTCCAATCATTTAATTTTATCTTTATTTAATTCCTGTGCTATCATAACCATCACCCCGCTGGTGGCATCATGATAAACGTGTGATGCGAGTTCTTCATTGTGTAGCCCGTTTGCTCAGTAGGATTAGAAATGCTCCGTAGTAACAGTGAAAGGCCTTGGTTTGAGTCGGAAGTGGATCCCTTGTGTTCTTATTGTACTGTCACAAAAGAAAACATGAAACAATTCTCAAACACAGATTTGCTCAATGAGACGATCCGGTAAGTGCTCATGAAATATGTCCAGCCGTCAGCAACAGCCGAGTTATTGAGTGTTGAAGTATTTGCTGGGTTATGCTGTAGTTACAGCTGTGGCAAGGGGAGCAACTACTAACAAGCAAAGCAGTGAGTGAAACAGTGACAGCTGTCTTTATGCTCTCAGGTCTGTGACTTTTGAAGTGTGGCAAACATGGCAGATGGCCCCGCCCCTCCCTGAGCCTGGTTCTGTTGGAGGTTTCTTCCTGTTAAAAGGGAGTTTTTCCTTCCCACTGTCGCCAAAGTGCTGCTCATAGGGGGTCATATGATTGTTGGGTGTTTCTCCGTATGTGTTATTGTAGGGTCGACCTTACAATATAAAACACCTTGAGGCGACTTTCGTTATGATTTGGCGCTGTATGAATAACACTGAATTGAACTGAAAAGAGTGAGACTGTTACACTATTAATCGAACTGTGCTTACTTTACAAATCTTGATTGGACATCATGCTGTCAATAACTTGGTGTTCAGTGGTTCACACACGTTTCCTGCTTCAGCTGGGAGTGCTCTTCATGTTTCATTCAGTTCACAGGCCGGCTCAGATCTTCAGAGACCAACCAAAGTTGAAAAGGGTTTCTCAGCGTGCAGTGACCTGTGGGCACGTTTACTCTTCAGTGTGACTTGTTAGTTGAGCGATGAGTTGTGAGAAAAATCACAGCAGTCTGTTGTAAAGACACATAATCATGTAAGGGAAAAACTGCCTCCGGAGTGATAACACAGCTCTGCTGCGTGTAGCTGTTACGCTGATAAAAGAAGCGCGACTGTGAAAGGAAAAGGAAAAGACGTAAGCTTAACGTCTGCTGACCTCTGAAAATGCAAATGAAATCATCCATCTAAATTTCACACTTCCTTTCACATCAGCCTGCTTAAGAACTCTGAGATGATGCAGCACACAGGAAGCTAATGCTACACGTAAGCTGTCCCGTTTAGCTTTAAACCAAAACTCCAGAGATCATAAAGCTCCTGAGATCTAACGCTGGATGAATCACTCACTGCTGTTTTGGAAACGGATTGAGTGCGATTGACTTCCCTTTGGGGGGGAAGGATTTGGCTGCAGCTCAGAGCGGAGCTGCGTTTGAACTAACAGAGCAAATGTCTCCTGAGCACGACGTTTTCTCTTGTTATCATTTTCTTAGAAAGGAAACTCGCCTTGTGTATCTTAATGGAAGAACATACGTTTTTCAGATGTGTAGTGTTTTGATGTCACTGTTGTCTTTAAGAATTTGTTCCAGTGTAGCTGTGAAAATAATTATCTGTGATTTGTTTGCTTTCATGGTCCGTAGTAGATGAATGAGTTTCTTGGCCTTTCATGAAGCCAGAATTAATTTGACATTTATCTAATGGAGTATGGCACCATCTACATCATGTTGCTGATGTTCCCGATCTCCAAATAGAAACCTGCTTTTCATTTGGTGTCACTGTGACCTTGGATGTTACTGTATTTATGCCCCAGACTTGGCAATTATTAACTGGGGGATAAAAGTGGAGGAGACAGAAATGGCCTTGGGTGGAGATCCAGGCCGCTGTAGTGAACCTCACGGCATCGATCGCCTGCGCAACCCGTGAGTTAAGCCGGTGCCCTGAGATAATGGCTGTCCTTCATTGAGTGATAAAGTTCTCATTGTGAGGATGGAAGTGCGGTGGGAGCCTCAGTCACAAATGTCTTAGCTATGAGACTGTGGATCGCGCTCTCTTTGTACATGCACTTTGTGTAGCTTTCTTTTCAGTCAGGTTTAGGCTCTAACAGCTGTTTGATAAGGGGCTAGAAAAAGAGTTACAAATGAACCTTAATGCTCTACATTATTATTATTATTATTACTAGACAATCACTGCGTTTAAATGTGACACAAAGGGCTCTTCAACAAGTTTTTAAAAAGTATGTGATGGATTTGGGTGTGAGAGGTCCTGGTTTCAAGCGCCCAGATATGTTACAACCCACTTAAGTGTTATCTGGGATGGGGTGTAACAAAGTGGGGAAAAAATGTAATAGTTAACATCAGTGGAACATCATTTAATTTACAATTAAGGCAAAATTAGAACAAAAATAAGACACGGGGAAACTCTGAGCGTCATTGTCTCAGTGGCCGAAATAACAAACAAAACACTAAAAAAAAAAACTAAAACCACTCTAACTGTAAGAAAACAGAGTACAGAGGCGGAGCTCGCCGTCTAACCACAAAACAGGAGAAAAAGACTGAAACAAAAATGGCAGAGAACCCTTCCTGCTTCCACTGTGGATCACTACAGTCCCCGTTGTAAAGATACACCTACAAACAAAACAAAGTCACACCAAGCTTCACTAGTTGTGCACAGCTACAGTCCACTACCCGAATCACTGCAGGAAGAAGGGCGCGGCATTTGGACATGGCAGTCTTTATGCAGTGGCTGACGAGCTGCAACACATCTCATCTGTGGTTAGACCTGAAACACAGGAGGAGAAAGAGCCCTCTCACATGGGCAGAGCCCCTAGAGGTCAGCAACTGTAACAACAGCCACTGTATTTATAGTCTCACAGAGCTACTAGCATGGCTTTGTAAAAGCAACACACACCAGAGAACCATCTGTACTAGTTCGATGCACTCTGGTGTGTGTGCTGTTTGTCACGAGTACGTTTGTTTTGGTCATTTAATTGAATTTTTCAAGTCTGACTGATCATTCAGCATAGGGTCTATAATATAGCACACTCTCTATTATAGACAGACTCACGCAGCAGACGCTTGTGCAACTGGAGGCGTCTGTGGCCATTTAGGGTTCAGTATCCTGCCAAGGACACATGACATTGTTGTGTTTACAAGGTTCTATAATAAAGGAAGCAAATTAGTACATGCTGTTACCCTGTCAGACCAGGGGCGCCGCTAATGAGGCTGGGTAAGAGAGAGGGGAGAAGAAGAAAGTAGAGAGAGGTAAAAGAGATGGAGCTCCGCTGTAAAGCCTGAAATAAAGTGTTGAACCCAGACGTCACCTCCGCTGCCTGATTACAAACTCAACAGACATGTAGACCGAAGGAGCCAGGCATCAAAGCACCAGCCTCTGCTGGACTTCCTGACACAGCCACCTCACTCTCAGCATCGTCTGTTTGTCTGATCTCTGTGCACCCATCAGTTATTGTCTAATTACTTTGCATTTCAGTGTTTCTGTTGCTTTCAGAATCACATTTTAAATCCTTCTCCACATGCAAGCTCGCGAATGAGTTATAACATAAAAGTCCAAATATTCTACCTCAGTAAGTGAATGATGAAGAAGATTGTAGCGTCTAAATGGGTCTTTGCAGTCTCTCAGGGCTTTCACTCTGTGCTTT
The DNA here is from genome assembly GCF_018398535.1 of Haplochromis burtoni. Taxonomy (NCBI): domain Eukaryota; kingdom Metazoa; phylum Chordata; class Actinopteri; order Cichliformes; family Cichlidae; genus Haplochromis; species Haplochromis burtoni. The sequence goes on along the minus strand of NW_024582404.1, from coordinate 2,301,494 downwards.
TTGTTTATAAATGATGTGCATGGTCATGTTCAGGTACTTGGTCCTTTGAAGAGGAAGGTAAATTGCCTAAATAGCTGGATTTTTTTTCTTTTTCCCATCATTGTTCCACCTTGCTGCACAACGTGAGGCCAAGGTTTTTGTGAATCGCTCTGATGAAAGAGATGACAAAAGTCAAAGAGGATGTTTGCATCGCTGCACCTTAAAGGATAGAAATGCATCGACTCACGACTGATGTGGGATCATGAAGCTGGCGTATTTTCACATTTAGTTTAATCAGTCTTACAATGCACAAGAACTTCAATACATACAGTTTTTAATTAAACTCACTCTTCATGTTCACCGAACGTTCGTGAGATTGTTTGGTGAACTCAAGCTGCTCTGGCACATAGTCAGTGTGCAACCCTCGGTATATAAAAGGAGTTTGATTACTGTGTAATCCACTGAAGTCTTGTCACAGTAACTTGCCAGGTTTAGCCTACTGGGATAAACTCTGACATGATGCAGCATAATTTGACCTTAGATGGACATAAATTATACTTTTACTACAAAATTATTGGAAAACCTGCCAAGAATCTCTTTAATGGCACCGGAGAAAAGATATGTGCACAGAGCGTTGACTTCTTTTCAGTTTGGTTTCTTTTAGAAAAGTTACAGCACTCAAAACAAAAAGTAAAAAATGCTACTGCCTATTTAAACATTATTATGCAGCCTTTTCGTCCTACGTTGAACAATAATGTTTCTTGACGCATGCAAAAACAGAAAAACCTGCTCATACAGGGCCTTCATAGAGCTTGGGAAATCTTTGAGAAATGAAGTGCATTCAGAGACCTGCTAGTGTATAGATTAGAGCTAATGGAAATCTAATGTAAGAGGATTCATGCTGAATTTTAAATGTCTTTATTGATTTATGTGGAGGCGTCAGCAGCTTTCTGTGCTGATGGCGTCTTTTGTCTGAGGTGTTTGTCTGCGCTCAGGCTTTCTGTTAACAAACATTTCACCTCTGCATACTAATTCTCGTCAGTGAACAGTGTATCCGAGCCTGCTCCTGGATTCCACGCGTTATTTATTTATTTATTGCTTCCTTCCGTGAAAACTCGACATAAATCGTTTCCCATTTTTCCTGCCCCTTTTCCTCCGTTCAGAAATCCCTTCCTGTTGTGACAGGCCGCATCTAAAAGTATATTTTTACTCAATAATTTATTCACTGCCGATTGATGTATGTAGCAGATTTAACCATCAGTCTTTCTAACATCACTCAGGGGAATTTCCACCTTCCAAAAAGATGTGACGTTATTTTGGAAATCTGCAATAAATACTGCTCGCATGATTTTTGACCTCAGAAAATCAATTGTTAGTTTTATTATGAAGCATGTTGGACATTTTTAAAGTATGGTCACAGTTGAAGGTTTGATTTGATTGGATTTAAGGTAGAACAGCTGGACACTGGTGCTGGTCTGTTGTGGTGTGCATAAAGGCACAGCTACTGGTTTAAATGGCTGACCTGCATTCATACTTTGACATATGACAAATAGCTTCTCCAGAAGTCTAGAGATGGCTCGAGGGAGCCGATATTCAGAGGAAATGGTTTAAGCAACCAGTAGGAGAGCCTGAAGCAGACGTAGCATACTCGGGAGAGTTTGTGTCCGCTGGCTGGTTTGGGAGCATCTCTCTATCTCAGTGAAGAGTAGATATCATGGGCATTGTTTATTAAATTTTTTATACAGCGTATTATTGGAACTGGTCTCTTTTAAAATGTGTACCCCTTGTGTTTACATCCTCAGTGGCAGTTACCAGGTGACGTCAGTGATCCTGTGTTGTTTTCCCTGCAGATGGATCTCAGAAGAATGGGAGCACTGTACCAAAACCTGCAGCAGCCTAGGCTTTCAGATCCGAACCGTTCGCTGCGTACAGTTCCTGCATGATGGCACGAACCGCTCCATCCACAGCAAATACTGCAGCGGCGAGAAGCCCGAGAGCCGAAGGCCCTGTAACAGAGTGCCGTGTCCTGCCCAGTGGAGGACCGGAGCCTGGTCAGAGGTATCCACCGAATGTATTTGTTCTTCGGGGCGGGGGCCATATTTGTCATATTTTCATGTTTCAGATCTTTTAAAAAAATATATTATTAAATAAAGGTAATGCAAAAACATACAACATGCAGTCTTTATGCAGAACTTGAAAGTGGAGTTCAAGTTCACTCCCCGCTCCCAGACCTGCAGTGGGACAAAGTGCAGCAAACTAAACAGCGCATCATTCCACGATATAAAGAAGCAGCTGAGAAACCAACTCACTGACATCTGTCACTTTGGAAAAGGTTACAAAGACCACTGCTGACCAAAAAGAGTACAAAAGCTCGAATCACATCTGCCAAAAAACATCTGGATCCTCGCCGAGACTTTTGGGAACTGACAAGACAAAAGCAGAACTGTCTGCAAGGTTTGAGTCCTGTTACATCCGGCTTCAAGCTAAAAAACAAACATCAGACGTGGTGGTGCGATGGTATGACCTTAAACAGGCCGTTCATGTTTGCAAACCCTCCAGGAAAGACGTGTGGCCTAAATTCCCTCCACAGTGATATGAAACTCTCCCATTTATCTGTTTGATTGCAAAGTGTGATTGTGCAAGTGTAGCACAACCGTTTATTGGGTTTAGACGACTGCTGCTTTGTCACTTTGGGGCAGGTAACTTTGGATGATCTGAAACATGTTAAATATGCAAAAAATGGAGAAACTACTAAGGTGGCAAATATTTCACGTTACTGGGTTTGAGCATGAAAAAGCCATTTTCTTTTGAGTCGCAGATCAAAGAATCGCATCTGAAAGAGTCGTTTATATTTGCTGTTTGTCTTTGATGTGAGGGTGAAGAATTTGGTCCCAGACTTTTGTGACTGATTTCATTCTTAATGTAACGTTGTTTTCTGTTCCCCAATGGCACCTCAGCTGACATAGCAGGGTCTCTGTACAAAGAATCAGGCATCTGTAATATTTCATTTAGAGCCGTGTCGCATCTCATCTGCAAACATGCCAGTTTTACAGCCTGCACTTCCTCCAAATGAGACCTTTAAAAAACCACATCAAAGAATTCAATAAATCAGGCGTCCGGCTGAGTGGCACGATGCAAAGAAGAGCTAATGAGATGTGTGTCTTTGTGTTAGTTGTTCATTTGTGTGGGTGGGGTTTTTGTAACATGATTGGGCTACAGCTTCTGATTAGCAATATATATATATATTTAGTATATGTACAGTTAAGCTGTGAGTGAGAGTAGTGGTGCAGTTTCTTTAATGATTTGTTGGTAAATTAAAGATGTTTTTAAATCATAAAAACATGCTTTTTTACTTCTAGGCTGATGGAATATGTTCGAACAAAATCTCATGAAATTAGCCACTTACAGTGTTCATTCAAATACCAACAGTCAAACTAATTGCTTCAGTATTGCAGTCTTGCAGGTTTATCAATAAATTATTCAAAATGTTGTAACAGAAGAAAGAGGATCTCTCCACCTGGGCCTGTTGAGATTTCAGATGCTGTTTGGCTTCATTTGAGGGCTTTAAGTTTGTTAATTCGCCAGAATCCCTGGGTACAAAATAAAGATGCCACTGAAGCAAAGTGAGACAGAGACAAAATACTTTAGTCGTGTGATGTATTCCCAGGATAGTTTTCTAACATATAAAACTCTGAGGAAAGTAAGAAGTGTTGTTTCTTTTTGAACATTAAACCTGAAGTGAATTTTCAGCTCACTTTTCTTATCTTCAAACTCTTGCTCAGTGTTCTGTGACGTGTGGAGAGGGGATAGAAAGGCGTTTGATCACCTGCCGGATTGGAGATCAGTGTAACGGAGAAAAGCCCGAAAACGTGAGGCCGTGCAAACCTGGACCCTGCCACGGTAAGAATGTCTGATGGTGCAATCCTCGTCGCAAACATGCAGCGTCTTCTTTTCATTTACTCCATTAACATTTCAGCACATTGTGCTTCCCTCCACATAATCAGTAATTCCAACATGCCCGTCTTTCAGTCCAGCAGGTCCTCTAGACAAAATACATAATGCATGTCATTTGCTCTTCATTTTAGCAGATTACGTCCTTGATAAAAAAAATACCAAATCTTGCATTTTCCCCTGACCTCGCAGCCAGCCGACGGTTTCCATTTATTTTTAAATGAAAAGGAAAATCAATCAGCAGCCCCTCGAAACGGGCTCGGTCCATCTAGCCTGCAATAATTCATTAGAAAGTACCAACATTGTTCACGGGTGAGTGCAGTTCACGACCAGGTAGACGGAAGCATCTCTGCTGACATTACAACAACAGTAAAACTTCATTTAAGCATTTCCCGTGATTGATTTAGACTTCGAGTTTTGTGCCGCTTCGAAAATTCAATCAGTCACTGCTTGAAGGAAGAAAGATGTATTCAGATGTTAACAGTGCGTCCTTTCACATGCTCTTATTGACTGAAACGTGCCGCCCTGTCACGCTTTCATTTAAAGTCATTTCCTTTAGTGATTTAAAGCCCAGACAATGACATTTGTGAAGAAATAACACATTATTCCTCTTACTTTGCTGCTAACGTCATTCTTCCAGTTGGAGCTGCTGTGATGACATTTGAAAGTGTCCAGCGTCTGTATGAAATTGCTTCACCCCACAAAAACTCTGCTCAGTGGTAGCACAGAAAGGCGTCTGCGCCTGCACGAATGTTTGCTAGACTTTGGTTTGAAATGCATCAAAGCAAGTAAGGCCGAAGGAATCGTCCCATTCTGCTTTGATCGAAAGCTCATTCATAGATCTAATGGAATAACACTTTTGTGTCTTCATTAAGTAAACTGCATAATCGCTCACTTTCTATTCTGAGGGGAAACTTCGTGGAGCTTACGATGTCATGTGCATAAATGGCCGACATTGTTTTCAAGCAGTCATGCTTCTAAGTGCATTGTGTGTTAATTAGCTTGTGCTTAATCTACAAATAGAAACATACAAAGGTTAATGACGAAGTCTGCTGCTGTTGGTTGTTTTAAAACCTTTCTGTCACACAACCTTAGAAGAAAGCTTTTAGAGATGCTCCAAAAGATTCTTTGTTCATTCATCTGCAATGAGACAAGATGTGAAGGAAGTTCGCCAACAGTCCTGCAAAGATCTGTGAAGAACCTGAAGTTAACATACAAAAACCTGCAGAAAGCTCTACAATGAAGTAAAAACCATGTTATATGTCCAGTGTAGAAAACAAACCTGTATTTTGGCAGATCTCAGTTTTTCAAAAGAACTGAATGTTCCACACAAGATTTCTAGGACAGCGTTTAGCGAACAGATGGGACAAGAGTGTAACTCTTAAGCTACACTGCACACCAAAGCATGCAGGGTCTGGGTGACTTGTATTCAATAAAAATAGAAACACAAACAAACTCAAGGCAGGAGGCTGGCTTAGCGTTTAGGAGACGAGACATCGTGTTAAAGTCAGGACGAGTGAGATGCTGTGACATGTTTGAAGGGGGCCAGTGATGTAAACAGTTTGGTGTCTATGAGAAGCTAACACAGGTTGCTGCTGCTGAAGGACGTTTAACAGGTTACTAAAGTCACGAGTTTACCTATTTGTACAGCCGTGACAGGACGCGATCACAAACATGAAATTTAAGGTTGTGTGTCACTATTCTAGGACAACGTGCAGTGAAACAAAAATGAGACAAAACCCCCCCAAAGCATTGTGTTTGTTCACAACAGCGATGAAAATCAGCAAAAGGAGTCCAAACAGAATCCTGCCAAATCCAAACCTTTTCATGGAACGTCTTCTGATTTTAATAACGCGCCCTAAGCACCTACGTGGCCTTTCTGAGACAGCACACAGATTTTTAAACCAGCGTATTTTATTGATCGTGTCAGTGGAAGTGCATGTCATTTGTAAATGTCGCTGCATGCTCTTTATGCGAAACATAAATGCCAAGTCAGTATTTAAGTTACAGAGATACATCTCATAATAATAATAATGGAGCACACTCATAAGGCGGCGAGAGCACATTAAGCTCTCTGCAGGTAGCATTCCAGCTGTTATATATGCATGTGTTTATTTTATGTGTGCATGCTGTGAGTTTATGTAGAACATCGTCCCTCAAACAGGAAAAGAAGAGGTTTGAATGAACAAAACGTCTGTGGTTTGTTTGGCCGACGCTGCTGTGGGATTATTACCTTTACTTTAAATCTTTACTGTGTTGCTGTGCATATTTATTTATAATTTTAGCAGAGATAAAGGTAGTTATTTTGCATTTTTGTGTTAAAGGGCAGCAATTGAATGGCAAAATATCAAACAAGGTAAAAGATCTTTCTGATTAGACCTGAGACATTTTCATGCATGTGCTTAGAAGAGTCGTTGAGGTCTCTGGAAGTTGTTTTAGGACGGATGTAAGTCTTGTTAAGCAACACTCAGCAGTTTTATTTGTTAGAGAAACAAAAGCAGAGTTTGGTGCCTGAGAGCGTGAGGGGGATGAACCGGAGCCAACACCAAACACGCTTGGAATTGGTTTGTACAGTAGTAGAAGAAACTGGGTCACATCTCCCGTCCAGGCAGAACAGAATGAGCATCGTTATGCTGAATGTGCCGTTAGAATGTGCACAGACACTTTCTTTGCTGTCAGTCTCTAATTAAAAGCAACGCCTCTGCGCTTTGTAAGGCATCCCTTCCTCTCTTTGATCTCTTTCCAAGGCCATTTAAACTTTCCAGAGTTTTGACACTGCGGCGAGCTTACACTGTATGCTCTTTGACTTACAGATGAGCCGTGTAATGGGGACAAATCCATCTTCTGCCAAATGGAGGTGTTAGCGAGATACTGCTCTATCCCAGGCTACAGCAAGCTGTGCTGCGACTCCTGCAGTAAGCGCACCGGAGCCCTGTCTATGTTCTCGGAGGCGGCTGAGACCGAGGAACACGTTCGCTTCGGATCAGCCTCACAGCTCCTTGAGACGCTAACGGCTGCAGTAGCGGCCAACGGCACTCGCGGTGGGAAACAAGGCGCGGGCAAAGGATCCGCCACATCGGGCGGTGCAGCAAAACACATCACCACGCCTGCTCCAGTTAAGAAAACCCCATCAAAGATCGCTACAGCACCAAGGCGGGTTCCACGGCATGCGGACCTCACTGACAGGAAGCTGTCCACCCAGGCTGGTCCTACTCAGGGTCAAAGGTCAAGCAGTTTGGTGGACAGTCGGCAGCCTGTGGCATATTCTGAAGTGGAGCGATGAAAGTCATAGCTTTTGCCTTTAGGACTCGTAATGTACAGTAGATAATCCAGCTTCATCCTGAGTCTTCTCACACCAGAAAACACAGAGAAAGAAAAGTGCTGGTTCACTTTGTAAGAATTTGACCCTGATACGGACTCTAAATATCTCTTTAACCACCTGCAGCTTCCAGATTGCTGAGGCTGAAACAGCCGTGCTACTTTGCCCTCATACTTCTATATTAATATGAAACAAATATGAAATCATTTCAAGGTGTAGGGGCACGTGAGCCACGGGGAGTTTTCAACCGTGTCAAATGAAAAGCTAAATTACGTTCGTAGTGAATACTTTCAGGGATACAAAACAGCCAAAGGACAGTATTCAAAAGATGTTTGTCGCTCTGACTCATACATTCCCGATGTCTGACATTTATTTCATTTTATCACCTTGTTCACTTGTTCAGGCAAATGTTTCTCTAATGTCACCTGCACAGTGAAAACTGAGAGAGCAGGTGGAGGAAGGTGTCTGCATTCCCCCTCCGGACGAGCGGTCGCCTGGTCTCGTTACTGAATAAACCAGACTCCTGCTGCCTGCAGAGCAGCTCTGCTGCTGCAGGTATCCAGAGAGAACGTGTGAGCAGGTGCAGAGACCAGAGCTAACCCAGCTGTGTAGATTTAGTAGAACTCAGAGTATGCAAATAGATGCAAGAATTGGTTTAAATGCCTCTTGCATTTCAGTTCATTTAAAAGTGACTCCACTAAAGGCCGCCCATATGGAAAAACTTCTATGATTTACTCATGAAAGTGGCCACTTTCTCATTACTTTCATGTATTGTTTTAGTATCCAAAACATACAAGTTTCATTATATAAATGTGTTTTCACTCTTATATGCTTTTCATACAAGTTTCACACAAGACAGATACAAACTTTATAAGATTTATATAGATCTTTTCCATGTGGGCACGTTTGCCACGTTGGTTCTTTTTGGATAAATCTCAGCTTTACGATGCGTTTAATTGATTGCATCCATATCCTGTCCCCACATTGTGACCTTTGAGGTAGATGTCAGAGTTCGGTGTCATTTTAAAGTTAACAATAGTCAAAGCCAGATCAGCTGAGAATTCCCACTACTTGAATGTTACAAACTGCCAGTTTTCTTGCCAGAAATCGAACTTTAAAGCTCGACTTACAGAAAGTTCAGCCGTCAAAATATTCAGTGAAAAATGATTTACCGTACTTTAAGTGAATATGAAACAGGAACAGAGATGAATTTCCCCGGCGCACTATTTATAAAGCTTCCTGTAAATGCTGTACATGAGAATATCAGTATTCTTTTAAGAAGGTGGGATGCTTTCAAATACATTTTTAACCAGTTCTGACAGATGTTGGTGCCAGTGTTTACCCTTCCAGGGACTGTTCACATGGGCAGAAAGGGATTATTGACTGATCATTGATGTAGCTTTCCTTTCAGAATGCCATGAAGGTTTCTGTTCTAACTTAAGGAAAAGTCAAAGTGCAGAGAGATGAGATGTTTGATACCTTGTATGACACAATTAAGTTAGTTTTTCATAAACACTGAAAACATGGGGAAAGCTAACCGGCTCTGTCCAAAGAAAACACCACCTATCAGCACCGAAGCATTCATCCTGTTTCTGTGTTTAGTACAGGAACAGCTTTGTTAGACAGAGCTCACTTATTGCTTTGCTGCACCAAGCTGGCTGCCTTTCATATTTAGCTTTGTTCCATGTTTTTCTCTTCTTCTCAGAAATACTTAAGGGCAAAGAAGAGAACTAACTAAAGAGCATGCGCATATAAAATAGACCGCACAACACTCAGGTTAAAGGACCAAAATTATTCATAATACATGTAAAATGTGTTTTTACTTTAGCCTCACTTTTACCGTGACTTTTCGTTAACCTGTGAAAAGAAAGAAATGCAATCCGATATCAGCACACCGCTATAAATCCTTGTCCTGTGAAGCTTTCTGTTTGTGTTTGTTATTGAGGTCGTAGAGGGCAGTGATGTGGGAAGGAAGGGAGGCAGCCTATGTAGCCTACACGTCCTCACTGCCTGAAACCTCCATAATCAGGTAAAATCATAAGAACCTTTGAGGAATGTCAGCAAAGAGTGAAAATGATGAGTTGTTAGCAGAACTGCTGTGTTAGATTGCATTCGCGTTCACAGGTGAGCCTAATAACTAAAGCTGCATTAGTTGACTTTTGACCACTAGGGACCAGACAAACTCAAAAACAAATTATCTTTAACTTTTAGACACATTAAATATTCTCCCCGTGCAATGAAGTCCGACTTATTTTAGCTCAGGAGTCCCCGCCATCTCTCACTGTCTTCACCACCCAGCTGTTTGTTCCAGCTGTGCTTTTAGCTTTTTTATGAAGAGCTAAAACAATGTAATCTGTCAGTACTGAGCTTGGAAAATTGATCTACCCTTTCACAGTCTGCCGATACAGAGCCATGTCATTCAGTTTTAATATGAAAATTGCTTAATGACCCTTGGAGCTCGTTAGATCCTTTCATGATTAGCCTGAACGAGGTTCTCTGGTACGTGTTACGTTTGCAGGAACAAAGCTTTGTTGTAAGTACAATAAGCTGGAATTTAAAAAAAGACTTACTGTATGTGGAACATCTTTCTTTCCAGAGTATTCTCTAAATGGCTTTTTTATTAAGGTGGAAAAAGGTTTTGGAGAGAGAAAGCTATTTATTTATAAGTGGATTTCCTTGCAACCACCATGCATCTGACTGCAATAGCAAAAGGCACAGATTTGTGTTTTCAGCAAAGAAATAGCTTGCAACTATCCACACTCAGTCCTGTGTGCCAATGTATAGAACATGTATATAGCATTGAGTGCATAAGTATTTATTGAAAGTTAAAGGGTTCTGCTTTGTTGTCGCAGCGTGTGCAGCAGCCGGCCGATAAGCTGCATTGGATAAACCATTGAAAACTGATCACCTCTTTCTCCGGTCATATTTTCACATTGGAAGCAGATTTGTGCTTGTTAACGAACACAGTAGAGTAGAAATGACATTGTTTTTGCAAACAATTAGATGTAAATATACATGCTCAATTTTGAGATGTTTTACTTGTCAGAAAGCTGTTTTTTCACAGCTGTTGTGTAGAAGTCTTTATCCGAGTCGTTGCAACGCAGCAGCGTGAACTGACCAGACAGATGCTTTATTTTAACCGATAAAACATGAATAGCGTAGTACCAGTAAAGCTGCTTTATGCTGTTTGTAGTTGGCAGTATTTTCATTTTCCTCCCAGTTCTTTTCACAGCATTTACTTGCTGCCTATAAACTCTGCTGCTAATGCTATAGAGAGCTTGTAATGATAACTAGAGTAGCCGTAGATGTTACTTTGACAATCCCTGAGCCTCAGACAGCTGTTATTGCATAGGATTTTCCATGTACTGTATCAATACCCCTGTGCTGTCCATGCATTGAAGTATTGGATTGTCATGAACGCAAGTCACTCTGTTCTATTTGCTTTACTATGTATTTGTGTAGATTGAAGTGTACACTACTGATGCTGTTTGTTGTAATGGGGAGCACATAGCAATAAAAGAAATAATTATCTAGTCTGTGTTCTTGCCTTCGGCTCTTTCCACCATTGCTTTTTCTTCTGGGAAGTGAATTGATGCAGAAAAGAGATATTCTTGGTATGTAGTAATAACAGTGATGTAAAATAAGCCCAGAGCTCCTGCAGTCTGTAAACATCCTGTCTATCTTTGGATTGTTCAGAACACGACATACACACAAAAAACCACGAAAGCATATTCAGAGATTTTGATCATCATGCTTAATTTCTTTTATTAACGAAAAGACCAATCATGTGTCTGCGATGGGTCCCTGCTTTTGGCTTTTTTAATGAAATCCAGACTAAAAACATGACATTATATCACTTTTCCTTTTCACATACAACGACGCTGAAGCCGTTTTCCTGCACTCCAAAGTCTTCGTCTCCTTCAAATTAAAAGCCAACCAATTCCTCATTGATCACAGCTTCCTGCCTTTTCCTTGTATCACAATTAAGTGATTGTTTAATGTTTTGAGTTATTCGCAGTTGCTGGCAGGAGATTGATAGATGCCTTCTTTTACATGTACAGTATGAGCTTTGGAGGCAGTTGTAGGTTTTGGTGCTGCTTTCTGTGTCCTTCCCCTAAACCATGATGGTGAACAAGCTTTGTCTTCAGGTCATGTGAGAGTTGTTTTGAGACCCCCGTGTTGCTACTGAGAGAAAATTAAAAGAGGAGGGAAACTTAGTTTACCCCCCTTAAATACTCTTTCTCATTATTGGATTCACCTGTGTACAGAGATGGGCAGTAACGCGTTACTGTAATCTGATTACTTTTTTCAAGTAACGAGTAAAGTAAGGGATTACTATTGCAAAAACGGTAATTAGATTTCCGTTACTTTCCCGTAGGAACGCTGCGTTGCTAAAACCGTGACTTTTTGCGAGAATGTCTCACGACAGTGACGTAAGCGAGTGCGACATTCGTGACAACAGCTGTGTGCAGATCAACAATGGATCACATATCGATTGTGGGAGAGAGTATGAGCGTGCAGCGTTTAAAGCGTGGAAGCACTGACCTTACTTTGAGTTTGATTCCATAAAAAGTGACAAAAACATGAGTGTCCGCTGTGCGTGGGAAGAAAACTTCTTTTTACAGCGAAAAAACCCCTAAACTTCCAACAAGCACCGAGTAGCTACGATGTAATGGGAAACTCACAGTGAAACTGCCGTATCCTTCCACTGACCGCGGCACACCTGCACCAGGGTAAACCTCCGCCTGCCCCACTCCTGCTTTACAGGTGAAAATAGAGCAACAGGACCGCTGAGGCTTTGACTTTATTTATTTTCTGCTGTGTTTTACTTGCATCTATTTGAAAGACTGAGGGTAAACACAAAAATATTTTATTTTATGTGCTGGAATGTGCAGAAAATAGGTTTAAATGTTAAACTAATTTCTTCCAGTCAGAGAATTTTGCAGATAATTAAATGTTTGCTTGATGCATAAAGTTAAAAGATTAAAACTAATAAAACAAGTTTTAAAAAGAGACTTTTCCATTTGATTACATTTTGTATGATGGATTATGCAGGAAGTAGAATTAGGCTGAAAAATCTTTCACTTTATCACCTGTTCAGGTTGTAAATCGTGTTTTTAAAAAGTAACGAAGTAACTAAGTAATTAATTACTTTTGAAAATAAGTAATCAGTAAAGTAACGGGATTACTTTTGGGGGAAGTAATCAGTAATTAGTTACTGATTACTTTTTTCAAGTAACTTGACCAACACTGCCTGTGTATGTAGGTCAGGGGTCACCTGCCTGATTTTGTTTAAACAATTCTTGCACACTTTCTATAAATCCAATAAACTTCCTTTCACTTCTCAAACATCACTGTGTGAGTCTCCTGGATGATATATTTAACTGACATTTTTTATTGTACCAACCAACGATTTATACAGGAAAATAATGACTATTAACAAGGCTGCCCGATCTTTTGCATCCCACTGTAGGTTTCATGTTCTCCCCACTTTGCAAATCAAGCCTACACCCTTGCTGATGAACGCCCACACCCTCCTTTGTAAACCAGCCATTGTGTGGTCTTCCATGTTGTATTACATAATGTGCAGCAAAGCATTTTTCATCCTTACACTGAATTTCCTCCTAGATTTAACAAAAATGTCCTCAAAAAATAAAACTCAGTGCGTGCACCTTGTACCGTGTTGTCTTTAAATAGATTCTGTGCAGTAGGATCCTGGTCTTGCTTTTAATAAGTGTGACAGCAGCAACAATAGCTGCGTGTGGCTGTTTGCTTGACAGAAGCCAGTATCTCACTGGTATTATTATCCTTTGACACTTCCTAAAATTGCTTTGCCCACACGTTGGTGTAGGAAAAACCTGATCTATTGTCCTGGCGATGAGAGAGCGGCGGAGTTCTGTTATGAGCACTCACCTTAAAGAAGAGGGCCTCTGAAAAATCACTGCAATCACTGTGCTGAGTGACCACAATCATCCTAAGATGAAAACTTCCTATTGTGCTGGAAGTAGTCTCCTCCAGGATGTTAAAGGCCCCGTCCATAGGTCAGGAGGGGTCAGCGAATGGTTTGATGAGCTGGAAATGATCGTTGGCACATCTCAATCCCAAAAACGGCCTGGGAGGATTTTACACATGAACAACGGGCTTCAGCAGAGTTCCAGAAACATGGAGAGTCAGTGCCAAGATGAACTGAAGTTGTTCTGTTTACACCTTTCCTTTCAAATTCAGCTCTTTGCTCTGCACTGCATCGTCTCTGAGAGGCTGAAGCAAAAGGACTCAGATAAAAGAATTCAAGGTAAAGCAAAGTACTGCAGGTGGAGTCACCGGTGCATGTAAGCCTCTGAGCTCTACCCCACAAATACAAGAGCAGAAAGGATAGAAGGTGACACAGTTAGGACTTCCTGCCTCTGTCACAGTGCTGCGTGGCAAAATGAGAAAAAGATGGCAGCTGGGAAGTTGAGGGGGTTGTGTGTATTAAACCAGAGAACACAAGAGCCACGCTGACTACAAGTTAATTACTCTGTCACGGCACACTGAATAGACGCATACATTAAATTAATAACAGCTTTTTTTCATGACTTCTCTCATCTAATTAATACGTTTTGTGAGGAGCTCTCCACAGAAAGCAGCATAATTTCACAATTTTCATTGTGTCGCTTTTTTGTGCGAACAACAGCCAGGCAGTAGCAACTGTGCACGAGTGATGACAGTGCACGTCTTGACTGACGCACTATGAACCGCTGTGGACTTGGGTGGCTGCTTTTGGCGGTGCTGCAGGAGCGTGACATGAGTCTGCTACAGAAAAGCCACTCGTGTCTGACTTCTTCTTTTCTGACATCTTGACATCACAAACTTTTTTCAGGCTTTATTCTCACCGGCTGCACCTTCGACTCGTCAGTGAGGAGTCTAGATTATACGCTGCTGAAGAATCCTCCGTCACAATCATTGGAAAAGAAGAGACAAAAAAAGGAAGGAGCATCGGTCATGTGGGATTTTACCTGTAACGCTGCTGCTGTAGTTTCTTAAATTTGAGTGTATTGTGCTTTCAAGGAAATGCTTTCAGTGTTTTCTGGGTTATAAAACTATTTATGATTATTTTAGCTTATTAGCCCAAATTTAGCATCTTAAAAACCTCCCGAGGTCAACATCCTGAAACCTTCAGTGCTTCTGTTTTTTCTCTCGTTGCTCTTTTTGTATTTGAATATATTTATTACTGGATGATTTGTGGTTTGTGACACTGCAGTGTCCTGTAGTTCCACGTGGGACTGAGACCATTTTTGGCACGATGATGAAATAACAATTAAGGCCTGAAACAACCCAACAGTCATTTTGAAATGAAATAACAGGTAAACACTGTGTTAGAACTGAAATGAGTGAATTTTCATTCACGTTGAGTAATGTGATTATTGACACCTGTGCGTCTTTACTCTTCTTGTATCGACACGGCTGCTGTGAAAATGGTTTGTGATCAGATTTTGTCACAGGCCCACTGGGTAACAAATCACTGCTCTGAAATCAGATGCGCAGAGAGGAGCCGCCTCACAAAGAGAAAGGCATTTTAACAGGGCTGTCTGTGCTGTACTTCCATAGATCCGGTCAGAGAACAGATAGATGGTTTTGTATTGACAGTTTTTGCAGCGTGCACTGCAACAGTCCGTCCCAGGGGAAGGCCACCACGTGGGCACAGCCTGAGCCCTGACACAGTCTCTCATTGTGTGTGTTTCTCTAATTGAGGGGCAAGCTTGCCAAAATCTTTTGTGACACAGCTCACTGTGGAAGCATGCAAGGAAGTCTGACAAAATCTTGGCACAATAATGATCATTTTTGTGCGGTAGAACATCTGTGATTTGACCGACGGCTGATTCTTCTTTGTTTGCAGGAAGAAAAGGCTGACAGCTCTTTCTTTTTTTTATTCTTTTCCCTTTTTTGTGCGTTAAACGTGACATTCTCATACAAAGTAAAAGAGGGGGAAGTTTTCCTCAGGTAAAAATGGACTGATCGTGCTGGTGTGCCACCATGATTTTTATATGGAAAGTCATTCTGTTCAGAAATTAAAAATGGGACAAAGAAAAGAGCTTCTGCATAATTTGCTGTCTTTATACAAATGCCTGCAAGGAAGTCAGTGAGAATAACATTTACACAAGTATTCAGACTAAATCTGTGATGTGTTCATGCTTGACAGACTTACCAGACTCAGCCAAGACTACCTCTGTGCTCCAAGGAGAGGTTTTTTGTTATCAGCATATTTGGGACTCTACAGGCTACAGGCAGACCTGAACATTAAAAGAACATATTTCATAAAAAGTCAGATGCTTTTATGTACAGTACTGTGACAGTACAGTACCTGATCCAATTTTATAATTCAATATTTGATCAATTCTTAATATTAGACTAAGAAAACCTGAGAAAATACAAGATGGAATTTAAATTGCGTTGGCAGCAATAACTGTAACCAAGCATTTGTGATAAGTGGCAATGAGAATAACAATGGTTAAAATTGCTTGTGAAAAGAAATGCATGTGATAAAAGACCCAGCACATTTACATCTTTGTAGTTCTACAAAGAAAAGCGTCTCTGAGCAGCTCTATAATAACAGATCCGGGGAAACCTGATAATGTGTTGTTTCTCAGTTCATTCGGTTTTCTTTTTAAGATCAAGTTTGTCAGAAGAAAATAAGCTCAATTCAATTCTTCATCCGCTTTATCCGAGGCCGGGTCGTGGGGGCAGCAGTCCAAGCAAAGAGGCCCAGACCTCCCTCTCCCCGGCCACCTCCTCCAGCTTATCCGGGGAACACCAAGGCGTCCAAGGCCAGCCGAGAGATATAATCTCTCCAGCGTGTCCTGGGTCTGCCCCGGGGCCTCCTCCCGGTGGGACATGCCCGGAACACCTCACCCAGGAGGCGCCCAGGAGGCATCCTTGTCAGATGCCCGAACCACCTCAGCTGGCTCCTTTCGATGTGGAGGAGCGATCTCATTGGTCACTACCCACAGCTCGTGGCCATAGCTGGACTGGCCATCGGGCATACCGGGCATTTGCCCGGTGGGCCGCTGGCGATTTTTTGTTTTTATGGGCCGATCGATTTTGGGTATAAATAATGAAAGGTGTTGGATTGGCCAATTGGTCATGATCGACTCTGGGCTGGACCAATTACAGCCGAGGAGGTCGGATGCACCCTCCCCCTTGTTTAGCAATCTTATAGACGAACTAAAGAAAATGGAGAACAAAAAAAGGAAAGGAGGTGCAGAAAAAATTAGGGCCAAAAAGAAACAAGCCCTTCAGGCAGACGCTGCCAAATGTGTAAAAATAACTGAATTGTTTGGCGGTAGCTATGGCATAGCTTCCACAGATTTAGCAACATCAGCAAGTGGTGGAGGCCAGCAGGTGGATAAGGGAAAGGGGAGGCAAGAGGAGGAGAGACCCGAGGCGGCCGCCGGTCATAGTGGCAGAGGAACTGAACTTCAGGTAAGAAGTTATGACCTGCTGTCTATCTGTGTCAGATATAAACCAAGTTTAGTTGTAGTTTGTTTTCGTTGTGCTGACTTTTTACAGTCGCTTAGAATAACTGGTACTGCGTACTAGCTAGCATGACGGAGTTTATATACTGCTGGGCGGGTGCTATGAAGTTACTGATAGTAAATTTTATTTTATGCTTAAGGTTAGTTTCTCAAACTCCTAATTTAACAAATTGTCTCAGTCACCAGGCTGATTTATCATCAAAAGTGGAGAAGTCTGTGACAGAGGAGACAGAAGAGCAGCAGAGAGAGATGGAGAGATGACTTATGTCATCCATGAGGGATGCATTTGACATATGTTTCACATATTATAGCCCAACAAGTTACTTATAGCAATTTAAATACGAGCAATCAGTTTTTGGCAAATACCGGAAATCAGTTTTTGGCAGACAATCACTTTTTGGCACAACACCGGCTATTGCAGTTAATAATACAACAGCTTCTTGCCATTTTTTGTGTTTCTTTTTATCGCTGTGTAACTGAGTTCAATTGAAAGCCTGCATGCGCTAGTACCTCTTGCCACAAGTTCCCAGAATCCTTTGCGGTTTTACCCCTGAATGACGTCACATTTTTGGTGGGCCGGTCTCTAGTCAAAATGCCCGGGCCGATTTTTTGTCCCAGTCCAGCCCTGCTCGTGGCCATAGGTGAGGGTAGGGACGTAGATCGACCGGTAAATTGAGAGCTTCGCTTTTACACTCAGCTCCCTCTTCACCACGACGGACCGGTGCAGCGTCCGCATTACTGCAGCTGCAGCCCCAATCCGTCTGTCGATCTCCGGCTCCCTTCTCCCATCACTCGCGAACAAGACCCCGAGATACTTGAACTCCTCCACTTGGGGCAGGAACTCATCCCCGACCCGGAGTGGGCACTCCACCCTTTTCCGGCTGAGAACCATGGCCTCAGATTTGGAGGTGCTGATCCTCATTCCCGCTGCTTCACACTCGGCTGCGAACCGTTCCAGTGCGAGCTGGAGGCCCTCACCCGATGAAGCCAACAGAACCACATCATCCGCAAAAATCAGAGATGAGATTCTGAGGCCACCAAAGCGAAAGCCCTCCGCCACTTGGCTGCGCCTAGAAATCCTGTCCATAAAAATTATGAACAGAACCGGAGACAAAGGGCAGCCCTGGCGGAGCCCATCACCCACCGGGAACGAGTCCGACTTATTGCCGGCAATGCGAACCAAGCTCTTGCAACGGTTCAGTTCTATTTTATTTATGTGGCACCAAATCTCAACAACAGTCACAGTTATACTGTAAAGTGAAGACCCTACAATAACACAGAGAAACCGCAACAATCATACGACCCCCTATGAGCCTGGCTTGGTAACAGTGGGAAGGAAAAACTCCCAGGAAGAAGCATCTAGCAGAACCAGGCTCAGGGAAGTGCGAGCTGTTGGGGTGAGGGGACAAAGACACCCAGTAGAAGAGAACCAGAGATTAATGATAACTAATGATTAAATGCAGAGAGACGTATAAACACATAGATAGTACAGCTTGTTTGTATCCCGATGACCCGATGACCACACTTTTTTAAATTTTAAATTCTAAAAACGTATTGAAGCAAATTTTCTGCAGGGGGATTTCATAAAATATTATCTGTACATGATCCAGTTCTTCAGAAATAACGCTAATAATGATGCAGCGCGACCTCGGTTGTCAAAATTAGAAAACTATATAATACTTCTCATGTTTTTAGATTCAAATTTCAACATGTAAATATACATGATGCATGAATGATAAATATAACCTTCAAAAACAGAATACCCCCCCCCCCCAAAAAAACCCCAGAAACTTAAAAATGATAATTATTAATTATAAATAATAATTATTAGAATGTATATGTTAAATATTAAACATATATGTTAAAGGTTTAAATGCTCAGCTGTTTAGCCTAGCTGGATTGTAAATAAATAAACATATTTCATGGTGGCATCACTGACAGTACAACAGAGGCGTCTGTGGGCATCGTCTTCATCACTCGTTCAGGTGTGTTTGTTTTATTCATTCATTTTTCCGGCCATTGATGAAAATGACCGCATCTCATGTTTAGCCAAAATATTTACCAGTCTTATGCAAAATATAATAACAATAATTATTATTATTATTTGGAGGTGGGGCTATATTACTAATTGCGCATATTCGAGCGAGTGTCGTTGCACACTGGAAATTTTAAGATAACGCTGCTGCGCATGTCAGAGGACGACTCAAACGTTTGGCGTCTGACTCGCTGTGAGTATTATTTATATGGATAAGTTTAGTAGCTTGAGATTCAAACGTGTAAAAGGTGAAAAAAATAAAACATTGAAAAAAAATTCTTGATTTTCTATTTAAAAATAACACAATTCTAATTTTATTTCACTAACAATCTTTTCTCATTGCTGGCTAATGTATTCTAATGTATTCTGGTTTTATTCTCCCTTAAGCTCCATTTAGGAGGGCATATAAGGAGACTGTGCACCATATATTAATCAATTACTTCCACAGCTGGAAATGTTTAGTTAATGACATTTAACATAACATAAAAAATGTAATAAATGCTGCAGTTTGAGTTGATTATCTGCTTCCTTTCCTGCCTATGATTTAGGAAGGATGGAGACGGGTCATGCGTTGTTCCATGATTGGTAAATACTGTCTTTGACACATGCCTACAGGCTTGCTGTGGGCAAGCTTATTCTCCTGCACCTCTAAAATGCAGCTATCTTGGTAAAATAGCCAACTCAGCTTAAGATGACAGAGAATTCAGTGCTTGCTCCAATAGTTTTAGACGATTCCTTAAGGGGGAAACAGTTTCCCTCCTCACGGGGTTATTCATGTGTGAAATTACACAAAATTACAAGAAACAGAGCAGAAGAATACTAGAAGAGTATTATACTATTATACAAGAGTGCAGTATCGAGGCAGAGAAAGCAGATGTGGTCACACGTGGTTGTCTGGTTAGCTGGGAGGGGAGTGTAAACAAGAACTAAAGTGGCATGTGAGAGCGCCAGCGGGTGTGCAGAGTGGATGTTACCCCACAGCCAAATGAAAAGCAAGTTGCTTGTCATGCGTCATTCTGTTGACTTGCTGGTGAGCAGCACAGGCTGTAGTCGTGTGGGTAAACCTCTTGCTTGTTAGGCCAGGAGGACCCTTGCTCCTAATAGCAGTCGCTTCAATCATGCCCCATCAAGGTTGAGATGAATGTAACTGGGCACCTGCCTACTCCTCTGTACCTGGGGTTCTGTCAGATTTCATTGGTTTTTCACAGCCTGATTGGTGCGTTGCGATGTTTCTCTCCCCTGTGTGCGTCCCTTAACTGTTCAGTATCTGCCTACTTTCTTTCACGGTTATATGATCAGTGCAGCACAATTTGTTGTTAATAAAAGTGACAACCCATCTGAGTCTTCCCTCGCCACTTTCAGGTTGTTCCGCTTTGCCCAAACTGCCTGAAAGCCTTGATGATAATGATGGGATCCAGAGTTAAACCTGCTGCCATGTCTGTGAATCATGACATTATTACACTGAAGTCTCTTCAATTTCTCAGAATGGCCGCAAGCTTCTCCACTGTCAATTTTTCTCACACTGTCCAGGACGGTGTGAGATAATACAGGAGATATTCAGCTTATATCTCGGTCTATCTGGACCCGCCTGTTTTCCCTCGTGGCTTTGTTCCTCCCCTGAAGCTCTGCATGACATCCTGTAATTTCTTTGGGTCTGTTCTTGCTGTGGTTGTGAATGCAAGGATCAAAAGAGCTTTCATTTTGAGTAGACAACAGCCTGTGTTTACCACCCGCAAAATGTCATATACAGTGGGAAGAATTTCAGCCTGTAGATGTGCAAAGCTGGTAGAGACAGACCCTAAAAGACTGGCAGCTGGAACTGCAGCAAAAGGTGGTTCAACAAAGTATTGACTCAGGGGGCTGAATAATTACGCACACCCCACTTTGCAGTTATTTATTTGTAAAAAATGTTTGGAATCATGTCTGATTTCCGTTCCACTTCTCACGTGTGCACCACTTTGTGTTGGTCTTTCACGTGGAATTCCAATAAAACTGATTCATGTTTGTGGCTGTAATGTGACAAAATGTGGGAAAGTTCAAGGGGGCCGAATACTTTTGCAAGCCACTGTAAGTCCTGGATAGACATCATCACCTCAGCTACAAACCCAAGTGCATGGAAGTAGTTGTCTTTGGCCTTTGGACAGCTTTGGTTGGAGGTAATGGTGCCTCTTTGGCCAAGATCTCCCTGTCGTCTTTCATCTGAAAAGCCAAACCACTGGCTCAAAACCCCGAACAATCTATTTGACCAGTTTCCAAGTAACTCAAAGCCACAACATAACTCACATTATGAGACCTCAGTAAAACCCGTCGTAGCTGGAACCCCACTCGGGTACTCAGTGTTTTCTGTATTTCACCCTCCTTTTAAATGGTCTTAAAAAGCTATGATGTGGTTTTCTTGTGGTGGTGTTTTGCAGAGTGAGCGAGACACTGAATCTAACGTGGGAGCTGCTCAGAGCTGAGTTATGGCCAGAAGGTGCTCTATTGGATTTGAATCTGGTGAAGGACACGATAGTATCGCGTTTCTTCCGAATTCTGATGTTCATTTTGAACTTCACCCTGAAGTCCCCTGCATGCCTGAGTGCACCAACTGCTCCTGCGATTCACTCATTAAATATTTGGAGCAATTTAGCAGATGTACCTAACAAAGTGGCGAGTGAAAACCTTCTTAGTGATGAACAAACCTCTTTTCATCAGAGTTTGTATCTTCATATATTGTCTTCTGCTGATTATTGAAATCAAAGATAATTGAAATAATGGTTAAAAATGAGATGAGATGAGCTTTACAGTAAGAAGATGAAACAAAATGGGATGTAACTGGTTCGCACCCTGTCTGGACACATCTGTTGGGACTGCTTGCTGCTGTGGTTATCATTGCAAAGAAAGACCTGTCATTTTAAATAGACTAAATATTTATATTATTATTTAGAATAAATATTCTAAATATCTTTTTAGCTGTGGTTAGCTGGATGTCAGTCTGATGTTACAGCAGCTGTGTCGAGCTTTGGATACGTGACATATCCAAACCGACATCATGACCAGCAGCTTTACAGCCGTGGCTCCAGCAAACCTCAGCTGATACTAGAAAGTAATATTAAATAAATTCTAACAACAGCTGATCACGCTTAAACGTGCTGCTGTTGTTTATCCGCTGGTCTTCTCTTTCTAGCGCAAAGTGGGCCATAAACAAACGAGAAAGGCGGGACTTGGGGCAGAAAAGCAGATCAGCTGATCATTGATCAGCTTCATGTTTGAAGTAATAACATAAATCGCTTCCTTTTCACCTCATTATGGAACTCCGATGGCCAGTCCAGCTGTGGCTCAATATATCAGTTGTTCAGCTTAACGTGGAAAACCTATGCAAACACTCAGGGATGAACTGACACACCTGCTTTACTTCTCTGGGATCGTTTTCGCCGAGATGAAACGCTGCGGTTAGGAAGCATGTAGGAGGCTCCAAATGCTCCAACGCAGCCGCTCTGCCACCTGACACATACTGCTCTGATGCGCCGGGCTGGGTTACACCGAGTAGCACGTTTTGTGAGGTGACTTCGTGATACTTCGGATCGGATTACATTTTTATTTCTCTCCGATATCCGATCCAGTAATTTAGGTCAGTATCGGACTGATACCGACACGACCATCTCTAGTCTCTGTATGTTAAACCATGATATAAAGCATTATATGATGGTCTACAGAAAAGAGCCAGTACATTTACTGTGCACCCTAAATGTTATTGCTGTCTTCATCATAGACATGTTCTTCTTTGTATTTCCTGTCTTTTCTTTTTTTGTTCTTTTGTCTTCTTATGTTCTCCTGTCTGTTTTGTAGTGTAGCTGTATTGTTTCTTACATGCTGTGTTGCTGTTGTTTGTCTTTTATATTTTTTTAAAGTCGACATTTCAAAATGTGCTACTTTTGTCTTAGAAAAGTTTTCAACTAAAAGAAACGAGCCTGTTAGCTGTTTCCTGTCAGCACATGAAATTCTAGCTTTGTTCAGAACCCGACAAAGGTTTTTGACGTTCACACTAGATTGCTAATTCTATTGTAAAATCAGTGTGTGACTTTCATGGGCATGTGCCTCGAGATGGACTAGAAAACTATTTCTGTAAATGACACTAATGACACAAAGTGACAAGACAAAGAAAAGCATTAAAAAAAACCTCCCTCATTTTGTGACTGTGCACTTCACCACATCAGTTTCAGCGCGTTAGCCTGACAGCTTGTTAGCCTGTTCAGTGCACTCTGCGGGCTCTCCTCATCTGTCACTCGGTGAGCGTCAGGAAAACGATAATGAGGCTGTTACTGTTCTTACTGTTCGGTTTCATCTTCACAGACTCGAGCAGACATCCGGTCAAGATGCTAGCGAGAGGCCGGAGAGGCTGTAGGAAGCAACTCAGAGGTATTATCATACTGTAAGTGAACAATTGGATATTCAAACCTGTATTACAGTGCACTTTAAAGTCACTCTACACTGCAGCTTCCTTACAGGTGTGCTGCCTTTTTTGTGCTGCCACAGTGGAAATCTGCATTTACGTTCTATTAATTTGTTAATTTACTAATTATTTGGCACCAACCTCATAGCAGGCCACATTTTAAAAGCCAAGCTAGTGTTGTACCCCAATGATTTGACTTAAAATGCCCCTAATGTTCTCTAAAGTTATTTAGCAAAAAATTCTTTCCCTCTTAATTACAATATTTATTCATGTTTTAAAATTCAACTGTTCAGCTCAGTCAGCCAGTTTTCAGTGCTGCTGTGAGTCTTATTTCTGAAAGGGTGTCAGTGTCAGAAACGAGTCATGTGTTAATCATGTGAGTGTGAAACCAAGAGTGACTAAATGTTGTGAAAGACGGAACACCAATCTGTCCACAGTTAGTAGACAGATTGGTGAACCTCTGCCCAGCTTGACATCTGAGAAACTCTGCCTCTCTAAGATGCTCTTTTTATACCCGATCCTGTTACTGACCTGCTGCCAGTTAACTTAAGCTATAAAATGTTGTTTCTTACCACTCGTGAGATCTGCAAATCCCCCCCGCTTTTGCTAAGAGTTAAAGTGTGACAGCGAGGCATAAGTTTGCATTCTTAACCCACTTTAACAGTAAAAGCTGAAGCTTTGTTTTTATTTCCTGTCCAAAACAACAACACTCTTTCCTGAACGACGAGCAGAAACCGTTCACAGCAAAGCAGCACCGTGTTCAAAGGATTACAAGGACAGTTAATTATTTCCTGCTTGAGAATTCTGGTCAAGTTTGCTTCGTTGGCAAAAGTTGGTCAATTACAGCAAATATGAATTTCTTAGTGCATAGTTCATAAACTTACATGGAGTATTGCAGAATTCTAAAACAAAGCAAAACTAAAAAGCTTTGGCAACATTTTTTAGGAATAATGTTACACGGTGTGCTGCAGCATAGGGACTTCATCATATCTGTTTTAGGAAGACACAACCTCCTTTATACTTAGTTCATCGTTTGTTCTTCTACACCAGAGAGCCGTAAGTTAGTCCTTACATGGTGCAGCACTCACCAACACATTTCTTCCTCTCTTACAGTCGTTGCCAATTCATTACAAATTGGAACTCCGTTTTTGTGGACCACATGTTTACAAAAAAGACTTTTCTATATAGAATAAGAAAGATCATCGAAGGAGGAAAAAAGCCCAAACTCCAGTGTTTGAAGGTAAAAAACAGCAAATTCATCTGTTATTCTGCATATCTGTAGGAGGTTAACTGCTTTTGTGCAAGCTTTCCTCATTTAATGAATCGTTGTTGTTTATCTCCTCATCGCTACCCAAGGAAAAAAGTTAATGAGAGGAATTTAAAATTTGTTTAATGACGCAGTAAAATTTGTAATATTTTTCTTTCTTTTCATAAACAGAAAATTAAGTGTTTATGAGAAGTGTTTGTATTTAAGTGCTCAGTTAGGTGTAGATGAGGTGAAAAATCACCTGCACATGCATACTGTGAACATTTATCACAGCCTTTTTTTTCCTCTTTTTTTTTTAAAGGCAAAGGGTTGAGACGCACACAAATGTGCATCTTTTGTTAGGACAACAGTTACCAACTGTTATTTTGATTTGTTGCTTTATAAAACTGAATTAATAGAACTGAATTAATCATTTTCAGATATTTTTCCTGGGTTTCATTTCTAGAAAAAATGTGTGGAATGAAGAAAACGTGTGTTTAAAGTAGCCTGATTTTATAAATCACTTTGACTTCAACAATAACATGAGAAAAAACATTCTGGTACAATTTTTTTTCTTTCTTAGGACTGAATGAACTTTCTGAGGACTGGCCCAAAAGAGAGGAAAGCAGCAGCAGTATAAATAACTAGCTTTTATCTTAAATAAAAGCTTGCTCCTCTTTGATCTTGAAAGCATGATGGGGTCTGTAAGAGAGGATAATGGTGACTTTCTGAGCTGTCTGTATTCCTACTGAGGAGGTAATATCACCCCTGACTGAAGCCTAGTATGCACTATATGATGACACACCCTGCTAATGTGTGTCCCCTGAACGACTGAAAGGAAGCCAGAAATCTCAGGAAACTGAGTTGTTGTGCTGCATAGGGAACAATAACTACAAAGGCTCAATCATTAGCTAGATTTACTTCCTCATTATGGGATTTAGCATGGGATAAATCTGCTTGCTCCAAGCATTATTTAATACAAATGAGGATGCAACCTTGAGTTTTTTTATACTTGTTCAAAAATAAGCTGCTTTCATACAAACATGCTGATGTGTATCGGAGGACGTACACTGGGAATGCCAGTTGTATTAGCATGACCAAGTTAAGTACTGAGTCCTGGTAAAAGAAATTATCCCGTCTTTACTAGAGATGGCACGATACCATTTTTTTAATGTCCGATACCGATACCATAAATTTGGATATCTGCCGATACTGATATGAATCGATATAGTCAATTATATAACGAATAAAACAGTTTTTTAATGTCCTGCTGCATTTTGTACAAGTTCAGACTAAAATTTAAAAAAACAAAACACTAAAGCTATTCTATTGTACTTGTATGCAAAACATGCACTGCACTCACAATATTTTTTGCAGTTCAGCAATACTGATCTTTAAACTTGTAGCAGAACTTTCAATCTAAGTATTTAAAGTAACACTCAAAAAGTTATTAATATGTAATTTTATGCAGATTTCAAAAACTCTTTGGTTCTGAAAAAAAGTGCAATATCTGACAAAATAATGTTTATAACCAACAACAATTTGTAGAATGAACCCTTTATACTTAAAGCTTAACATAAATAGACATCGCAGAGTGGAAAGCAGTGCAAATAAATGCAAACACAGCTTCATTGCATCATCTTTTATCAAGATGGATGTCAGTGTAAACTGTTTCTATCACATTTGTGTCATTTCTATACAAAATGTAACAAAAGTATGAAAAAAGTGTTTTGGTCGTGTCGTGCTGGTGGAATCTGTTTCCCCTGCGTCGGGAGCACACGCTGGGCTGTCCAAATCACGGACAAACGGTATCCCACAGCTGTTTGTTTATTTTTTATTTTTTTTTTTTTTTCACAAAAACTTCTTAAAACAACGAACTACTCCTGAAACTTTGGAGGTTTTAGCTCTTTATACAGTAAAGTTACAGGAGGATAAAAATAAATGTCCTTCGTTTGTTAAACTGATCTTGTCCGATACCACGTCAGAACAATAAATATATACTTTTTTGTTGTAATCCTCAAACTGAATGGTAATGTAATGACACTCACTTTTCACCTTTTCACAAAACTAAAACATCACTACTGCCACATCTAATTGTCTGTAATGGAGGCGGAGTAAACCAGATCCACACTCCGTGCCCAGCAGGTGCTCTCGGCGCTGGGGGAGCGGGTTTTGTCGGGATGCCTACCTTGGCACAACACCTGGTTTGGAAGCATGTAGCGAGGCTCCAGATGCTTTCAGTGTGAAGTAGCTCCAGAGTGCCGATAGGTTTCGTGCACAACAGCCGCTCTATCATGTTACGCATACTGCTCCGACGTGCTCAGGTCACTACCTGGGTTACGCCATGTCGCAAGGTTTGTGAGGTGCTTTTGTGATATTTAATGGATCGATTACATTTTTTGTTTCTCTCTGATATCCGATCCAGTAATTTAGGTCAGGATCAGACTGATACTGTATATCGGATCGGTCCTTACCAGGTCCAAACATTAGATAAATATACAAACCCCGAAGGATAAAATTGAACATGTATTAAACTGTAAAAGTATTTATTTAACAGAAATCGAACCAAAATGCAGACTTGCTAACACTCTGTGATTCAGCAGCTTGTAGAACCCCTCTTAGCAGCAATAACCTGAAGTCGTGGTTTTCTTTATGAATTTATCAGTCGCACGTTGTGGAGGAATTGGGTTTGGGTTCTTTAGACCACTGCTTCAGTTTAGGTTTGCAGCATTTCTTATGCACGGCTCTCTTGAGGTCCAGATTTGGTCTGCATGTCAACGGGACCTTGCAGCACCTTGAACCTTGTTTTGTTTTTTAGGGATGATTGTCCTGTTGTCAGTTTGATCTGTCAGAGAGCCAACCTCACATTTGACTCTACGAATACTTTGATATACAGAGGATTTCATGGTCAGCGCTGTGACCGCGAGGTGCCACAACAGGCCGAAATCATCACCCCTCAACCATGGTGCTGACAGCCGGTGTGTGGTGTTTGTGCTGATGTGATGTGTCTGCTTTTCACTAAACATGGCACTGTGCATTACATCAGACATACTTTGGGCTAGGGCTGCTCAATTAATCGAATTTTAATCTCGATTACGATCTGGGCTTTCAACGATCATTAAAAATGACTGAGCCGATTATTAGCACCTCCCTCGTGCTTACTCTCCGTGTGGCAAATCGAGCGCACCTCTCTGCGTTTCGAACACGCGTCACAACAATAAGAGGACCCGAGGGAAGCTCGGAAAGCTAAGCAGAAGTTATTTGGAGAGGAGAGTGACTGCCGTTGGTTGAAAAGAGAGGTAAAACCCTTCAGTGGTGTGGAAGTCAGACGTGGAGTCAGACGTGGATCAAGTAGACACAGTGTGTAAACTCTGCTACAGTGTCGTAGCTGCACCACAGAGCAACACTGCAAAGTTCACTAAACATAGATGTTTACATTTTTCATTTATTTCTTATATTGCAAACATTTGCACTGTCATCAGTATTTGCACTATTTTATATTATTTTTTAAAGTCATTATTCAACACATTGTTATTGTTAAATAAATATCGTCAAATAATCGAGATCTCAATTTCAGTGAAAATAATCGCGATTATCATTTTTGCCATAATCGAGCAGCCCTACTTTGTGCTTGTCAGTCCGAACAACATTGTTCCAGACGTCTCGAGTCCTGATCAGATCCAGCTTTGCTTAAACTCAACCCACGCTTGTTCTTTTCAGAGAGAGGACAGTTTCTCCTCGCAGACCTTCTAAACAAGCCATACTTGTTCAGTGTTTTTCTAATTTTACTGTCATGAAGTTCAGCATTTAACATCCTAACTAACTGAGGCCTGTAGAGTCTTAGATGTAGCTCTGGGGATTTTTGCACTTTCTCAGAGTTTCTCTGACCTCAGGGTGAATTTGTTTGGATGCAGGAACATTTGCAGCTGTTTTTGACTTGTGAATAAGTGAATAACCTCTCTTACTATAGAGTCATTGACACTGAAGGCTTTGACATTGTGTTAACGCACAGCTGAATGCGCCAGACCAGCAAATTGACAAAACTTCTGCTTTTGTGGAGGTGCTAACACCACCGTTGATCAATTATTCAAGTACATTTGATTAGCAGTACGTGGCTGCTACAGTACTTACCTACCAATTCATATGGAAGCTGTAAGGTTGTTCCCTGTTTTCTGCAGATTGACTTTGAGTTTTTCTTAAATAAAAAAGTGTAAATGTCATGTTTGCTGGTCGTGCGAGTATTTTATTTGATGTCGCTCTACATTTTTTATGTGCATATTTCATCTCCTTTTTTTTTCTCATGAAAAAGTATAATAAATAAGAGGATGCCACTTGATGACCTAGACCTGATCAGGTAGTACATCTGCGTGTCTGTCATCATTTCCAAATTGCAATCTCAGACTTTTGTGGTGGCCTAAAGTCAAGGAGTGTGGGCGCTAGGAGAACATGTGTTATGTGAAAAGGGGAGGATTTCTTTTTTGTTTTGTTTAGTTTGAATGAAAATGTAATATTGTAGACAGCATAAGTCTTAAAGCCAGTTAAAACATTTTGTTTTTAAATTTTGTTTGTGAGGGGGATCCAGAAAATGAATTAATGCACGATTCTAGCTGAAAATGGTCCCTTTTCTTGAGGCATCTCGTGTGGTTTCTGTTGGCTTGGCTGGACAATATTTGCACATACAGCCAAGTTTGCTGCTGCCTCTTCAGCTCCTCCATCTGTCCTGGCACTCTCGTCTCAGTGAAGCTGGTTAACAGCAGCTGTGCTTCCACCTCAGCAGGGCTGTTTGTTTCCTACTTCAATTAGGAATAGCTAACTGTGAACTGCAGCGTGGTTGAAGATGCCGAAAGCTGTGGTTTACTGCAGCAGGACAGGTCTGTATATTTTAAACCGGATGCTGTGTAGCTTATTTGACAGAAATCTATACATTTAGATGTTATTTATGATTGTTTGAAGACCAGATGATGGAACACAAATTCAGTAAACTATGAAAAAACTAGATCTCCACTCATGAAATAATGTAAGATAAAAATAAGAGCATATTTAGCAACAAGTGCACTCACTCGGGTGAATTTAGTATTTGACATTAACCACTGTAAAATCATATAGATTCTGCAGTCTAAAACTTCAGAATAAAGTATTTTACCTAAACTTTTTAGTTATGCAGTTTAAAGTAATCTATATTCATCCTCCACTGAGCCTTGAAGTCCCTCAGTTCATCCACTGTCTGAATATATTTTAGGTCTCTTCCTCATAAGGTTAAACAGCATGTGGGGCCTCCCTGCTGCTGCGGAGTCGGGGCGGTCTGCCTCCCCCCACCGCAGGGAAAAGGGTAACACCACCTGGGTCTGGGTGCAGTTCCCCCCTCCAGGGGCAAGGGTACCTAGACCCGGTTTGTAGAGTACGCTTGGGGAGTGTGATCGTGTGTACAGCGTCTCTTTATGTCTGTCTCCACGTTGGTTGAGTGTGGAGTAAGTGCATATGAGAGCATGAGGGTGGGAATGGATGTTTGTGTCTGTGTGTGCCTGTATGTCTGTGTCTATATGTCAGGTTGGGTATCAGACGCCACCTCTCTGGGGACATCTCAGGCCCTCCAAGGTTTGGAGGCCTATCTCCCCCTACCACCACTTCCCCTGCCAGTGGCGGACTCCCTCAGACATCGGTGCGTTGGTGGTTCTTTGTGTCGGGGGATGGGCGTCCAGGTACACACCGGCTCACTCCTTGGCGGCCGCTTATCGGGGCCTGGAGCCTGGGGCTCGCTCGGGCCACTTCGGAGGTGGGGTGCCCCCGGCCTCTCGGCCTGGGGCTCGGTCACTCAGGCACGGCTGGCTGCCGGCGGAGCTCACGGGCGCGTCACTGCAACTCCCCCTGGCTTCTGCTCCGCGGCTGCTGAGTGAGCCCTCATCTGGGACTCTCCTCAGCTCTTTCTGGGACAGTGGCGCGGCTGCCCCTCTGTTGGTCTTCCTTGGTCTCTTGTGTTCTGGGGGCCTCTGGATGTCTGGAGTTTTGATCTCCTCCATACCTGCTTCATACCCTGGAGGACGGGGCTGTGGGCCCCCCCCACACAAACCAGAGCCAGGTAGCAGCAGTGGGCTTCCCACTGACTCCCTCTTCTGAGCCTGGATACTTGCAAAGGTATTCAAAAATGTCAGTAGACAAATAAAAACAACAACTCTTAGTAATTGTACATTTATTAACTTGTGTTCTTAAGAATTATCTTGTTGATAACACACATACATACTTTGTATTTTTTTAAAGTAACCCAATTCCTTCCGGCCCGCCAAGTGGGTGACTTTCCCCTGCAGGCCCATCTTCTCCAGAATTGTCCTGATCACACACAAAATATAAGAGACGAGAAAAAAACACGGCAACTATGATGATCCCTAAATCCAAAAGCTTTCACAGCAGAACACCAGAGGAACACCGTCTGGACATCACATTCGAGGACTCTTCTAATTTGGACAGCCTTCGTTGCGTTGCTGTGACATCATTGCCTCCAAATATGGCATTTGAAGCATCCTTCTCCTGAATTTGGACACAGCCTAGTTTTGCTTTCCCCTTGTCTTGTGTTTGATTGCTCCCACAGCTCTCCCCCTGTGTCCCAGTCCCTCGTCATCCCTCAGTGTATTTTAGCCCTGTGTTTCTCTCTGTCAGTGTTGCGTCGTCCCCTCACCATGTTGTGTCTCCTTCCGTTCTCCCTGAGATCTCTGTCTCTAGTTTCCAGGTTTCCCAGTGTTTTTGTTATTAGTTCCCAGTTTCTAGTTTGGTTTTTGCAAGTTCATTTTTGTGCAAAGCATGCAACTGCAATAAAACAGCCTCTTTACATTTATTCCTACGTTGACTGTTTTGCGTTAGGGTCCTACATCCTGCCTGCCACACAGCTGTACCTCGACAGTTTCTATACAGATGGGATGTGGGAATACAGGGAGAAATGCTGCATTTGTATCAAATATTGATTAAAATAATACAGTAAAGTGCTTCTTTGTACAAATGGGATATGGGAATACACTACAGCTTTATGATGCTCGGGGGAGAGGCTAATGTTGTGGGACAACCCAGAAAGAGTGGACGCTCTGATTTCTTTGTAAAATTCAGATGAAATACTGCTGTTTAATGGAAGAATCGGACACTCTGCTTGTAGAGCTCAGCTCTGAATGTCGTGGCAGAAACAAACACCCAGAGCCTGTGCAGACAGAACATGATAACAACATATTGCTTTTACTGTATTTCCCCTCCTGCTGTCAATGACAGCTGTCAGGCGCTGGTGGGTAAAGCCGTCATCTGTCAGGGCTCTGTGTGCGGGCAGGACTCGAACACTGAGTAGTAACTCAAAAAAAATCAGCTTTATTTGCTGGCAGAAAACAAAACAAACTGAGCAATGGTACTGAACACGAAAAACACACAGGCATAATCTGAAGGTGCGGCAGGAAAACACAGGGCTATATACACAGGGTGGTAATCAGGGAACGGGCAACAGGAGGGAGTCACAGCTGGGGGTGTGTCTCCCAGCTGTGTCTCCCTGACTAACGAGACAGGGGGAGCAAAGCTGCACACACTGACACAAGACATAGACCTTCACAATAAAACAGGAAACAAGAAAACACTAAACAAAGACGCAGACCCGACAGAGAGACAGAAAATGACACGTGGACCTGAACTATACATGAAACAACAAATCCTTAAATACAGATACACAGAAACATGAAACTAATAATAATCTATCATCATCATATCCATCACCACCACCACAAGAGACTGAGAAAACAATCCATAACAGCAAGATAACTGAAACACAAAGACCAGAGAAACCTAAAGAATAATCCATCATTCAAAAATAAACCAAAAGGTAACAACTCAAAAAGCTGGGTCAAAATCATCGCTGGATTCTCAGTGGCACAGAATCTTTAATACTCTGAGGCAGAAGGAAGTTGTTACCGTCAGACTGTTATGGGTGATTGAAGTGTAAAAGCTCACTGCTACCTCGCCCTGGCAGGAAGCTTTTTGACATGAGGAGAAGTGGGAGGGAAAAAATCCCTGATGTGATTAAAAAAAAAATGAAATCATTGCTCAGCAATTTAGTTTTAGTCTCTCATGAAAACTGCCCATTAGTTTCCCAGAGGCCGATGTTTTATGTCGCCTGTATTCCCTGAAAAGCAGACACAACCCTAAAACTTCCAATCACGGGAATATTTATCTGTGCAACTGCAAAACTCTGCTTGCTGTAATTTTGATTCTGCTGCGCTGCATGAAAGGTGGATGGCAACAGAAAGCCTACAGTCTATCTGTGACGCCTACAATAACAGTAGCTGGTAGCTCTGACGAGCTGTGGGTGTCATTTCGCTGGCATGATTCAGGTCCATATTCTGTATCCTGCTGTAAAGCATACTCTGTGGCACAGACAGAACCGCAACGCTGCGTAGGCGTAGATGATGTTACTTCTCCTCTGCAGACACAGTGTATCTGAAGAAGAGCGAGAAGAAGTTCTGAACATGTTTATGTGAAGTTTCATAAATTGAGCATTACTTTTGGACATTTCCTTCATCACACGGTGCCACAGTGAGTAGCTCAACATGTTTGATTTGGCAGATTTGGACGCCTGATGTAATGGTATTGGTGTCTCTGCTGGGATCAAACCAGGGATCTTCTGCTTGTTAGATGAATGTGTAAACCACTACTCTCTCACTAGTTAATGAGTACTTTAACAGGCTTCAGAATACATAGGAACAATGTTTCCTTAATTTTGATCCAGAAAAACTTCTCTTGCCAAATGGTGCCGGTGGTCCTGTGCGAGATGCCCTCTCACACAGTACAGCACTTATTGGAGTTTTCTTCATCCACTCTTTCATTCATTCAGTGATGGCTTCTCTCCTTATGCCTCCGCTTCTTTTCCCTTTCATTTTTGCCAATGTGACATCATATTACAATCCTCCTCTTCTCATAATTCATCCAAAGACTCCCTCAGATCTTTTTACATAATGATCTTTGGGTGTTTGCTCTTTTCTAAAACTCATTAGTCAGTCTGATGAACCACATTTCTGCTGCACTGATGGTTTTTACACTTTTTAAAAAAAATGTCTGCACTTCACTTCCATGCATGAGGACTGGTGTAATGTATGCATCTAGAACTCTGTCTTGTCTCAGAAGAAATTTGTTGGTTGATTAAAATCTTGTCAGTGAAAGCCAGCTTTGCTGCTGCAATCCGAATCTTAATTTCATGCAACGATCTAGTGTCACTGCTCACAGTCTTACCCAAAAAACTGAACTTGTTGAGTTTTTGTAGTCTGATGTTACATGTTGGGTTGTGTTTTTGGACATGACCAGTGTCTCAGTTGTCTTCACATTCGGGAACAGTCACACTTCTTCATTCTTCTCGTTTACGATGTTTTCCGGTCACGTTTTCTTCAGATGTTGACGTTGTCTGCATACCTCAGATTATTAATGCGAAGAACAGAAACATTTAAAATGCCACTTAATGCGAAGTTTGTATTTTATACTTCTGTAAAGAAACCAAGAAAGATGTTGCACATTTGTTTTGGGGTTTTTTGGGTTGTTGTTTTTTTTTTATTTAGGGTCACATTGAAAAATAATTGAGATTAGACCAGTGGTTTGCTGTTTGACAGGCGATCTGTCTCTTATTATTAATGCTACGTGGAACTTCTCAAGCTGAGAGGCCAGCAAATTCAGCTAATTTGTTTTTGCATACTTGTGGTGGAGTGGAGACTGATGGGAGATTAGCATGCCACACAAGTTGCCACTGGCTCTGCTTTCACTGCTCTGAGATCAGTTGCGCTTTGTGTGAGAACACAACTATCGTTAGTATAAGATGAGCTTCTGTGATTTATCATCACAACAGATACGCTTTCCCTTACTGAGCATCTTGGCTATTTTGAGAGAAGATGGGGTGCAGAGTGAAGAAACTTTGAATAACTCTGTTAGCAGATTAGCAAAGAACGCCTTGATGATTTAGAGGAGACGCGAGTTGAACCGGTGCAGGCTCAGCAGCTCGTTCACTGTCTCTGGTTGCCTCTCTGTAAAAGTCTCTGCACTCCACTTCAGGATTAAAAACTTTTATTTGTTCTTGTTTAGATTTTTGTCTGTAGCACTTTCATGAGAGCAGAAGTCCCGAATGCTCTTTTTCTTTCTTTTGTATGTTTTTTGTGTAATATATCCCTGGGTCTTCTGAGGCAGCAAGATGGTGTGGATAAATTCAAGGACGGGAAGAAGGCAGGCAGTAATTTTCTGGGTGGAGAAATGACCTTCTAGTGCACTCCCCTGTCTGCTAAGGAACAGCCAGTCATCCCTGCAGGGCTGCAGTAATATAGCAGTATCCCAGTGAACAGTAGTAGATGGACACCAGTGGTTCCCCATTAAAGTTGGTCTGTCTGATGATGCTCTGAGCGTTTCTGATTACAAGAATGCGTTAGTGATCCACAATAGGCTGTAAACTATTTGCACACTTAGAAATCTGCAGCACACGGTTCCTATAAAGATTTTCTTCCTACTACAGTCGATGGTGACTTCTTCTGTTCAGAGGTGGATGTGTTCTCTGAACAGCATCTCTTCATCTCTATATATTTCCCCCCACACGGTAAGCCTCACTGCTGTGAAGTCAACACACAGCCCCTGTGGGGGGCCAGCACTGAAGGACAGTCCTACAACACTGTTGGATGCGTTGATTTTCAGGCTGTTAACAAGGAGAGGTGATGCACCAAGCACTGTTTCAAGTAGACTGAAGGAAAACTTCCAAATGTTTTGAACAATGTAGCTCAATATAATCTTGGCAATTTTTAGGTTTGTTTGTTCGCACTATTAAAAATAGGTGGCTCGTTTTGTTATGAACAAGACATGGCTGTGTTTTTTAAACTTTGAATTGTAAACTTGAACTTTTTAAAATCATCACCAATGGTGTTTCACAGAGAAAAAAAAGTTTTGAATGAGTGGTCGACCTGCATCCGTCCATCTTTGAAGTTTTCTCACATGGCCGAAATTGCAGCGGCTGCTTGTGATGATCTGCAAGATTAAATTAGGTTCAGTCTGGTGTATCCTCATTTATCTAAGAAATGTTAACTAAGCAGTGCATCATCTGTGAGTATGACATCAAAATGTGCATCTGTAGAGTGATTCACATTACCTCAAGAAAATGTGGCCAGTGTTTTTTGTATTATATTTGTATTTTTATAGAATCTTTTGCACCTGTATAGTTTTATTGGTGATGTTAGATGTTTTTCATGGACACTGAAACCTAAGACAAAATGAAACCTTTAGAAGCCTCGGATACAGCACATAAAATATAAAGAGTAACTGAAGTTAAGTTAAATTATGTGTATTGACAAATTCTTCTATACTTTATTTTATTTACTAGGTGCATTTCAAAATATTGTCAATAGTGCTTATTGGTACTTGAGACAACAATTTTTTCTTCCCTGAATTAAGTTGAAGTAGTTGCAGCAACTAACCAGAGGTTGAGGAGGTTGCACGCTCAACCTCTCGGTGACCACTTGGTTGCCAAAATTCCTACATTCAATTGCAAGGGAATTACACGGGTCACCTAGTGGGAGGCAACCTCCAAGTCATTGTGCTCCAACTCAGACTGATTGCAATCACTCTCAACAGACATAATTGCCATCAAATATCTAAAAACTCTTTATGTTCCATCTATGCTAAAGTCATCTGCATCTCTTTGTGGTTAGACTTCACTCAGCTGGTTGTATTCTGATAACGTTCCTGACACAGATGCAGGGCCGCCAAGCATCGTTTTCATATTTGAACTCATTTCTGCAGCAACATTGTCACTATTTGTGAAGTCATTTCTTCCAGTCTGAGGTTCCGGCTGGATAATGATAATGGGAATTTCTGTATGTGCAGCTGGCAACAGATTTGCACAAGACGTTTGTACAATATTATCTTTATTCATGACCATTTGGATGTTTTGTTGCTCACAAAAACACAGATACACCCTCACACGGTCTGGGCATGTTGAAATATCACTTGATTTAAAGAGGAAAAAAAGACAGAAAAAAAAAGCATACACACAACCACCACTTTTCCCCACTGATTCAACACTAACACAATTAGGGTCCTTAAGGGAATATACACTCAGTGATCAGAACAATGAAACTACTGGTCTGTGAAGGAAGGTGTTTTCTGTCAATGTGGAATGAACGCTGGAGATGGAGGGCTTTCACTTGGCACAGCTTTGGTTCATCTAATCATGGAAATGATTAGCTTGAGTCATGCCCTGCAGAATTTTTGCAAAAAGCAGCAAAACATCAGAGGCACATAATAAATTAAGAAAATGGGGCATGTGCTGAACATATAAAGCTGCCTTAGTTTCAACACATTAAGCAGTTTAATGCTAAGTAGACACTGAAAAGCCACTTTATCCTGTCATTATAAGAAGATAAACAAAGAATAGTTGTAGGAATGTTCAAGGAAATTAGTTTGCCATTAGACTCGGGAGCATATTAATTTTGAACTGTACTTCTGCTTTTGTGCATTGCCAGAATACTTATTGTCTCTGAACTCCCCTCGAGCCAGTGGTGCTTCAAGGTGGTACTAAGCAGAGACTCTATTGTTCTGGTCACTGAGCATATAAAACAGAGATGGAAGGCAAGTATCAGCTTTTGAAAGTAGAACAAAAAGAAATCAGAAAAGCATTAAACAGAGATTCTGTCCAAAATCACTCACTATTCCAGACTAGCTTAAAAAGCAGGAATGAGCTTAGTTGGGAAATTGCTTTCCGATATTCACTGGACACCATTTACACATTATTCTAAGGCAGTCACATAAATGAATTCATTTTAAATCATTTAACTACAAGAAAAATTAGAAGTCGTGACCGTCTATAGATTTCAGGTCATGTTAATGAGTCATTTTAACATACTTGATCATTTTTGATCACTGTACATAGACATTAATTCTCACTAGACAGCTGGACGACATTAGAGGAAAAAAAAGGGAGAATAGAAATTTGTAGACTAAAAGAGAAATAATGAACCATTTTGGACAAATATGCATCTTTTCTCAAAGACACTATCAAAAAATAGACCAGAGTAATCCTGTGTTTGTTTTTATAAATAAATAGTACTACAGCGTGTGCGTCGTACAGTGGAGCAGCGTTCACGGACCTTGAAGACACATCTAGCTCCTTTCAGGATGGGATGAATTCAGAGCATATGCTTTGCACTCACGAAGTCTCACCATCCTTCCCGTCAGCAACAACAACACAGACTGTTCGTCTCAGTCTACATAGCTAAGCATTAAGCTACAAGTACGTCATATCACAGGTAGCAAATCATATGAGAACACAAAGTGGCTGCCATAAAGTCACTAGCAACCAGTTTGAGACCACGTTCAGACTGGTCTGCGTAAGAAGATGCTTCTCTTATTCATTATCTCCAATAAGGCAGTGCATAAGTCATCATGGGTTAGATTGCCATGTGTGCCACACCAGGTCACAAATGCCCCCCCCCCCCTTTTTTTTTTTTTTTCTTTTGTAAATGATGTCACTAGGCCACTTTATTAGATACACCGTGGAGTACTAGGCTGAACCTCATTTTGCCACAGGTCGGCATGAGGTGTTTAAACAAAGGTCAGCTGGTGATAATGGCCCCAAAGTGGACCAAGGAAATATCCTTTCCATCTTAATATTATGAATCCGAGTCGGACTCTTTCCCAGTGGGTGATGGACTCTGGCAGGGCTGGTCTTTGTCACCAATTCTGTTGTACTCAAGGTGCAGCCAAGTGTCAGAGGGCTTTCACTTCGGTGGCCTCAGAATCTCATCTCTGCTTTTCGCAGATGATGTGGTTCTGTTGGCTTCATCGGGTGATGGCTTTCAGCTCGCACTGGAACGGTTCATGGTCGAGTGTGAAGCGGTGGAAATGAGAATCAGCACCTCCAAATCTGAGGCCATGGTTCTCAGCCGGAAAAGGGTGGAGTGCCCACTCTGGGTCAGGGATGAGTTCAAGCTCCAAGTGGAGGACTTTAAGTATCTCGAAAGGAGCCAGTTGAGGTGGATCAGGTCTGATAAGGATGCCTCCTGGGCACCTCGTGGGTGAGGTGTTCTGGACATGTCCCACCTGGAGGAGTCCCTGGGGCAGACCCCCCAAGGCTGGCCTGGGAAAGCCTTGGTGTTCCGCCGGACAAGGTGGGCAGGGAGAGAGAGGTCTGGGGTTCTCTGCTTAGGCTGCTACCCCGGAGAAGCAGATGGATGGCTCAGTCAGCCAATATTGGTGAGTTTGTAGCCTGGGTTTCCTGTTCTCAGCTGACAGAAGTGGCTCTGGTCTTCTGTTTCTGTAGCCCTTCTGCTTCCAGGTTCTCTGTAAACCATAGAAATGGTTTGTGGGGAAAATCCGGGGGGGTGAAAAAGACCAGCCCATCTGGCACCAACAACCTTCAGTTGGTCACACCGAACATGTCTGCACACCTGGATGCTTAGAAATCTCTGTTAATAAGCTGAACAGGTGTAGCCAATAAAGTGTCTAAGATTTGTCGCAGGTCTGTCTGTTTTAATGTCATCAGGCTTTTTCAGAGGCACATCTGTTTAAATCTGGTCATTAAACTTCTGGTCTCCCTAATATATAACAAACGTGTCAAGAAATTGTTATTTTACCACTATTGGCATGAATTAGAGGCATTAAGACATTTCATTAGAAACTTGATTATAAACCTTGCCTAAACTTTGTGCTGACAATCACAGAGGTAATAGATAATCTGATGAATAGCCCTTCACAATTTAAAATAGGACACCGTTCGCTTCCTCGCCTTCAGTAAAAACCTACAATCTCCATTCTATTAAAAAAGTCCACATTTGTGTCCCATTAAATAAACAATATTTACGAACACAAACACAAAAGAACACACATGCTACTACACAAAATAGTCACATGCAAGCTACACAAAGGTACCAAGAGATCGCAAAAAGTATTTCACAGTAATTCATTGCAACGTGATTATTTTTTTCACCACAGGCACCAAAAAGTACAAATTCATTACATTCAAAACTGGACCTTCACACATGTTTGTGCTAAATGTGTTTGCTGGAGTGTTGTGTACCTCAGCAGTGTTGTCGTGTTTAAGTTATTGTTGACGTCTTTGGCAGTAAAATCAAAACAGCTCACTGCTTGAATCAGAGAAAAGTGTAACGGCTACATAACAAAATGAGAAACGCACCAAAATGTGGAACCAATGTCTATTTTTGGCTTAACTAATGGTACAACTAGTACTTTGAAGCTGAAAAACAAAAATATGTGAGTATTGTCTGATGTCTTGGTATTAATTATCAAATGCACCATCTGGATCTTGGTTTTGTTCATTTAATATTTACAGTGTTTATTTTTCTGCAGGTATTTATTTTTTCTTTTTAAGAAGTTAAACCAGGAATGATGCTATAAAATGTGTAATTTGGACGCTGTAGCGAAACTTGTTCATTATATTAGCATTAATATTTAAAAAAAACAACCTTGTTGTGGCTGTGATGTATCCATGCTGTGGCTTGCTTGGATAAGAGAGGCTGGATTTGCTACATGCACTTTGGATCCAAGTTTAGATCTCGTAAGTACCCAGATTACCCAGTCTTAACTTACATTTTAAGCGCTCTTGAGCCACTCTTCAGTTCTTTATTTTTGCTTCCAAGAAGCCAGATTTTCTTCTCATTCTTTTAAAGCAAACCTTCTCCAGGCTTTCTGAAAGTCTTTCAAAGTTTTTCTTTGGACATTGACTGCTTTTTCACTCATTTCAATCCTCTGATTATTTTAGAGCAATGCTTTTGTTGCTTTGTTAAGACACTTGAATGACTCATAGGTCAGTGTTAAGTGTAAAAACTGCACTTTAATCGAGGGATGAAATATCTGCAGCAGCTGAACAGTATCTAAAAGTCAGGTCCTTAGAAAGAGATGCGTCTCTTCAGGACTTGAGATCCATCTGGCCCTCCATCCATATACTGCTCACTAGTCTCATCACAAATGGTCTCAGTGGACACGTTGGCTGCCAGGAAGCCATTTTTGAGGGGAAACGGTGGGAAAAGGCTGAGGTTAGAGAAATTACACACAAATCAGTGGCAACAGGTCTGATGGTGCGATGAACCTAAACCTAAACGGTATAACTGTGATGGTTTAGGAGCGCTGCCATGGTTGAGGCTGCATTTCAAGCAGTGATGTTGGAGATCTTCTCAGAATTGATGAATTACGAGCACGGAAAATTGAACCACCATCTGAAAAGCACGTGGATTAGCAATCGCTACATTTTTCAGCATGACAGTGATCCCAAACACAGTGCCTATGCAGTAAAAGCATACCAGGATAGAAAAACGCACACTGGAACAATATATTAAAGCAGACTGGGAACGTCTTGACGGACACCGGAATAAAAGGCATTCAGAGAAGAGCTTTGAATGTCCTTGCGGGAGCCTGGAGAACTATTCCTGAAGACTACTTAAAGAAATAACAAGAATGAATAAAGCTTGTCTTATACACTGTATTTCAGTTTATGCTGTCCATAAATCCCTGCACTGGTTTCCCAGCTAAATATGAAGAAATGAGTGGTGGCTCAAGACTCATGCAAATTTTATTATTATTTCATGAGAATTCATATTTGAAGTACTGATTTGATTAAAGGACCAGTGGCACCCAATGCTCTAACTTAAAAAACACTCCGCTATGCTGAGTATATGTTTCTTTGCCCACATTCACGCTGCATTTTTTTCCTCTCTACAGTGAATTATGAATTCTTTCGGCATGTATAATCAATATGGCACAAAGTTGAATTTGAGTAGCAGTATGAAGTGAAGAAGTGAGCAGGCTGTTTGGGGTCAAATCAGGGTCTAAAGGGAGACATGCACCCTCTTCAGCAGACATGTCGAGGTCAGCGGTTATGTTGTTAGCAGTTACATTAAATGACAGAATACATTATGACCACAAAGACCAAGGGTGTGACTGCAGTGTAAAGGTTAGCGGGAGTTATAAAATGCCTGGAAACCATGTCTGGCACCATAATAAAACAGTGTAAAGATGGCAGTTTGTTTTTGATATTTCTAAACAAGACAGAGACTTGGTCTTCATCTAATCGTCGAAAACCTAATTTTTTGGGACAATGACTCTCATATAGCAATAATTGATGACATCGAGTCCAGTACATTGTGCCCAGTGCACACAAAAAAAGTGTCGGATGGATGTCACCTCTGAGCCTTGCATTCATTCATTCATTCATTCATCATGCTGAGACCGCGCACCGGTCAACTGCAGGGAAGCAGCCACTTTCAGGCTAAATGTGTTTGTCTTGTAAGTTCAGTTAGTTTCGACGTGCACGTGGATATCCATTTACTGAACTGGTTGATGTGGACAACTTGTCAAGCGTAAGTTTGCCTGCCTGTGAGAAGTGTCAGAGTTTTTTAGCATTAGTGGATCCATTTATTTCCCTCTGGGACGGCAGTGATCACTGTGCACTTACTCACAGCAGGCAAAGAGCTACAACCTGCTGTGCTGAAAGGCTTCTGCTGATTTTGCAATAATCTGATGTTTTGATTTTTTAAAACATGACATATTCACACTAAAGCTAAAGGTTGGAGCGATATGAAGAAATTTTAGGTTGTAGAGCTCAACTTTAAAACTGAATTGTATCACATTACATGGCATTTTATCAGTGCGTATATATCTGTGCTGTAAAGACTCAGCAGTAGAAATCTGCATGAAATTAGCATCTAAAACGTGGAAATTATTGGACTGTGAACATGTTTATCTGAGAGGTAAATAATGCCTACCTTAACTGACACCACATGCCTTATCCTGGATGTAGTGGTATTCTTTTCATTTCGGGATGTAGAATTTTTTTTTTCTTGCAGTCTCAGCAAGCATACGTGATTCAGCTGCACTGAGCTATATTAGTGATTGGG
The DNA here is from genome assembly GCF_018398535.1 of Haplochromis burtoni. Lineage (NCBI taxonomy): Eukaryota > Metazoa > Chordata > Actinopteri > Cichliformes > Cichlidae > Haplochromis > Haplochromis burtoni. Next base: position 2,259,135 of record NW_024582404.1, on the reverse strand, counting down.
CTTAGCGGGTTCATGACTTCTTGGGTGACTGCCTTGTCCCTAAAAGCAGCTGTCCTGCACATTTCACTGCAGGCATTCATCGTTAGAGAACGCTGACAGTGTTTCCAAAATGGATCACTGACTGCAAATCATTGTAAACTCCAACTGTACGCAAACTCATTACAGCCTGATTTGAAGTTGCTCTGATGCTATTTGCAGTAACTATTTGCCCGCGGTGGTTTTGCCAAAAGCAGCGACTAAAATCAGTCGAGTTTCTGGGTGATTTTATTTAGTGATGTCTGGCCTGGTTAGCCTTTGCTGCACTGTTCAGGCTTACTTGAGGGGTTTTGTAGCAGGAGAGAGATGCAAACACGAGATATGTTGCTTACTGAAAGGGTAAACTACATAAAGCAATGTTAAATTTTAACCTTTGTATAAATCGACACATATAAAGATGTCAACAAGACCAAAGCATTAAAGTGTTGGCAATCTGAATGTGTTGTGTATTTACCGAGGTACCCCTTGAAGTTGTTCTAGTTTAGATCTCACAGCTGCCAGAGTTTATAATGTAAATAATGTAAAATCATGATGTTTTTGTCGATTACAGCTTTACTTTTTCTGTGATTTATAATCTTTTCTATGAATATTTTCAAAATTGCTTGAAAAAGGACATTTAGTACAAAAAGCGACTGAAGTCATTCATTGGATCATATTTACAGTGTGACAACAGCACAACAGGGTTCAGAGAGATTTAAAAAAATAAAATGACAGGAAAAGATTTGATGTGTTTACACGGCACATTCATAAAGGGCTCATTGAAGGTTTCTGTATAAATAATGTGCATAATTGCACGTTGATGTGTGGATGTTTACAGAGCAGATTTTAGGGTAAAATCCTGAATGAAAATTTTGTAAATGGATAATCATAGCTTTCATCTCTTTGCCATCTATAGGGCTTTATGCCCGAATAAAAAAACCCAGTAAATGTGTCACCTGCAGAATATCTGTTGGCAAGTATCATCTTTCCTGCTTAATGTCTTTCTGTCAATAAAAAGACACAAACTGTCTTCAGTTCAAAGCAACATCTTCACAAATAATGATTCTAATGTTTTAATGTCAACAGGTCATTAGCACATTTATTATGTGACCTTATTTTAGTTATCATAAGCAAAGTACATGCTTATCATTTTTAATTCAGTCTCTATAGCAGGGCTCTCAAACCTAAGCCTCTTTGTCCATCTCCAGTGTCTCTGAGAAAAATCTTGGTGAATATCAGAACTCGCAGCAAACTCTCCTAACTACTGGTGTGTTTGCTCTGCTGCTGGACTTTAATCAAAATCAAGTGGAAACCTTCCTTTTTAAAGTTTTACAACCTTTAATTATCACTTTTGCACAAACAGGGTTTTCTCTGTCTTTGTGGTTTTGGAGTTACTCTGTTTCAAAGAAGGCCATCCATTCTCTTAGCTGCTTATCCGACTGTCATGGAGACAGGTTGATTGCAGGGCTGACACAGAAAGACAACCATCCGTAGCTACGCCTAAAGACCGTTCGTGTCTCCATATGCATGTTAGATCAAAAACTGCTTAATTATGGCTACTTTCATAACTGTTACATCCTGTGAGGCTGTGGGAGTGTGTGGGTGGGGTGTTTGCCCGCTCTCCCCGCCTCCTCCTCTCTTGCCACTCCTACCCCCTCTGTCTCTCTCACTCTCCTCTCTCCCCAGGACACAGCTGCTTTTGATTAGCCTCGTTTGCCACCTGACTCCAGTCAGCAATCACCTCTGAGGCTATTTAAAGGCTGATTGCTCCTGCTTTACAGTCTACTACTTCTCCTCCTTTGAGTTGATTCACACAAACTTGCCTTTCTTAGTGTAAAGATGTCACCTTTCTGCACCATTTTTACAAACTGGGTTACAAAACAGCCTCTAGATTAATGGCATAAAAATCATAGAAAAAGATTTCATATTTACTGAAATTACTTGTTAGTTGATCTCTGAAGTGAGTGTGACATGCTGTGGCTGTGATAGCAGAGCATAAAAACATGCCTCGCTTTAAAAAAGAACTGTTCTCATGTATTAATGCATCTGTGAATATAAAAGATCGTGATGACTAATAGTTGCTACATCAACCTCCACTTCTTTTCTCAACTCCTTTATTCCTCATTTGAGCCCTTTGACTTTTATATCTCGTGTATGTTGTTTGACTTAATAAAGCAGTTCAAACATTAGGCGACACAAACCACACAACGTGGGATTTCTCCTCGTGATCTGAAAGTTGCCGAAGGTTTCAGCAGCAGCAGCAGTGAATAACACGAGACAGATGTTGGGAGAACTTCTGTTCGTGTAGTTTGCCACATTGCAAAGACATATCTTGAAATCTTCTCTGCAAGTGTCATGCTGTCATGTTTGATGCATCTTTATACATTTATACACAGAAATTTTATGTGGTGCAGATTAAAGATTAAAGGAACACTTGAGCATTACTGTGAAGGGATCTGGGGGCTCTTTTATGCTTTCGGGGACATTTATCACATCTGTACGTCTGTTTTTGTCTCCTATAATGAAACGTTTCTGTCGTGATCAGGGCAGTTTCTTCAAGTTTGACAGGGGCTCCTTAAAAAGTTATGAATCATTAAAAGACTAGAAATGCATTTTGAAAGGATGGCGCTCATCCCTCCGTCACAGTTTTGGAGCTGAAATCTTACATGGTGTTGTTGGCTGCTCTTTTTTCCCCTTTAATTTGACACCATCTGTATGTCAAGTGTGCAGCAGCCTGTTATCAAAGCAATATCGACAAGTCGAATTGACCATTCTGCAACGGACAGCAGGAATATTAAGTCCTGTCCTTGCACGTGTGTCACATCGTGTGCATCTGAAGTGATAAGATTACAACCAAAGGCTGTGTTCCCCTTAAAACTAGTCACTTAAAGATGTGTATTTATTATTTTTATTTATTTTCTTGCCTTGAAATCTTGTATTGTATTGAAATCTTGGACATTTTCCAGCTCACCATCCGCTTGTAAAATCTATTTAAGGGAGCCTCGTGGTTTTCTTAGGCACAGCACAGCATGATTTAAGATTCAAATATCTTTCCTCACCGCCTACAACAAAGTGTGTGTGTGCGTCCTCAAATAGACACTGCAGTCACACCCCCACTACTGCAAGATGCCTTTTCCAGGTCCTCCATGACCAAATCCTGCTCGGTGACATGGTTGACTCGCCTGGACGTGTTCTTTTCCAAGCTGTTGAGAGAGATGGGTTCCAGGCAGGTCTGTGCATTATTCGCAGGGAGGACAGAGTTTCCCTGCAGCCTGTGCGAGTAGGTTTTCCTCCGCTGGCCGTCGGCTGTGCACAGGCTGAACTTGAACACGGCTTGAAAGCCTCTGCGGAAATTCTCATTGAAGAAACCGTAGATGATGGGGTTGACGCTGCTGTTGAAGAAGGCCAGCCAGTGGGCAAAGGGGTAGATGTAAATGTTGATGATCCTGTACTGCTGCTCAGTCAGCCTGGCGTAGTCGCTCAACATCATGAGCGTCCACAGAGGCAGCCAGGACAGGATGAAGAGCAAAGCAACTATGAGAAGCATTTTAATGACGCGTTGCTTTTTCTTGGACACCGTGTGGCGGTTCTCGTGGCCCGGCTTTCCTCCCGTTGGAACTGCTGTTTTGAAAAGCGTAATCCCAATCCGGGCGTACATGATCACAATGAGGGAAAGAGGGGCAAGATAGATGTTGGCAAACAGGACTGTGGTGTAAATCTTTCTCATGTCCTGGTTTGGCCAGTTCTCTCTGCACCAATAAAAAGGAATAGTTTTGTTATCATATCCCAGCAACACCCGGATGGTTTGCTCCTTGGTCACTTGTAGCATCACGCCAGAGGGACACATGATGGATACGGCCAGAACCCAGATGATGACTATTATCAGCGTGGCTGTGGAGATGGTCAGCTTTTGTTTGAATGGGTAGACGATGCATCTGAACCTGCAAGAGGGTACAAAAGGTGATGTTAAGATGCATGTAGGCATTTAAAATACTTTTTCTGACTACGTGAGCATGTGCGTCTGAAAAGCTACATGGTGTTCACATCATATTGCACTAAAGGTCACCGTGCACCTGGCATGCTGTTTGAATAAATGCTGCTGATTAGCTCATTCGGACATTAAGGTTTACGAGGACTATTTTTGTGTCATTTTCCTTTGTGTTCAAAACCTGAAGAAGCACAAATGTGTTCTTTAAGGTTCAAGGTTCTTTATTTGTCACATGCATAGTTATACAAGTATAACACACAGTGAAATGTAGCCTGACACGCTCCTCGACATGTGCAAAAATGGGGGGTGTAGGGAAGAACATATATATATATATATATATATATATATATATATATATATATATATATATATATAAATTATAGTATATACACTGGGTGAATGTGCAGTAGTAGCAGCAAGCAGGTGAATTCTGTACATTAATATGAATAGACATCTGACTATTTTACAGGATAGACAATATAAACATATTTAAAATTAAAGGAATTGAAATGTACATTGTGCCTTGGTTTAGTGTCTGGAAGAGTCCTGTCTCAGTCAATTATAGATGATGTGAGAGGGCGGGTGTGTGTGTTTAGGGCACGGATGGCTTGGGGATAGAAGCTCCTCTTGAGTCTCTCTGTCCTTGCCCGGAAGATGCGGAACCTTCTACCAGATTGCAGAAGTTGGAACAGTTTGTTGCCAGGATGGGACGGGTCCTTCAGTATCTGCGCTGCTCTAGTCCGGCATCTCCTGGTGTAGGTGTCCTGAAGCGGGGGGAGAGCAATCCTGCAGCAGCGTTCTGCTGTACGGATCACTCTCTGGAGAGCTTTTTGGTCCTTCACACAGCTGTTCCCAAACCACGATGTCATGTTCTGTGTGAGGATGCTCTCCACAGCGCCTGTATAGAAAATCCTGAGGATCTTTGGAGAGACCCTGAACTTCCTCAGTTGTCGTAGGTGATACAGGCGCTGCCTAGCCTTTTTGGTCTGGACCTGAATGTGGGCAGCCCATGTCAGGTCTGAGGAGATGTGGACACCAAGATACTTGAAGGACTGCACCCTCTCCACTGGAGCTCCATTGATGATAATGGGCTTGACTGTGCTGACTCCTTCTGAAGTGAGCACTTGCCAGCTATAGTTACAGTGTACAATTCATTTAGAAATCAGCTTATATGGTCGTGTTCTCACCTCTCCATGCAAACATTACACCATCACTTTCCATTTGTTTGCAGTATCTGACAGTCATGTCAGCTGCATTGTGTCTAAGCATGCAAACTGTATTTGAAAAGTTTCAGTTGGACTTATTTTGGTGTGGCTAATTTGCTTTGTGGATGTCACTGTGAAGTAAAGCCCTTTTTTCCCTTGATGCCTGTCACCGTGCAGCGCTGGATAAACGAGTGACTAAATAAGTTCCCCCGGGCCAGTCTGCTTTTTCCGTGTTTACAAATGTCACTGCCGGGTACTTCAAAAATGCTAATGCCCTCCTTCTTCTGTGCCTTTTTCTCCAGCCATTGTCTGAGATGTCTTGCCCACTGACTTCACGGTAACACAACAACATATAATCAAAAGCTTCAATCCAACTGGAGATGCTGTGCAAACATTCAACCTGCATGACTCTCGGAGTTTAAAATGAGTTGCTCGTAGACTGAAAAGATATTTTGGTATTAAATTAGTCAGGATGATACAGTGCTGTGTAATGTGACAGCAGTAAGGTGAAGGCACAGAAGATGAGACTGAGTGATTACTGGCTCACTGAACAATGACAGCAAAGGTGACAACACACAGCTCTGTGTCTCCTTGTCCTTTCAAATTTAATTCTAAGTATGTAGCTGATGGATATTGAAGGTGACTTTCAATTCTGTATGTCAAAGCATTTCAAAATCTGTCCATCCCAGAGGCACAGACAGCCTCTAGTGATATCAAATAGTGATGGAGTGATATCGCTGCATGTCTAGTGTCTGAGGACAGAGAGATGATAATATACAGCGCTGTCAGTTTACACCACGCAGAGCTTTTGTCACCCTCATATTTACACCTTCTAACTCCACTTAGGATGTGGGGCTTTTTGTGGGGCTCGAGTGCTGGCGACAGACTGGATTCTAAAGCCTCTTGCTTTGGTTTGTAAAGCGATTAAGCAGGATTAACATCCGACTGTTGACATCTTTGTGGACGGCAATGAAGCAATTCAAATGAAGACATGTGCCAGTTAAAGATAATAAAGCTGCACAAGCCTGTCCGGCTTATGTCTTTCTCAACAAGACATCACAAAACAGATTTCACTGACATTTGGTGAATTTGAAAAAAGGGGCAGGATAGTTGTTTTGTTTTTTAATTTATTTTTTTGCCACTTGAGGGAAACAAGCAGATAAAATTTTAATGTAAATGCTTCTTTACACAGTAGCCACTTATGGCTAAGTAAGACTGGCAGTGTTTTAGAGACATGTCTCTGTGATCTGGACCTGCAGTCCAATATTCTCCAACTTCAAGCATTATGAAGAACCCTGCACTACAGGCAATTTTAAGGATTGTTTTTGGTCTCCTTTTGCACCCAAGAGAAAATCTTTCCTCCTTTAGCTGACAGATGCTCCGTAGCTGCGGCACATAGGTGTGCCGTGGAAGATTATCCGGTTCCACCTGATTAATACTCTAAGCGATCGATGTGAGTAACAACTACATTCTCTTCCACTAGAGGGCAGCACAACTACCTGCTCTTATTAAATGGGTTGCCAACCGCCAGTAAAACAGATGACAAAGAAGAAATTACATAATGTCATGCTGTGAGTGAGATAACCAGCGTGTAATAGCAATAGATACATATTTGAAAAGGAAATGTGGTCAATCCGACCTGGTCCCGGAGAAAATTCTCACCCAGATGAAGGCAGGAGTAGTGGGCAGAAGAAAGCAAAAAAAGGTATACTGGGGACAAACCGAGCCAACTCCACTGTGCCTGGTGTAAAATGATCAATATGCTTCTTGTGACACTTTTGTTTGGTGGTGTGCCGTGTGATTTTTCTAATGTGAAATATGTGCCGCGGCTCCAAAAGGTTGGGAAACACTGCCGTAGCATTTCCATTTCCTGCTGAGGCAAAAACGGCAACAGTCTGAGAATGAAAAAAAAATTATTGGTATAATAGCTCAACTATTAAATACCCAAAGGCTGAGAGAAGTTAGATTAAGGTGATTCTCTGGTTCGATTCAATTTTTTAATTCAGTTTTATTTATACAGCGCCAAATCACAACAACAGTCGCCTCAAGACGCTTTATATATATTGTAAGATAGATCGTACAATAATAGATACAGAGAAAAACCCAACAATCATATGACCCCTATGAGCAGCACTTCGGCGACAGTGGGAAGGAAAAACTCCCTTTTAACAGGAAGAAACCTCCAGCAGATCCAGGCTCAGGGAGGGGCGGGGCCATCTGCCCTGACTGGTGAGAGAAGGACGACCGGATGAACACAAAGGTTCTCTGTTTGCTCAGTAGTTGTTCAGCCCATGCACTCTGTTACTGTAATGGTCCAAATCTCCTGTAACACTCACCAAGAGGACGTAACTAACTGTGATGGCTTAGGTGCATTTCTGCACACACGAGATAACAAAAGAGGAGACAGGATCCACTGTTTCCGTCACTGACATGCGTGTAATCCTCGATTAGAGGACACAAATAGATGTATGTCAGCTATCTGTGGTGTTTGGGGCCAGCAGGGGCCAACTCAGGCCAGATGGGCCGCAGAAAGTATAGAAACAAGGGGATTTTATGGGAATTTTGATAATCCCCATAAAATTATCTCAGAACTGCAGTTTCCTGTTTCTTTGCATCAGAGCACTACCATTTACTTGCCTACTGTCATCAACGTCTTCTTGTTTGGGCTGCTGCTTTTAGAGTTTGCCACAGTCTCACTCTTTTCCTCCTGCCTGGCAGCTTCATATTCAAAATCTTTTGTCCAGTATCTCCAGCATCCCTAAACCATCTTACCCGTGCCTCTCTACCTTTGTCTCCATACCTTTTAACCTGAGCTAGCCCTCTGTCCCTCTAATCCCGTCCTTCCTGGTCTGTCCAAATTAAGTTTTACTATCTTCAGCTCGACCTCTTGTCTTTTTATCAGTGCCATCACCACAGCAGGTCTTCCTACCATTTTATAAACCTTCCCTTTCACTCTTGTGATAGAAGGACACTCATCTCCACCTGCTCCACCCTTCCTGTGCACTCTTCTTCGCCTCTCTTGTTTACTGCCCATCGCTTTGGATGCTTGTCCCCAGGTATTTCATTTCATCCACCGTCAATATCTCTACTCCTTACATGTTCACCTTTGCTTCTGCGTCCCTGTCATTCACACACATGTATTCTGTTTTGCTTCTGCAGACCTTCCTTCCCCTTCTCTCCAGAGCATACCTCCCCGCTACAGATTCTCCCCCATCTGCTTCCAACTCTCACTGCAGATCTCAAAGTTGTCTGCAAACATCATAGTCCACAGAAACTCCTGCATAGCCTCACTTGTCAACCTGTCCATCACTACTGCAAACGATCCCACACTCAACTTAAACTCATCTGTCACTCCTCACACCGTACCACTGTCTTTCCTATGCCCCCCTCACATACCTCTGACTTCCTCATGCAGTACCACAGTTCTTCTCTCGGCACCCCATTATTATTATTATTATTATTATTATTATTATTATTATTATTATTACCCATCTGAGCTTTGTCATAAGCTTAATGATATCATTCACTCTAAAAGACTGTTTTAAATAAAGCTGGGGGTGGAACTGCAGGAGAACTGAAGGCTCAAATACACAAGAGGTAATCTGGGAGATGGAACGCACCGGGGAAACACAGCTGAGCTAAGTCAGGGGAAGCATGACAGAGTGAAACAAAGCTACACGCAAAGCACATGAGACAAGGGACTGGCAAATTAAACAGGAACTAAGTGAACAGGTGACTGACTGATATATACAAACTTGACACGAAACAAGAAACACCGAACTGACATAGAAAAAAAAATCCAAACAGATGGGGGGACATGACTGAGGAGACAGAGGGATGACAAAGGAGGACGAGAATATAAAAATAGTACAAACAGATTCCAAACGAGAGACTCTTACAACTAAAAGGAATCACAAGCTCACAAAAACCCAGGATCATGACAGGACTTCAAATTACACAAATTCATGGAAAATTCATGGAAAGCACATATTGAACAAATTGCATAAAAGACGCTGCGACCTTTATATTTTTCAAAAGCCGCTTAAAAGATAAAATACATCTACGTTACCTGTCAACAGCAATAGCGACGAGCGTGAAGACAGAAGCTGACACAGAGATGCCTTGAACCATGCCGCTCATTTTGCAGACCAAGCTTCCGAAAGGCCATCCTGTTGACAAGAGAGATGCACTCAGCTGATTTACTACTGAGACAACAAACTGTGACAGTTGGCATGATGACTGTAGCCCCAGGCTGTGACTCTCATGTAATGGCATACTTCTGGGACACAGAAGAAACCATCAGTTCCTCTAAGAAATATTTAACCAGTGAGTTCTGAAAAAGCCAGAAGGCCATTTAGGAAACACTTTTCAAAACAACCTTTTAATAATCCAGACCATAGTGTTAAACACTGCCGGTTAATCTGGAAGGACTAACGTAATTATGCGACCCACATGTATGCAAAGGCCTGAGAGGCACGACTGCTCTATATGATAGTTTTCCAGTACCTATGTAAATTCTGGAAAAGAATAAGAAACGAGAAAACAAAGATTACACCCACAAACTCACCAGTGTACGCTGAAGCTGAGGGGATTTGTCTTAATGCCATAAGCAAGTGTTTTGATTGGGAACAATACGTAATCAGTGATGCTGGTAACAGTAACACCTGCAGTGTTGATGTTTAATATGCCTGCAGACAATCATCAGTACAGAGTGAACAGGAAGAAGAAACACGGTACTCAAGGAATCCTCAATCAGCCCTTTGTGCAAGAATAGTTTAGTAAAATCTGCAGAAAATGCTTTTAAGCATTCAGTAAAACGTGTGAATCCCTCTCCAGTTCATTCATATAGGAGCTTCACTGCACAAACAAGCTCCCGAGAGGCCAGCAGGCTAGAAGGATGTTGATATGAGCCATTTATCTGCACTTGCAATTAATTGTTAAACCAGATGAAGGTTGAATGAGACTAACAAACCTCACGGGGTTCCTGGCAGAGCGTGTTGTTCTTATTAGTGAAGCTGAAATCTGAGTTTTAAAATATCGGCATTGAACAGTGACGAGAAAAACATTTCTAGGACGAGATTTTCAGGGAACTTTATAATAGTGTTTCTATCTCCACCCACCAGCAGTATTACTACGTTTTGGGGGATCTGATGGGGGCTCTTTGAGTTTGAAAATGAACCTCACTGTAAGAAATGTACATAAAAATGACAGTTAATAACTGTAAAATGGTAAATTACCATTAAATCAAAAAGAGTAATTTATTGTAATATGGACATTACATTTCTGTAAACTGAAAAATGATGATTTGCTTTTATTTTTACACTGCTAATATGTTGAAAATATATTAATGTACTGTAATATGGCACATTGTCTTTGAAAACAACAGGAAAAATCTGTAACATTATTTACAATGAATCACCCTACAAATTACATAATAACTCTGTATGAATGGCAATCTTTCCTGCTTTTTTCATTTGAATTTACGATTTACAACTGTATATTAATTACCTAAAACATAGCGTACTTTTAATTTTAACAAAATGTCAAAACATTGTTAGAATTATTGTTAGAATTATTGTTAAAATTACGGTTTTTAATATTAATAAGCTCAGGCTGTTTGATAAAACAGTATATGTTAACAGTACATACAAACAATTACTAATAATTAAAAAATATGTATATTTCTTTAAGTTCTAGAGTCTCACCAAGTATAACGCAGCTATTTACAATGAAAAAAAATATTTTGTGGTACAGGGAGGTTTAAATCATGTATTTCCCAGTGTTCACTGTTCAGTCTGTTTGAGTGTGATACCACCTGCTGAAATTAAAATTAATTGATCAAAATGAAATACAAAAAAAATAATGAAATAATTTTTCTTTTCGGTTTCTAATAATAACATAAGGGATATCTCTGTTACTGGTTTAAGATATTAAAATGTATATCTAGGAAACAGAATAAGGGATTTGAAAGAGGAGGGGATAGTCTTGTTTTTGAACTATGTAAATTATTTGAGGATTAAGCCTGGCACAGCTGGGAGCACAACGATCTGGAAGTTTGCTCTCTTACATGGATGATGTCAGATAAATATAATGGCAGAAATAACTGGACTGAAAGCGTATTTTTATTTCACTGTGTATATGTTTACCTCCTTGTCTTCCTTTTTTTCATTTTTTAAGGAATAAACAGATTAACAAGCTGTCTACATAATACGCTCAGCTTCTTAATCCCTTTCAGAACAGAAAACTCTAAATAAGGCAGATACAGACCCACTTTCATCAAATTTCTTCTGTGTAGGCAGACAATATGCTGATATCCTGAGCTGCCATCCATCCGCATACTGGATTTAGAAGCGGCAGACACGGTCTGGTGTCATTATTAATTACTGTTTCCATAATAAAAAATATCCTCAAACACCAATTCCTTCTTGCTGGAGGTCTGCAGTTACTGTTTTTTACAATAATTTCTATTCACCAAATTATATTATACAGTGCGATAGTGCACTTCTGTTACACACAATATGTTATTAACCAAAATTACACAGCATCTGCCAAATCTGCTCACAGTGCTGAGCAGACGAGCAGGCAGATTTTGGGCGTCTTTAATCTTCTTGCGATGCCTCTTTCATATAGTTTGAATTGCCAGTAAGCACTGATGCAGATTCAATACCATCAATCACGGTGAACTAGAGCATCATCACATGGGCTGTAGATGAAAGCTTTCTTAGAAACTGCGGCAGATTGCGAGTAGTCCAGTCTTTTCACAGCACTCATGGGCTAAACAAGAGCCTCTTATCACTATAGCTGAAAGAAGATGACTGTAACCGTCATCGCACTGCTTTTCATTGGTGTTGGGAAGCTTCACAGTCTCATTGTCAAATGGAGAGCTGTACATTTTATTTATTGCTTCACTTCATTGTGTTAAAGCCCTGACCCCTGACCTCCATTAACATTGAGTCCAGTCTCGTTTCCAAAAAAGCTGAAAAAATGTGAATTAAAAATGCAGAAACGCATTTTAGTATGTTCATTTTTAAATTCATGCCAGCGACATGTCTCAGAAAGGTGAGCTGAGGGGCAAGTTACCTCTGGTTGCATCACCTCTCCTTTTAACAGCATTTCTAGGTGTTTTCAGCCACTGAGGGCTTAGCTATAGTTTCATAGCTCACATAGATTTGAGTGCTGAGCACCCAGGAGATATCAGCATTTCGAAAATGTGCATTATGCACCTGTTTGTTTGCATTTTAGAGTTTTTACTTGTTTTCCTGATCGCAGAGAGAGTGCTCCTGAGAGGCCAAACCTCACATTTACTTGTTTATGTACCAAAAATTCTTCATAATTGTGAGACGTTTGCACACGCAGTCCTTCAGAGTGGTGAACCTCTTCTAGTCTCTATTAAATTTGCAACCTCTCAGGAAATGTCTGTTTATTCCAAATAATGCTACTAATTAACATCTTAGTTATCAGATGTTCCGCTGTGTGTTTTTTTAAATGTATTATTATCACTTTTCATGTTTTTGTTGCCCCTGCACTAACTTTTAATTATTGCCTACAAAATTAAATTGTGCCTTTCTCCTTTTGTCCACAATCTCTCATCAACACATTTTATCACAGAAATATATCTTTTTGGTATTTGTGAAATTTTAAATATAAATCAAACACCCAGAGTTTTCATTGACAACCGAAACTAACATACAAAAAAGGATATGCATCACATCCCTGAGCAGCACACGAGCGCAGTATCAGCAGCAGCGGCTCCCATACTCTGTCTGTGCCTGAATGCATCGTGCATTATCACTCAGCTGTAGGTCGCCCATGCTTGGCTGCACTCGAAGCTCGGTGCACGATCACTGTAAACACATGACTATTACGCTACAAGGAGAAAAAATTATGCATGAGGTCATGTTTTCATACATGCAGCCTGAGTAACATGCAAACTGCAGACAGACAGATTACAATGGCATCTAATCTGTTCTGACGCAATAATGGAAAGCAGAGCTGAATTGAGATGTCGGAGTGATTTATTGGCCAAATGCCACTGAATTTCTCTGTATCCTACTCCTAACACTGAAAGAACTGAAAGATGGAGTGCAGGCAGACTGGTGATGAGCTCTGCCCACTTTATGATTGACACAGCCCTTTACGTTCCAGCTGAGTGAGCTCAATTTTCATCTCTGTGCCAAAAGCTCTTTGGCCTGCTGGCGTCTGAATGAATCTTTCATTTTGTCCTCATACAAACTGCAGCTTGACTCACCTTGAACCTTTTTTTTTTGTCTGCTGCATCACATTTACCATTATGTCCACTGATATTTTACTCAAATCTCAACAGTCGATCAGCAAACATAGAGGGCCATCTTTTTTTGCCTGATCATCACTTTGGGCTCCCTTCTTGCTCAAATGTTTGGATCTTCAGTGGCATGAAAAATCTGCTGGAGACGCCGACCGTAATCTTTCTTGCCCTGTTAACACGGCCTCTCCACTAGGTCATGCAACATAACACACTAAAGAACCTGCAGAGAATTTACTGGAGTATATTCTTCTAAAACATCTTGTGTTATCCTATCTTGTGTAACATGAAATGTGACAAGCTGACTCATGAATTCTCAGAACAGACCCAAAAAATAAAAATGTCGCAACAGGCATCTAGTGGTCGGGGTCATCAGCCACTTGTTCCTCCCTTTATTGAACCAGGCCTTCATTTTGATGTCTCCTACCCCGCTTTATCATTTCATGATTGCATGAGATTGTGTGGCCATGACACCTTAATGTTGACAGAATCTTCACATAATCACCTTCTGGAGCGATCAAAAACAGTTATGGCTGCAGGTGGTGTCACATAATAAGATGGTATATCCACATTTCATTTTTTCAATAATCTTGCTGATAAGAGAGTCAGGTAATGTAAAGCTCTCGGGTGGTACATCCTTTGCAAAGGCTAATGCATTCTGGAAAGCAATCAGGATCCCCACTTAATTATGAGCTATAAGCATGCACCTCCCACCAAAGTGTAATCCTTTCAAAATCCATATCTGATGAAGCCTAATCAAATATTTTAGATTTCTGTGTGGAGACGTGCTCTGCAGATGACCTTAGTTTGGTCCATACTTGACCTCAACCAGAGACAGCCCCATAGGCCAGCCCTGCCAATCACCCTCCCTACTGGCTGGGGGGTCCACTGGTGTCTGATGCAATATGAATGGGGAAGCAGTCGGGGGGGAGGTCTGGGCAGTCAGATCCAAACTGGTTCTTGGCACTTCGAACAGCAGCAGCTGGAGCTATTGCACGAGGCTGAGAGATGCCAGTTGTATATAGTCATGCTTTCTTCAACGCACAGCTCGGGTTTTGAAGCCTATGTCCTATAGACGGTCTGTAAAGTCGTCCTCAGTGAGAGGTGGCGAGCAGGGGTCGGTATACTTGTATCTCCTGGGTTCAGTGTTTACACATTAGGCTTCCTCTGTGCAAGACGTTTGTTCCCCTGCAGATATGGATATATCCAAGTTGCACAAGTGCAAAAATCTTGCTATTATTAGCCAAATGTAATCATCATTCTCTCCAATAAGCTACATCACAAAATAATTTTTACTGATGTTTTTTCTATTATTACTATTATCCTGTTATTTCTATTATTTTGTGCTCGGCAGGTGTTGATTCCAGAGCTCAATTTCTACTCCGTTGGCATGTCTCTCCTCTAGGTTTCTATTATTAATGCATGACACTGGGATTGCATACACGCTTTATTTTATTAAATGCTTTTATTATTTTTAGCTGTTCCAGTGCCATTCATAGTGCAGCAAATGCTTACCCACTGGTGTATTCTTGAACTGTTGAGGTTAGAGGTTCGCAGTGAAAGAGATTTTTCTAAAACTCTGCATAATTTTTAATGCGATAATCTACTGGAAAGCTAATCTGGAATATGCTTCCTGCTGGTGGGCGCAAGCCGTCCCTTACATTTCTGGATTAAATTCATTGTTATGTCATCGCAGCAGGAATTTAATCACACAAAGAATTCCAGCCAGCTGGACGTTCACATATTGCATGTCTGGTTTGGCTCTTGATTCAGACTATAATGTTTTTTTTCATACCAAATATCTGCTCTTACAAAGAGGAAAGATGTGGATAATTGGTCTGTAACTGTAATCACTAATTGCAGATTCCGCTCTCGTTATACATCCAAAATTGTTGCTCTAAATGAGTGAAGCAATTTCGTTGTCACTCAGTTAAGATTCTTATTGTTAGCAAAAGACAGAAGCTCGTGGGCTTTAGTTTGAAACTGTCATTTCATATCAGAATCAGAGGAATTTGAAAACACTTTCCAAGTGTAAATTATCATAAAATCATTGTCTGATTTTAGTCATTTAATTTCAATGTGTAACTGTAGACAGTATCTGAACCCCCAGCTACTATCACTTGCCTTAAAAATTGCTCATGTGTGATTTAGTCATCAGCAACCAACTGTCAAGCGGAATTGGAGCACAATGTGGAAAAAGCCCCGGTTTCTCCATCTCAGCTCACAATTTCAACTCTGCCGAGCCTCTTCTGTTTCTCACCACCACAGGCGATAAGAAAGCGGTGGGTCATGTCTCAGTGCTCACAAGGTTCATTTAGCAAAGGATGGCTCTACAGAAAACTTGGGTAGTCCACATTAATACAACTCAAAGCCAGCAGCTCTGACGCTGTGATTTCACAGTAGAAAGCTAAATGGCTGGTTGAACTCTGGAAAAGATGGTGAGAACACTTCTTTTCATACAGCATTTGCTTTGCGATCACTGAAATGTGAAGCAAGTCTTGGTAAAACAGGGCAAAAGTGAAGACGACAGAAAAACCCTAACCCTTCTGCTCGGTGGCCGTTTCAGGATACCAGGAATCAGATCTGGTTCCCCTGCGGTGACTCAGCTGTTGCTGGTCAGGCTGGATTTTACCATACTCCGGCTGCCTTAACATTCATTTGTAATTTAGGTTTATGTGTGCAGTGGGTATACCAAATCTTTCTAAGATGTTCTATCGCTACCAAAAAGTGGTTATTTTCTGCTTCAGAACCTGTTAAGTAGCTGGTTATGATTCTGTTCATTAGTATTTGCTGAGTTCTGCAGATAATCTGCAAAACTTTCATCAAGGAAATTAGACTTTAACTTTCATGTTGGCAACCTTTTATTTTGTTGTCCATTATTGCTGTTCGGTCTACACACTGAAGCTTAAATACGCCTTTCGGGATGTTAATCACAATAGAAGCTTGTCCTCTATCTGGGTTATCGGGAAGCAAGAAGCAATAAATCATCTAATTTATAAGAATCCACATGCAGAGATTCCTCTCTGTGCTAAAGGTAATAGTTTCTTCCCTACTCCATGCTCAACCTCTCAAATTTGATGCAATTTCACCAGGTAGTTTTTGGGTAGTGTTGCCAGCTAATGGCACAAAAGAGCAACACACCTCTATTACTGTCTGCTCACCTGTAATTATGTTGTCAAGAAGCGTTGTTGGCATGCAGAAAATCCCCACCAGCAGGTCACTCACGGCGAGGTTTAGGATGAACAAGTTGGTAACAGTCCGCATATTTTTGCTCCTCAGCACGATGAAGCACACCACTCCATTTCCCACCATGCACACGAGGAAAATCAGCAGGTAGGACACGATGAAGATGGCTGCCGTGGATGGCTGATGCAGGTAAAATCCAACATAAGTGATGTTGCTCCTGGGTATGACAGACTCCAGGGAGGAGTTGTAAAACGTCCAGTTGTCATTCAGTTGAGTCAAGTTGTTTTCAAGTCCTTCGTTCATTTTAACCCTGTAATATGAAAAGTCGTTAGAAAAGTGCAATGAGAAGGTACAGGAGTATTTATTTATTTATTTTAAGATTAGTTTTGTATTAAGTAAAATCCTGCAATCGGAGGTTTGTTAAAGGATTTTTGGTGAAAACATGTTTGTTGACCACGGCTGAATCCCTCTCTAGTGTTGTAAATCATTTCAGTTTTATTCACATGGCACCAAATCACAGTCACCTGAATGTGCATCATACTGTAAGAGCCTACAATACTGGAAAGAAAACCCCAACAATTAGATGACCCTATGAGGAAGCACTTGGTGACAGTGGGAAGGAAAAACAAGAAGAACCCGGCTCAGAGAGGGACAGCCATCTGCCTCAACTGCTTGGGGGTTAGGGAGGAAGAAAGGAAAAAGACGCACTGTGGAAGAGAGCCAGAGATTAATAGTATTTAAAAAAACAAACAAAAAAGATGTGAGTGAAGAAGAATCCCCCAGCAGACTAGACCTACTGCAGCATCACTAAGGGAGGATTCAGGTCACCTGATCCAGCCTTAACTATAAGCTTAATCAAAAAGTTTTAATCCCAATCTTTTAAAAAAGCACCCATTAAGGAGTGCAAAAATACCTTAAAAACATATCATCCTGTCAGATTATAATGTGTAATGTTACACAAGAAAAGGAAGAAATCAAAATGAAGAAAGATAATGCACCTCTAAAAGTAAAGAAATACCCTCACCTCTTCAAAGAGAAGTTTTCTGCCTTTGTAGCTGAATGATAAAGTTCAGAGGAATCTGTGATGGAACCTTGTTCCTTTCACTCTCACATCAGTGCAGCGTGTTGGGTTTTTATTGTGTTACAACAATGCTGCGATCTTTGCATGATACCAGATGTTGAGTGTGGGCAGATACATTTTGATTTTGATCATTTCTTATCAAAAAAGCTCGGGTCGGCTGATGTATCTGATGGTTATCTGATCCCCCGCTGTGTTTTATTTGTCTGTTATTTTAATGGAGGTGATGATAAATTATTTTTTAAAAGTTCCATTTTGAACAGCGTTGTTGTAACTGCTTGTACTTTATCCCCTGAGGTTTTCCAGGCTGGAGTAAGTCTGATTTTAAAATGTAAATGCATTTGTATAGCGCTTTACTCAGTCCCTAAGGACCCCAACGCGCTTTACACTACATCCAGTCATCCACACATTCACACACTGGTGATGGCAGCTACGGCTACCTGGGGCGCACTGACAGAGGCGAGGCTGCCGGACACTGGCACCACCGGGCCCTCTGACCACCACCAGTAGGCAACGGGTGAAGTGTCTTGCCCAAGGACACAACGACCGAGACTGTCGGAGCCGGGGCTCGAACCGGCAACCTTCTGATTATAAGACGAACTCCCAACTCTTGTCCAACTTTTATCTACTGTTGTGTGTTTATTGGCCATTATTCAAACGTAGTTTAGTATAGTCAGCATTCAGTACATCCGTACATTATGAAGTACAAAATGAAAAAGTGTCCAATAAGACTTTGAAACTTGCAACTCAAACTCGTTATTGGAAAAGCTGATGGATTAAGTTTTCCCAGTCGTCCTCTTAACGGCTGCACTTGGTTTTACAACCACTTGTTTCACTTTACAGATCCCAAGCTGTGTCCATCTTTTCAGTCTCTGGTATAAATGAGATTATCAAACCTTTCCTCAACATTTTGTTTCAGCCTTTTTAAAAAAAAAAAAAAAATCAGCATCTCTTTCAATACATGTCAAACCGGCCCCGTGCCAGCGGCAGCGCGCTACTTCACTGTCCTATTTTCCATCTGTGTTGCTACTTGAAAAGAGCACTTCTTCCCCCTTCACTTTTTCAACCCGAGCATTGCCACACTGGAGCAGCTCTTGTTGTGGGATCCTGCTGTTGCTGTCTGATTGTGTTTTATAAAACGAGATGAGATTGGTTGTTGAGGGAAAAAGAAAATGCCAAAGAAAAAATTACCCACCAAGTCAACAAACTCGCAATTGTGATTTTATGTTCGTATGCTGTCGAAAACATTTCAAAGGTGAACGTGTAAGTACAGGCTAATCATTTCTACTCTGACATCCTTCTGCATTCAGTTTTTCTTCAGTAACTGAAAACCTGCTCTGCTGGGTTGAAGCCATTTCTTTGCTGTGAGAAACTCTTGGGTTGCTTTTGAGTCTACTTTGGATCAGTATCCATTTGTGCTGTGAGCACTATCTGATGCACTCTTCTGCAGCACTTGTCTAAGTCTGTCTAAGAATATAGTCCTGTACACTTCACACTTCATCCTGTTACCTTTATCAGCAGTTAGGTCATCGGTTCTTAGTTCTGCTGGCAACCATACATACTTATGCCAAGACACCTCCACCATATTTGACAGGTATGCTTTGGATCACGAGCCAGTTCAACTCCTCCGCCATAATTTTCTCCATCCTGGTTTCATCTGTCCAGAGAATTTTTTTGTCTGAACTGTGAAAGCTCTTTTAGAGCGTTTCAAGCAATCTTCCTCTTTTTCAGTGAAACCAGTGGTTTATACTTTGTAATAAACCCTGAATGTGTTTCTATTCATTAAGCCAACTTTGGTTTGTAAATGTTGACAGTGACACGCTTACCCCCTCAAAAAGGGTCTTGCCTTGGTTAGATGTCATCCACTCTAGTTGGCCTCTATTTAATTCAGTTTTATTTAATCACAACAACAGTCTCCTCGAGGCGCTTTCTGCAGTCTTTCAGCTTTTTTTGAGTTTTTTTCTCTCTCCGACAGGCTTATTCAGTCTCTTAAACCTTTTGACAGCCTCCCTCCCTTGTACTGGTATCTCATATCATGTTTGATGTTAGAATGAAAAGCTATGAATTTAACACTTTCAATCCACTTTCATTTTTTACTCTCTGCTCGTACAGAACTTAATCTGTTTTCTAAGAGTAGGTCCACCTGAATTTGACACACGTGAAGAAAAGTAAAATAACTACTGTTTATATGTGAACAACAAAATGGGCCAATGAAAAAGTCAGCCTCCTCTCAGCTGTCTGAGTGTCACACTCGTGTGCCTTCAAGCAGACAGCAAATTAACAGCTGTGATAGCATCTACTCAAGAAATTATATAGAAGAGATTTGGATCAGATAAGGGTAGCTGCTGAGAATCCTGCTCATTAAGTCTGATTTGAACTGTCTGGTCATGATTGGATGTTACTTACATGGAGTAATCTGAAAGTCTAGATGGAAGAAAACACAATATTACGTTGGAGCTGACTTCCTGTGCTTTGCTGATGTCTTAAATTGATTCCTTCAATCACCGTCATCCTCCCATCACATTTTCTGAGTCTCCTTTATGATGCATCACAGTTTTTACAATTTCATCATTGAACCCAAGATCAACAATTCCCCTTCAGTTAAGTGTATCACATTTGGTGTTGTTGACAGATGGTTTCTGTAACACCTTTTTGATAGAAGTATCGCGCTCTTCTTCATCCGTCTCTGCATTTCTGTGATTAGATATAAGATATTATTTTCAAAAAAGTGTAGGATTTAATAGCCTGCAAATAAATCATAATGCTAATGCAATAGTCATTAATCTGCCAGTGTAGCCACATCCTGATTTCTGTTTCTCACAGTTCCAACTCTGTCGATTCTAACCCTTTTTTTATGTTAAGTCTTATTAAACATTTAATCAGTCCAACAGCAGGTGGATCACCTCAGTGTTAGCTGCCATTGTTTGAAATGCACAAAAAAGCCCAGCTCCGCATAGAAAGCCCAGTGCAAACTAAACTGCAACATAGTTACAGACTCATGCAAGCTGGCTACACTTTCAGTTAGATCAATCAACAAAAGTTAACCTAAGTCCAGTAACCTGAGGTTTTTCTGAGGTTTGATTCCAGGTTCTAATGGCTGCTGCAGATTGTTATAAAAATTCTTAGGTATGCTGTGAATTATAGTTCTCAGAAAATCAAAAACCTCAAAAAATTGTAATAAGCAGATGCAACTTTTAAAAAGCAAAATGTAATCAGCCAAGAAAGTTAAAAAAGGGGCCGTCTCTCACTTCCTCTCACAAGTATAACAAAATCAGATTTACACAGCACAATTAAAATTGAGCTTTTGAATTGCTGTGCAAAGAATACAGTTGCATTAAATGTAATTACATTAAAAATACATACAAATACAGTGGAACCCCGACTTACGAATACCCCGTTAAACAAAAAATTCAAGTTATGAAGGCACTGAATGGCAATATTTCTGCCCGAGTTACGAAATCCGCTGGCTCTGATTGGCCGAGCCCACAATGCCTTCCGAATCATGTGACAACCCCTTGGCTTTCGTAATTGCGCTTCACTGTTCCACTTGAACAACGTGTTGTTGTTCTAGTTAGCAATTAGCCTATAGCCCATCGTTCAGCATCGCCTCACTCAAAAGGCGCGACGGGTGCTTCGACTTACGAAAATTTTCAACTTACGAAAGACCCTCAGGAACAAATTAATTTCGTAAGTCGGGGTTCCACTGTGCAATGTAAAGTAAACAGTGGAGATTTAAGTGGCCTTCAGTAGCAGATACATAACTACTACTACATCAACCAGAAGACAGCAGGGTTACAGATATAACAACAAATGAGAGGTTAGTGGGTTGGAAAGGCCAGAGAGTAAAGGTGGTTTTGAGCCTAGACTCTCCTTTTATCTCAAGCATTAAGTGATTCCATAGCTCTGGAGCAGTGACTGCAAAGATGGTTACCTTGTTACTCCAAATGTGATATTGGAAATGTAAGAAATCAGCAATAAAATCTAGCTGCTGAACTCTGTTAACGTGTTTAAAGACACAGGTGACACCAAGGTACAGGAATCTCCAAAAAAGCAGACATAAAGTAATAAAGGAACGGATGAACTTCCAGATCACGAAAAGCCAAAAAAGATTTGAGTTTAAAGATGATTTTTAACAAGAGAAGAAATGGGTTTAAAAAATTGCATCGAGGTCTTTTGCATTAGGCTTTAAATATGAGGTGAAATGACTTGAACAGCCTGCAAAAGCACTTCTAGATTTGGCCGAACTGACGATGATGATCTCAGTTATAACTTTAAGTTATTAATCATCCAGGCTTTAATATCTTCATAATAGTTCATAAGAAGCTGTAGGGAATCCTGAGGTTCTAGTGGAAGATAAAACTGGAGGTCATCAGCATAGAAAAGAAAGGAGATGCTGTGCCTCCTAATAATATTACCAAATGGAAACAGATACAAACCTGGACGAGAGCAGAGGATGAGAAAATCTGACGAACAGAGAACGTTCTATCCTTAAGATGGAAACTGAACCGAGAAGAACTCGCTGCTTAGGGCTAACCCAGTGTTTCAGGCAAGAATGTTATGATCCACGGTATCAACAGCACCACTAAGCTCCAGCGTAATCAGGGCTGCTCTATCACCTGTAAACCCTTAGAAAAGGTAGCACCCTTGGTTGCCTTGTGCATGTTACAAACTTGTGCACTGGTCTGCACAAATCTCCTAAATCTCTCACATACTGGCTCCAAGCACCACAGTTACCCCAGGACTGATATTACAAGGACATCACTTGCTCTAAGGAACCTTTGGGAAGAAAGTCGCCGAAAAGGGCAAAAGAGCTTTTCCCCACTCAGCCGGCTAGTGTTTGTGAGGAGGAGGCAACAATGCTTGTTACAGGCTCCAAGCTATGGTAGACTTGGATGCTAATTTCCATATGAGAAGCAAAATTTGACCCAGAAACACTCAAGGACTTCAGTGTCACTGTCCTAATGTGCTAACCCACAGCAGCTGAGCCTTCAGTATAATTGGTGGGGACATACTAATGCACACTACACTTTAAAGCATCATTGTGCAGCTATGAAGCCATCTTTTCACACTATGTTCACATTGTCAACCACCACATTACCTATAACGATGACAAAAGTGCGAAAACGACTGAATTCTGCAGGACAGTCATGTGCTGTGGACACAGATATATCAGCCACTCCAAGCAGCCCACCCTCCAACAAAATCAAGTCCATTTTGGAGATCGGTTTCTAATCAGAGTGTCTGAATCTGTTAGTGTATGAGTGTTTTTCTGTGTTTGATGCCGCTGGTACACTGTGTGACACTTCACTAGGGAACTGTAAAATAAAGTGCAACTGAAGTGTCTTCCTCCTTCAGTGAATTACTTCCACAGCAGATATACTGCAGGTAAAAGAAAGCACCACTATATGAAATTTCAGTCAGAAACATTGTTGGATTTCAAAGGAAATCATTTGTAAGCTGGAAACATCTAAACATGGTTTTAGATGCTTTCACTGTTATGCTGGGAATAAAGATCTCAGGAATCACATGATAACTTCTCAGTTTGTGTTCTGGTTTGTGCTAAAAGCTTTTGAACTTCAACATAAAAGTGTATCAATCCTTCTATCTGGGTAATTCTCTGTATTTCAACAGCACAAGTATGAAAGGGGAAGAGCTGACCAGCAAAACGAGCCTCGTCTCAGTCATCTGACTAAGATCTGCGTTAAAATAAGGCTTTATAAAATAAGGTTTTTTACTAATTACATTACTGCACTGGGGAGGTACTGTGTTAAGTGGTCCACAGCAGCCCAACAATACATGTTATCATGTTAAAACATTTACATTTTGTGAAAAAACAAATTTACATCTTAATGTTAAAAAACCCTCTAAAATTCAATCGACTGATCGTGACCTCTTAATTAAACACTAATCTCACTAACCAACCATAACTGCTTCTCCTTTAGCAGGCAGAAGACCACGTTCAGAGCAGCTTCCTCCTCTGACTCATGTTCACTAAACAATAAAGTTATTACAATAAACAGTGGAGGTTCTGCTGTCATTAAACATGCTCTTCACATGATACTGCATATGAGCTGGGAGCCGCAAGGGAATTCCAGACTGTGTTCATGTCCCTAATATGCCACTGATCATTTTTTGGTGAACTTGCGATCACAGTGCATTTATCCAGGGTGTAACTGGAAATGTAGCTCAAAAACGAATAAGATCCTTTTGCCGTCTCTAATGTTTGTCAAACACGCAGCTTAAAATAAACTTAAATGTCAGATCCAGTCCTTCATCATCTTTCACCAACCCCAGATTTTGCATTTCTCATCATTCTTTAAGCATGTATTAAAAGCAGCCATTGCAATGGCATTAATAGAGCTGCATTGTGCACGTTTGTATTCAGATTTTAATGCTCCACCTTCGTCTGCATGAGACAAGAGGAGCTCATTACGTGTTTAGAAGTTAATTAATTAGAGTCAAACCCAGTTAAATTTTATATTTTAATGAAAAAGGTGAAAAGAAGTTACGTTTTTTTTATTAACTAATCAAACAATTCAACTGTAATTCTAATGGAGCTCCAAAAGTCCCCAGTGATGACTGTGCATGATCCTCTTTCCCACTAATGATAATGATAACACGTACACAGGAGCTCGTTAAGTTCGCGTCCATCCAGCAGCATTCTGCCTGATGCATCGAGGCGAGCAGACAGCTCCATGAACACACCGTGCAACCATTATGCGCACATCACTTAATGAAACATTAAAGTTAATCAGGACATAATATCGCTTCTTCAGATTCCCAGTAAATCTCACAGGAGAGTTATTGGATACAGACTTCAGGAGCTGAATGACTGAGCGCTCCTGGACAAAGAGCGTCCTGTCAGGCAGTGGACAAAAACGCGGTGATAATGGTTTGGATGGATGCGCACTTGTTCCCTGCCTCTACACGCCCCAACGAGCTTTAAACGCTGTCCAGTTTTAACGATTCAGCTTGAAGATAAGTAAAAGTTACTGAAAATTAATTCTACAGATTCACGTCGCCCTGCCAAACACTGAAATGTTCACCATTGCGTTATTTATGATGTTGTCCTACCTTGTTTGCTTTCACCTCAACGGGCAGCGTTCATTTAAAGAAAAAGTCCAAATTTCTACTTTTCTCCGAATGAGACATATTTATATGAAAGCGAAGAAAAAACAGAAAGAAGCCAGTCTCTCTCTCTCTCTCAGCTCCGTACCAATCCACGTTCAAGCGCGTCGCCTGAAAGCGCGCTTCTCGTGGCACATGGTGCGCTCTGCCGGCCGCTCAGAGCGCAAGTGTGGGATTTGTGCAGATCCAGCCGTGTTTGATGCTGTGACGTCGGGGCGCAGGGGTGGGATTAGAGGATGAGGATGAACGGGCTAATGGTTGAGTGATATCGCCCCGATCTCGCCCAGCTGCTGACTCTTAAATGTCATTGTCTGTGATGGTGGAAGTGTGTGTGTGTGGGGGGGGGGGCAGAACACAGATGGTCTGCGCAGTAAAACATAGCCTCAGGAACCGTCACACAACACCCCATATAGTCATGTGGATGTTTTCTAAAAATGTTCAAAGCGACGGTCAACAAATTTATGGAAGCCCTGAGATGCCAGAATTTGTTAAGTCTGCACTCCCCTGGCAACCACTGGTCGCTAGGAAAATTGGCTATTCCCCAACCAGTTGGAGAGCGGTTGCTGTCTGTTGCTGAATGGTGCTAGCTAAAATCAGTCCCCAAGAGGGTGCTGCACAACAAAACCTTGCAATTGCTTTGGGTGCCAGCAGTTTGCTTGGTTGCCCATAGTTTGCACTGAAAACAGAAACTTGCCCCCACCAACTAATCAACCACGTAATAGTGAAACTAGAAAAAGTGTGACGCACACTTGTTTCAAAGTAAAAGTGCCTCAATGCTGCAGCCAACGTGTTTTGAAAGGTGAAACTTGCCACCCATTTTTTTGTTGTCATCTAATCTTTAGACCTGTGTGACTGAGGCCGAACTTCCCTGCAGAGAAATGAATAATAACCTCCGATTTTATCAATAAAATGCCTTTCCAGTGGAAATCCATGTACATACAGCATTCATTTGTTGTTTTGGATTATTAAGAACTAACAAATTATGATTTTATGTGTTGTTATGCTTTTTTTAAAGGTCTATTTGTGAACCATATAATTGAATGCAAATATAATGAGAGAAGATTAAGTGTGTATGAAAAATAGCATTTATTGCTTTTGTATATCTATAGATGGATTTATTTATAATTTACTGGTGTGGCTCTCTTGAGATCAAATTGGACCAAATGCGGTCGGCTTGATAGCCCAACAATAAAAACCTGTATTTCTGCTTTGGTAGCTGCTGTGCTGCATTAAAACCACCACCACCCGCCTGCTTGCGCTGCTTCAGCTCCCACAGCTTGACTGTTGCCTCATCAAGGGATTGCTCTACTAAGTCTAACAGGGTCACGTCTCTTATCTGGGTTTCTTTGTGGTTTGTGGGTTTAATGTGTTGGTCAAATAAGTGAACTATGAAGTTACTGGTTTGAATCTTGCTGTGGACCTCTCCTGCATGTCTTCCTTTCATTGTGCTAATATGTTAAGAAAGTGTTAATCTGTCTCAGCTTCTATTAATGCAAATTCCCCACTTTGTATTTTATTTCTGTTTTGTTCTTTGGACTCTGATGATGAAACGTGTGTGCAGCACACAGTATGCTCCCCTGTAGATGGCAGATGGAAGAGAGTGCTGTTTTGCTGCGTACACACTGAGAAAGCGTTGCAGTTAAAAGCCCAAACTTTCTTCCCCAGGCTCTGGCATGTTTGATTCGGCTCGAGTCTGAATCATTGAGAAAAAGTTATTGAGCAACAAGATCTAACCTGCAGAAGCATCGTTAACGGCGGCCTTCCTGGCTGCCTTGCCCTTAGATTCTTTATCTTTGAAGCCTAAAGCGACCAATTAAGTGAGATAAACGTTATCATGATTTTTGTGACGATGGTCGTAGTCAGTCACAGTTATTGCTGCGTCTTTTATTGATATGTGAGGATTTATCATGAAACACGTTTGTTTTTAAACCATATCTCCTGTGTTTCCCTCCCTGTTGTCTGTGTGAGCTTTGTGTCGCTCGTTGTTCTTATTTACTATTTATTTTGTTTGCTACGTGCTCGTGTGTCTCAGTTGGTTCTGCTTCCTGTAAACTCACCTGTGACTTGTTAGCCAATCATAGTTCTGCACCTCCCTGTCGGTCTCCTCGTGTCTCTGTTTTGCCCCTTGTGATTTTTCTTCCTGCTGCTTTGCTACAACTTTGCTGTACTTTCTAAAACTTTTGCTTTTATTGGATGCTGCTTGTATTTTCTGGACTCTTTCCTTTTCCTGTTTTGTCTTGATCTCAAATCTACTTGTCAGCTGTTTTGTTTTTTTTCACTTTTTTCTCACGAAAGTATTAGCAGATGTTGCCTCATCTTAATATCATAGTATTTCTTTTAAAATTGATTTAGGCTTGTGCGGCGTTTGTGGAGGACTGTGATTGCCATCTTGTGGTGTTTTCATTTTTCCATGTTACCTGCTGAGCAACAAAAAAAACCCTTTAGATTTGACAGTCACGCTTTTCTGTTTCTACAAGAAATGTCTTTTCTTTTTTGTCTTTAAATAAAATTTAGTTACCAACCCTGAATCTAAAAGTGTGCCGACTCTCTCTTGTGACAGTTTCTCTGCTTGTAGTGATTGCAGCCTGAAGTCTTAGTTTACCAGTCGGTCTGCTGGATTATTTGGCTTCAGGTTCTCAGGCTGGTGTGTATTAACGGGATAACCTGCTGAACATCTTCTCTATTTCTCAGAATAAATGTGAGACCTCGGCGAGTTTAAAACTGTAGAAAAAAACAGAAAAGCAGAAGATATTTTTAAAAATCTTAACCTGTAATGTAAATAAAACTCCTTATCTTTTTATTTCTGTGCAGACGTGTGCTGATATTCTGACCTTGCCTCTGAGCTGACACATTGCACAAAAGATTTTAGATTCACCTCAGCTGCATGTGAAGAATAGTTTTTCTCATTCTCAAATGTGAACAAATGGTGGTGAACAGTGCAGCCAAGTGCACTTACACACACAAATCACAGGAACATAGACTCTGAGTTCAGTTCTCAGCACATCAGGAGCAAATTGTCTCATTGCAGACGGGACTCAGAAGAAAGCATGACTTGCTGTATTTCTTTCCTGTGTGAGCTGGAAAGAAGTGCAGTGGTTCTCAATGGAGGAAAGGCTGACTCCTGGGGTGCTGTGAGCTGCTACATGTGCGTGCTTTAGAGGACTGCAAGGCTGGAAAACCCGTGTGGGCTGAGAGACGTGGTTATGCGTTACACTTCTGCTGCAGGAGCTACCAGCAGTGAAAGTGTATGTTAGTGTTGCAGAAGGCTTGAGGCATTATGCAGATGTTTATATGGATGTCTTGCTCTCTTATCCCCTTCAGTTATTAACTGAATTCCTCCCATTATATCCATCCATCCATCTTCATCCGCTTTACCTGGGCAGGGTAAACTGTTCCCTCGGTGTCCTTTTCATAAGGGTCTTATGAATCGCTCTTTGTCTGGTCCCTCACCCAGGACCAATTTGCCATGGGAGACCCTACCAGGGGGCAAAAGCCCCCAGACAACATAGCCCCTGGGATCCCTGGGACACACAAACCCCTCCACCACGATAAGGTAGCGATTCAAGGAGGGGTCCTCCCATTATATATTTTGTTATATATATTTGCTCACTGCTGCCTTCAGTTTGTGTTATTTTGAAAACATCTCACTTTTTCTTTTTGTTTGCGCAGATATGCAACGAAACACTATTTTTGGAGAAAAGCACTTACATGTTTGGTTAACTCCAATTTGGTTTACCCACCCAATGATTTAATTGTAGTAACATGATCCACATTTAGGTTTTTTAGAACCAGAGATGAAGCGATGCAGATCTTGCTGGCAGACATGTTTAAAGTAGCCTTTTAAACCTTCTCCACCTATTGAAGGTCATGCATGTGCATGTATTTGCTTCCCTGCTCCTTTTGTCTCCCAGTATTAAGATGGGTCATTCCCACAAAGAGCTGATTTAGGTATGACTGGCGTTCCCAGTTTCACACTTGGCTTCTTCTTAATTAATTTATTCACTGTGATGTTTTATTTTCATTCTTAAATTTTGCCACATTTGCTCTTCATTTTAAATCTTTTTCTTTTTTTACAGACTTTTAGGACCGAGCTTTGATTTGATGGCCCAACTTCATACCAAGTAATGAATGTGTCACTGAACCATGTTAATCTATAATTAAACTTAAATTGTGGGTGACCGGTGGAGCGAGTGGCACAGGGTCGAACATATCAGATTAGTGGGTGCTTCAAATAGGCTGCCCTTCTATTAAAGAAGCAATGTTGTGCATTGTACTTCGGTTTTTTGTGGTAAGAAATCGTGCAGTAGTAA
Organism: Haplochromis burtoni; assembly: GCF_018398535.1. Classification (NCBI taxonomy): domain Eukaryota; kingdom Metazoa; phylum Chordata; class Actinopteri; order Cichliformes; family Cichlidae; genus Haplochromis; species Haplochromis burtoni. The sequence continues at coordinate 2,229,944 of NW_024582404.1, read as the reverse complement.
CTGCACCCCCCTGTGGGAGTTGCAGTATGGCAACACAGCTGTTTTAGCAAGGGGGTTTTGTCATTTGAAATAAAGTGATGCCAAACACTTTTTGCACTAATAAAATCCAAAAATGACACCAGTTTAAAACTTGAACTTGCTGCAACTTTTGGGTCATCCCTCAGGACACCTCAAACAATTGGATTACTCTCTGGGAATCC
>NW_024582404.1:2226150-2229709 GCF_018398535.1 Haplochromis burtoni | reverse complement strand
GTGTGTGTGTGTGTGTGTGTGTGTGTGCGCGCGCTGATGAAAGTCGGCATGGTAACAAGAAGGCAGTTTGTGGACGACAGGCATCCTGCAGTATATGCAGGTCGAGCCTTGAGAATAACATTGTTTTATATGCACAGCAGCTGTAGAGAGTGCAGAGAGCTGGCCTCATGTGAAAGGATGGATAGGATTGCATTATTGTTTCAAACTTTACAAACACTGCAGCTCCCTGACCCTGTGCTTTGTTTACTGAACTTGCCTGCAGTGGAGTGTTTATTTTACGGGCTGGTTGAGTTATGTGTGATTAGGTCTTTTCAGTTTCCTCATCATTATCAGAACTTTACATAGAGACCTAAAATCCAAATCATCAATCCAATGTTTGTCAAATGTCTGTCCAAATCTGTTTGGCTCTTTACTAAAGCCGAGCTCGACGTAATAATTTAAATTGAACAAAATCGAAAACAGAAAGTAAGATTGCGCCGTATATTAAAACTGAGGCAAATTTACAGTTTTACGCACGTCTCTGTCTAAACCACAGCATTTTTAAGCTTTGTTAGAGCTATATAGCTACACATCTGGCAGAGTATTTAAATGTTATTTTACTCCATGTACATTTGTGCATTATCTTTAGACAAAGGACAAGACATCTGGAAGCAAAATGCTTTCTGTTTTTTTTCCTGGTTAAACCAGCTTTGGCTTCATGCGGTTGGACTGTGCATTTGGTGAAGTTCAGTCTCAGAACCACTTTAATAAAAACTGACAAACAGAACAGGAAGTCTACATGGAAAGCCTGCCTTTAGCAAGGTTAACTCCAGGAACACAGCACGACGTTTGGAGCTGATCACAGCCTCCAGTCGGCCTAGACTGGGTCACTTAATGCTAAAGATTGTACAACATTTAACATTTTTATTGTAAGTATGTATATATTGTATATTGGTACACATATAAAAATAAAATCATCAGTTCATTCTGCTTTACAATATGAAAACCTGTACAAAAATAAACTCTGCCTCCAGAAGAAAGGCTGCATAGATGGCTTAGTGCCTGGTCTTTGAAATGATTTATATTGTTTCCATGGTAATTTGAAACATTTTCATAAAGGCTTTGATAAAGAAATGTTACTGCAGCCCTGTCATTGTATATTACATACATATGCGCTTACTTGCAGCAAAGCTGTTTGATCAATTGCAAATAAGTGCATACATCATTCTCCAGCTGCTTAGGCTCTTCTTTGTTTTCTGTCTCGGTATGTTCGCCCGTTTTACTACTGAAAATAAAATAAAAGATTATTATTTGGATTCTCAAGTTGATAAATAAATATGAGATTCATACATTTGTTTACCCTGATCTACACAGACGACAAATAAAAAAGGATAAGCACCACCTACCTGCAGCTCCAAGCCATAACCAAACCCCGCAGGAATGAATGTGCATGCTGGATCTAAGAGTCACTGGACATTTGGCTTTAGTGCGAGGCCAGATCTTTATTCAGTCTGTTTTATTCAGCTTATGATCTATGCATAATTTGGCTAAGACAAGCGTGAATAAAGAAGAACAGCGGGAACTACTTTATGTAGCTGGCCTTTCTACGGACGATGATTTCTTCTTGGTCAGACTGAAAGAAGTATCAGCTTCAGAAAATAATCTTTTCATGCTGTTTTTCTTTCAAATGATAAAAAAGGGGGGAAAGAAATGTCAAATGACCTATCTCAAGTTTCTAAGCAGTGCATTTGAAGATAAAAATCCGACTTTTCAGTGAGTCATGACATGTAATGTCTGTGTCTTACGTGACCATAATGCTGTTGATTTAAAGGTGCCTCTGGCAGGAAGTGTCTCATCTCACCTTGTACTCACCTGCATCATCAGTAAATGACATCTAGTGTCAGGCAGGTGCTTTCAGCCTGAACAAGGAGCTGATTTTTATCTTACTTTTCATCTCATGACTCAGAAATGTTGTTGCCTGGAGACTTTTCCTACACTCTGATTTTAAAACATGTTTAACATGCAGGACTTTGCTTCAAACTTTCCATCCTTTTCCTCATGTGTTCCAGATAAATATTTTACTACACGAGAATATCTTCTTGTTCTGTTTGCTCAGATGCTGTTTTCAGAGTAAGGCTGATAGAATGCAGCTTGGTGTGTTGGCTGATCTCCTTGGAGCTCCGGAGCTTATCAGAACAAAGGTGCTGGACTTTTCTGCTCTTCACATCACCATTTGTCCCACCTTCTTATCCATCGTGCTGCTAAGGCACATGAAAGCTGCGCAGCATCAAGCCAAACAGGTTCTTTGTTGCTGGTGTTGAGTAGGTATAATTACACGAGCTCAAGGTCATCCACAAAGTGTCCACTGGATCCCTCTTACTGCTGGCAGTAGACTTCATGATCCGGTCATTAACCAGAACAATCTAAATGGATTGTCTCACTCCTCTCTCTCACGTGCACTGTGAATCACTCTGCACGGCATCCCTTTGTTGTGGATGAGGCAGACAGGCTTCTGGGGATGCCTGAGCAGCTTCAGCCAGTCCAAACTCGTAGTTTACAAAATGACTGTAGAGCAATGTGTTCCAGAGAACATCGTAAAGCTTTAGAAATATCAGACAGCATGAACTCTGTAGATGTCAGAAGATCTTTCCATCCAGTCTTCTGTCAAACCCACAAACCTTTAATGACAAATATTAAAGGCCTGAAAATGCAGAAGCAAACATGGCTGTGTTGAAGGTGTTTCAAACTTGGCACGACTGGATGTTAATGAGGTTTTTTTCCATTGATGTTTGGTCCCAAATATAATTTAATATGCCATTAAAAAGGTCACAAAGTTACAGACTTAATGTGTGTATACCTGCAGACAACAAGTCCATAGTAGACTAAGTCGACTGAGGCTAAAGCTATGAATAAAATTAATCATGCATCTGTGGATCCCTGCAGAAGAGAAAAATGAGACCTTCTCTTTGCATGTTTAGAGCTAAGCAGACTGAAGTATCCAGAGGAATGTGCATTTTCCTTTTTATATAAATCTATGTGAACGTTCACAGTTCATATTTGGACACGCAGGAGTGATTTCACATTCGCTTTATTGCAACAGTTTTTACCCAACAAGTGAAAAGAAGGTGAAGTCATGGGTTAACTCTCTGAAGTCTGATATGTTTAAAATGCAGAACACGTGTTATTCTTTGTTTAAATTCTGTCTTATCTCACAGCAGCAATGAGGGAATTCAGGGAAACATCTCTTTTTTTCCCCCCTGGAGTGGTCGTGGGAAGCATCTGTCAGCTGTTTTTTCTTCTGAAGTATTGTACATGCAGCAGGCTGTTTGTCTCCAGTGACGGTGAAGGCAGGATGCTAATCAGAGCGACTGCTTTACCTCTGGCCCACTTCAGACATTTATACAGGTTTTTGGCACTGGTTAGGGAGTGAATGAAAAATGTGTTACTGTCAGAAGTGCTCTGAGCTAATGGATTCCCCAAACACCGAGGAACAAAAGTACACACAGAGGAAAGAGGAAGAACTCCTGGTCCAACATGGATTTAACTGCTGTGTGTGTGTGTGTGTGTGTGTGTGTGTGTG
>NW_024582404.1:2219443-2225146 GCF_018398535.1 Haplochromis burtoni | reverse complement strand
CAAGTCTTTCCTGGTGCCCAGTTATCACCACGTTCCTGAACCGCTTAATTTGTCAGCTTTGATGTTGTATCAGTCTGACTTTCCTTTATACGCTTTTTGCAGCATAAAATCATTTGCAACTTTTCTTGTTCATTCACTTTTTTCCTTTTGCTTATTTTACATCCTTAAACAAACCTATCAGCCCGTCTACGATCAACCAGCAGCCGCACTGTGTTCAAACATTTTTCAGCACTTCTGTGTTGTCACCACTATTCATAAAGGCTAAAAGCAGATAAACCGGGGAGAGTTCTCCATACTCTTTCTGCTACAAATTATATTTTCTGACACGTATACAGAAAATACAAAGTAATTCTGGCATATTTAAAAACATTAACATTATAAATGAGTTATTTAATTAGTTAATTAAGGATTGGTCATGCTCTCTTTCATCATTAATATGATCAGTCACCATGGTAATAGCCCTTTAAAGAACTGAAAAACTATCAGACTCAAGATTAGATAAGAGTCCTGGTTACGACTTTAATATATAGTTTCTTAAAATGCGCTTGGTTGTTAAAGACACTAGTAGCTGCTAAGTCTCTGAGGATGTTAATCAAATGACGTCTTGTCCTGCACTTATGTCTTGCGCATGTGTGTTACGGTCCTTCCTCTTTCAAATTCCCTGCATCCACCCACAGTTGGTTTGACTAAACTGTGGTGTCAGGTGACATGACTCTGGGGGAAAAGAGTGCTAAGACAGAAAAGTGTAGAGCAGCTGAGGGTGAGATGCGCTGCAGGGTTATAAAAGTGCACCCCAGGAACGACCCTTAGATCCTGATTATTACAGACAGGAGGGTTGATAAAGCTGGAACATCTGCCTCTGCACACCTGACAGGCCTCAGGGCAACAGGTTCATCAGCATCACAAATTTTCTTTCTATCGGCTCAGGAATTTGAAACATGCACACTAGCTCCAACCACAGCCTGTAATATACATCTTGAATGTAGCTCAGTGCCCTTTCAGTTTTCACTAAATAAGGAAGTTGGTGATCGATTTCCCTTTTTTTCTTTATTGGAATAAAACTATATGATAAAAAAACCAAAAAAACCAACAGTCTGGAAAAAAAGTCTGGAAACTTGTCGGCTGTTCTGCCGGTTCACAGTTTTTCATTGAATTTGTCATCAGCACATTTTCTTTTGTTTCTTTTGTCACTAAAGTCCACCTGACAGATCACAACGAACAATGTGCCAATTTTCAGCACTTTGACGTCTCTCCACAGACATCCATCACTCGCGAGGCTTTCTTTAGTTGAATCTAATAAAAATGTTAAAGGTAACCGTTTCACAGACATGAAATAAGATTTTAGCATCAACAAGGCGATTCCAAAAATAGCTGTTAGCTGAAAATGTGGCACATCTCTGCATGCTGTGCAGCGTTCCCTTAAAACTCTGAGGAAGTGGAGGGCAAACAAAGAAACGGCAGGCATAAAAACTATCTACAGCAGATGAACAGCATGTGAAAGTCACGTGCTTAACAAATACGAAAAGAAAATCCAGCAAAGACCTGATACGGAGCCTGAGAGATGCATCAGAGCCTTCAGTTCATCCTTCAGCTGAGTGGCTGTCAGGAAGACAGGATCAGGGAGAAAAGACTGAGGTATACCAAATTACACAGAACTGGACTGACAGTCAATGGCAGGGAGTGAAATTTCAGTTTTCTCGAAGCAGTTTTTGATAACTTTAACAGAGATCGGAACAAAAGATATTTCCACAGTACTGTCCTTTTTTTCTTTTAACAAGCTTGGAAATCATTGGGGAGTCTGTCCTCTCAGACACGCTGCCATCTGCCAGAAGGGGTTTTCCTGCGAGGCAGAGCTCGTTCTTTTTTAAACACACACCCACACACCAAGAGAGAATTACACTTTCTGCATACTGTATGTATTAACTCATACATATCTCAGGGTTGGAGCCTATATCTATATATATAGCACATAGTAGAAAGTGCTTTATATGTCTATATTTTTAACAAAGTGCAGAAAGATCAAAGCAGTGCTGTCTACGGATTGAACATTTTTCCAACTTGATGTTTTTGTGGATATATTTATAGCAGAAATCTGAAAGCTGAAGTACTGTGATGTTTACTGATTGTTAGGAACTAAGAAACAAGAAAGGGATTTTTGGCTTGACAGAGACATTGACAGACATTGAGCTGGAAAGGAGAGCGATGAGTGAGATGAAAAGATGGAAGGAGTACTTTTAGGACTTCATGAATGAGGAAAATGAGAGAAGAGGACAGATGGAGGAAAGTGGATTAGTAAAAAGGAAGTGAGGGAAGCTTTGAAGAGGATGAAGAACGGTAGCTGGTCCAGCTGAATCTCTGTACTTCCACAGGTGTGAGGATGTCTAGGAGAGTGGTTGTTTAACACAATATTGAAGAATGACAGGATTTCTCAGGAATGGAGAAGAAGTGTTTTAATACTGAGTTTCAGGAATAAGAGAACTGTGGTAACTGCACAAAGCCACACCGCGAAGATCCAGAAAAGAGTCCTGGAAGAAAACAAGTACTGACAAGGTCAGACGGCACTTCACTCTGTCTTTGTGAAAAAAGGACATAACAGGGAGAAGAACTGAGGTAGACATGAGTGGCAGAGAAGTATGTGAGTGTGGTGGACATGGATGAGGACAGGAAGACAGTGGTGAGGTGTACAGTAGGAGTGACAGATGGAGGTTGGATCACATCAGAGATCAGCTCTGAGCTCATTCTTTGTTTGCAGCAGTGATGGACAGGCTGACCGGCAGGAGTGTCTGCAGACGATGACATTGTGACCTGTAGTGAGAGTAGGGAGCAGGTGGTAGAGACGCATTAGAGGTGGAGGTATGAAAAGAAAGCACACCTCCAATACATGAGTTTGAATAAGAGAGAAAGTTTAAACACCTGGGCACAGAAGAGGTGAAGAAGAGAGCAGGCAGACAAAGTTAGAGAGGTGAGGTTTAGATGTTTTGGACATGTGCAGAGGGCAGATAGTGAATATACTGGACAAAATAAGTGAAATAGTGAGCTGCCAGGCATCTTGGAACATAATAAGAAACATCCGGCTCACTCGTGATGGTGATATTTGGATCTCACAGCTGCCCAGCTTCCTGCCCAGGTGATATTACAGCTTATGTGGCAGGAATCCACTGCAGGGTATCTTTTGAAATGGAAATATCAAAAACATCCAAGAGACTAATTAATAATTTCACAAGAGGCACCTCAGTCTCGCAGGAAGCCAATTGCCTCCCCCGGGATTAGACAAGCTCATGTGCAGAACATAACAAGACAGGCGTATTTTTGCTAATACAAACCCTGTTTATAAAATAAGAACGCTGTCAGTCAGAATAAAGCTGGTTACATAATAACAGGCAAAAACAGAATGATGCAGCACCGTGTCAATTTTGAAAACAAAAGTCAGAAATACATTTAAGGTGGTGCCACTTAAAACACACGTTTCAAGTAGGATGAAAAGCACTGTCGTGTTTTGATCTCCGGTCTAGACTTTTGGGACAGCCGTCCTTGCCTGAGGATTTAAGAGTCTCTGTTTGTTTGTTATGCACGTTCTTGGACACTGAGCAGTTACCTCAGGATGTGTGCATTTAGATGAGACAAATCCAGGGACAAGAAGTTGCAAAAAGGCAGACTGTGATGCGGAGCGCAGCGGTTCAATGTCGACCAAAACTGCCAAAAGAAAAGGACAAAAGCTGTAACATGGAAAACACTTTAAGCTGTTCTAGAGTCATCATTTCAACCTTTACAGATCAAATTAAATTTCATCCCAGCTTTGATCACCTTACCACAACAAATTAGCTTAGGACTTTTTTCCTACAGGCGCATTCATCTTATCCTTTCAGATGAAGCTGGCAGAAAATACACTGACTGTTTGCAAAAGGAGTAGAAGAAGAAGTAAAATTAGTATGCTGTCTGTGTTCCTGCCTTTGTTGTTCTCCTGGGCCTTGTTGTGTGTGATGGCAACATTTCTTCCAAAAATACTGATTTTAGTTAATAAACTTTAACAGCTGTGACAATGAGAAAAACACATAATGAACATCTGAGGATGCTGAAGCTTTGCTGAAAACAAACAACTGATTAGACCTGCAAGGAATCGATTTGATTACTTCTTCCAAGGAAGTTACGTTTTTTTGTGTGCATGCGTGCATGTCGTTCACTCTGTAAACACGATAGCTCGAAAAGTTTTCAGCAAATTCTGATGAGACTTTGTGGTGGTGTAGCAGGAGGACGTGTTAACGGGCCATTAAAATTTGGTTTACAACTTCACAATTTGTTAGTTGAAAACAGACAAAAACTATGATTCTTATAAGTGTGGTGTATGTTAGCAACATTTGGAAAGTATTGTATAACTATTAAAATATATCCCATTTGACCTCTGACCTCTCAGTAGATTGATCTGAATCTGATCTGGTCAAAATGATAATAATCCTATGAAGCTATTTAAAACTATATTTCTTACTGTCATTGTCTGCATTGGCATCACAGAGGCATACAGGGAATGATATATGGAGATTCAAAATATCACATGACCTTGGACCTCTGACCTCTTTTTCAAGGTCAAATAAGATCAAATTTTCTTAAAATGTGTTTGACCTTTAAACTTAAAATTCCTTTGGTTGTATCGCTGACAGTTAGGAAATGATACTGCTACAAGAGGATTCTAAATATCACATTATACTTTGTATCCAAATATCATTCCACATTTGACCTCTGACCCCTGATCTGCCTTTTATATTTCACACCTGTCAGTTATGTCAAGTATAATAAAATGGATACTCCAGCTTCCTGCCACAGTTCAAAGACACTCGGTTAGTGGAGTTGAGTTAACTGGCGATTATAAATTTCCCAGAGGTGTAGCTGTCTGTCTCTCTGTGTCAGATTGGAAACCTGTCCAGGGTGCATCCTGCTTCTCGCCCTGTGGTAGCTGTACTATAGTTGTGTCTACTGAAAATCTCAGATGAGTTCAAATCCCAGTGACTTTGGCCTGAAGGTCAGATCACTGATTCGTAGCACTAGTGGCAGACAGTCATTTTTTCCACATTAGCCTCCACTAGAAGCAGCACCATGAACGCTCCTATAAAAGGGCTACAAGCATCACAAAGGTCATAAACTGTTAATTTACTTCCTCTTGCTTCCTTTCGGCGTGAGCTTTGTCTCCTTGTCGTTCAGCGGCTCCAGCAATCTACAGTAAAAATTACCCACGTCGTAGAGTCGCTTTCACGCCGTGGAAAGCTGCTCGCTATTGATAGATGATAAAGACCGAGCCGTCCTTCCTGCTCCTTGGTTCTCTCCCCTCTGTCTCACCCTGAGTAATATTCCAGCTGCAGAGTGAGAAGTGCAGACTCTTAATGAGTTATTATAGTTTGATTAAAACACAGCTGTTAAATCTGCCTCCTGGCCAGACTGTCAATGAACGACCTCAATAACAGCATCGATCTTTGATCTCAATCGAAGAAGTCACCGTGTCTGCAGAGCTGCTGGTTGTGTGAAACCTTTTGTAAGACCAAAGACTGCTGATAAAAGGATTGCACTGAAAGTGAAGTTTTCTGTATCATCCTGTGTATCAGTTTTCAGTGCTACTGCACTAACATTGTTTTTACTAGGGGTGCAACGATACTCGTATCGATATTGAACCGTTCGATACAGAGCTTTCGGTTCGGTACGCATATGTATCGAACA
>NW_024582404.1:2191046-2209770 GCF_018398535.1 Haplochromis burtoni | reverse complement strand
TGAATTTTGTGTATCGTTGCACCCCTAGTTTTTACCTATTTCACAGTTTGGGGAGTGTAGGAGTTGAATTTGATGAACAGTCCTGCTTCTGTTTATGCTTTCAGTAAAATGCTTTAATGACCGATCGATTCTTTGGTCATCTTGATCATCTTTTTTGTATTAATGAGCTGCATTCAGAAGTCAGGAGGGATTTTGTTACATTACATTTCTGAAGCAAGTTTGCATGACTGATACAAGTGAAGCTAATGTGCAGATTGCAGGACATTCCTGTTGTAGAAAACTACATTCTTATCCACTGTGATGTGTGTGTGTAAGGTGTGTGACAGGTGAAAGCATCACCCACCCAGTCTAATCTCATTATAGCCTAATAAAGTGGTTTGTAGCTGCAATGGCTGATGACTGATGTAGTCATTTTAAGCTAAGTGATGATGTACACACTGCTGGCAGAGGACTGATAATCTCCTTGTTCAAAGCTGATGATGCACTGGCTCCTGACAAATTGGCTCTTGCATTGTTTTTTTATTTAAATGTCTTTCTGACATTAAAAACAAGCAGAGACATGCTTCAAGGTGAACATTCACAAGAACAGCAGGAGGCAACCATTCGCTGTATGAATGGTTTTTAGACATATTTAGAGCTCTGATTTGTAGTACTTGTGTCTTGTTTTTGTTTTTAAGGTGCATTTCCATTATCTGCTGTCCTGCAAATATCAGAGGTTGGTGCATAGCACTCCCTCCAGTCAGCTGCATACAATTTATCACTGAATGCATGTTGGCTGCATTTAAAGTTGGTTTTCAAATCCAGTTTGGACGCACCTTCTCATTTAATGTTTTTTCTTTATTTTTACTACTTTCTACACTGTAGCTACAAACTGAAAACATCAGAACAAGATAAATGGAGCAAAGAAACAGTCAATAAATAACTCTAAATGTGTCTCATAGTTTATATTCCCTAAAGTAGCCACGCTTTGCTTTGTTGACAGCGCTGCAAACCCTCGGCCTTCTCTCAATGAGCTTCATGACGTATTCACCTGGAATGGTTTCACGTCACAGCTGTGCCTGTCAGGCTTCATTTGTGGAGCTTCTTGCCTTCTTAATGGGGTTGGGACCATCAGTTGTGTTGTGCAGCAGTCAGGTTGGTGCACAGCTGACAGCCCTACTTGAGAACTGTTAGAATTCATATTATTACAAGAGCCAATCTGCGAAGTAAAGAGAAACGAAACTATAAGAACTGAGGGTCAGTTCTTAAAGTAATGATGGACTAAAACGTTGCTAAAATGTTGAACGTGTCCACAAGTGCAGCTGCAAAAACCATCAAGCACTACGACGAAGTTGACTGCCAAAATTTGAGATCTTTGGTTCCACTCGCCGTGTCTTTGTGTGACACAGAAAAGGTCAACAGATGGTCTCTACATGCATGGTTCCCACTGTGGAGCATAGAGGAGGAGGTGTGGTGGTGCTTTGCTGGTGACACTGTTGGGGATTTATTCAAAGTTGAAGGCACACTGAACCAGCATGGCTACCACAGCATCCTGCAGCGACATGCCATCCCATCAGGTTCGTGTTTAGTTGGACCATCATTTATTTTTCAACAGGACAATGACCCCAAACACACCTCCAGGCTGTGTGAGGCAAAAGTGCAACAAGTGCTCAGCACCTCTGTGAACTCCTCCAAGACTGCTGCAAAACCCTTTCAGGTGACGACCTCATGAAGCTCATTGAGGGAATGCCAAGAGTGTGAAAGCAGTAATCAAAGCAAAGGGTGGCTGTTTGAAAAAATCTAAAAAATAAAACGTGTTTTGAGACATTTCACACTTTTTTTGTTTTGTTTACATAATGTGTTCATTCATAGTTTTGAAGCCTTCAGTGAGAATCTACAATGTAAACAGGCTTTAAAAACATAGAAAACCCATTAAATGAGGCGTGTCCAAACTTCTATCTTTCATTTAATGAAATAAATTTCTTGATCTCTTTTTTATTCATTATTGAATGAGGACGTCCTGAAAACAGGAGAACGGTAAGTGACACACAAACAAGCTGACACAGGCAAATCAAGCTGAACGTATTTTACTTTTTAACAAGAGAAGCATGCTCAGGCTTTTATTGTCCCATAACACATTACGGTTAAATGAACAGGAGCACGTCTACATCTGATTTGCCGACTGATTTTTCTCTCTGAACAATTGAGTCACAACTCATAAGGTTTGGTTATGAGTAAAGCCAAAGGGTTGTGTTCTCTTCCTTTTTTGTTGTGTCGGGAGTTCAGCGTTTCATGTGACAGATCAAAGGATGAGTTCAAGATATTCAGTCAAGTGCCCGAGGTCTGAGTTTGTGTCAGTGAAACATCAGGGTTGCTGTGCTGAGGCCTTAGACTGATGTTTGGTTGCACAGTTGGGGGTCCTTTCCTTTGAAGCTCCTGCATGGATCTGTTGATTGATTGTTGTTGTGGGACTAATAAAGGTATATCAAATCAAATCCTCCACCTAATGTCACTGTGCTTCACTCTGTATGAGTTCTTTTCCATCATACCTGTGATGTAGCCGTGGTGAGCTCTCATGGTGAAGCAAGGATGTGACAAAAATGACAGCGCGGGCACTTCTGCAGATGCAAGCTTGCTGAGGTCTTTTTAATTTGCACTTGTCTTGAGTTTGTCATATTAATAGAAACGTGTGCCGTCAGGCTCTCTCTCCATCCAGCTTCTCTAATTTATTCATCTGTTCTACTGTGCATGTTCTTTCTTTCACTCTGGCTTCATGTCTGTCATTATGTCCTGTGTCTGAGGGAAAATACCAGCTTATTCTAAAGAAAATGAACTAAGTGGAAACGGTTTTCTGAATGAAAATGAACATCATCACATTTTATGTCAATCAGTGTCTTTAGATGAGTGCACGATTTTTTGCTCCATATCACAGAGCTCAAGCGTTGTGTTATCTCTGCTCTCTTCCTAGAAGGCTTTCTCTGAATGTGACACGTCATCAAATCTGGACTGGAACAGCACATTAACTGCTGCTGTACATTGTAGAATAGCACAAAAGTTTGCAAGTTAACACGAATTTTATTTGCAAAAGTATTCCAGAAACAAATCTACCCCTGTGCCCACTCTGGGGCTTTGCTTTGAAGCCAAGCAGTCATGTTTTCTTTTTTTAGAACAGGACGACGTGTCCAAGCAGCAACGGTTTCAATATCTCTCCCTGGAAACGATGATGAAACCATGGAATGGACGGATGCTTGCCTTAAACAAAAGACTTTACCCTAAATTTGACACAATTGATGAAAATGGTAGTAATGCATGTCAGGAGGGGTTTTGCTGGTAAATAGCACCCAGAAATAAAAGCTTAATTCTAGCAGAATTGGAGGAGCCGGAGTTCGGAGCGTATTTCATCTCATATTTGAGTGAAGACAGATTTTTCCAAAGCCAATATGTTATTGTCTGGCGAGCGTCCTCCAAATGGCACATTCAACACTTGAAGCATCGTTGAAAGCCTTTTTTGAGGAGGAATATTGGCTTTTATCAGAAGACAACTTTTTGCATTCAGAGCGGAGGTGTCAGACTCATTGTAGTTAATACGCCACATGCTGCCCACATCGATCTAAAACGAGCCAGAGCAGTGAAAGAGCTGCGTGAAAACACCACTCCAAAGTTTTCACTGTGTTTACCGTAAAGAAATACATTTTTGAAATGTTCTCCTGGGCCAAGATTGTAAAAATAATATATATATTTTGAAAAGCTTTTGGATCACTGCCTGGTCTTAATTTCATTGTGTGATTTGTTTTCATTTTGGGATGCTCGTACGGGAGAAAAGATCGTCTTAAGATCGTCCAGCGCTGGACGATCTTAAGAGTCTTTGGTGCCGGGCCGCGAGAGTTGAAGCTCGGGTGTGAAATTTATGGTTTTCGGGGGTTTTGTCATTAACTCGGTTTCCCTGGGCCTTTACCGTGTTGTAGTTGTGTGTCTTATGTTGAAAGAAATATTTAACTGTTACCATAGCGACCAGAGAGCATTAAGGGGAGGAGGACGCTGCTAATAAAGTTACACAGTTAAACTGAATTCGCGATTGTTATTATATTTACAAAATACCACAGTTTTTGTCTTGGTCAGGTCATTTTATTTTGTTGTATTCATCCGGGACACATTAAAGGCCGGTCCGTGAAAATACTGTTGGACATTAAACCGGTCGGTTGTGGACCGCTGATAAACCACCTGGGTTTTGGAGTTTCAGTTAGTATGAAGTGAAGCTGCAGTGCTGCCGCGGTCTCTGAGAAACCTTTGGTAACAAGCTTAATGTGGGGGTGTTATTTTAGTAATTCTAGGTTTTGGGTGGAAGCACGAATAAGTGCAACCCAGCATGGATCCACATGTTTGTGTTTTGCTTTTCTTTCCTTCAGTGTAAGCAGAACCGTCTCAGCACAGCAGAGAGGCATTTAAACTAAAGTTTAAAAATGTCCTTCAAGTTATTTATTATTTTTCGGATACAAACTACAGAGAAGCAAAAATGGTTTATGCAATAAATCGAGTGCTGCTCTACAGTGACCCAGAGAGGTCAACACACTTAATGAAAGACCAGAAAGTAGAAAAATGCTGCAAAAGCTCAAAACATGACAGATGTGTTTTTATAAGGTGACAGAAGTGACGAGTTAACAGTAACCAGCAAATGGCAAACTGTTATCGACAGTAGTGATTTGTAAAGTGTGGGCCACCTGGTGGGCAGTGACGGTACTGCAGGTGGGCTTCAGAACAGAAATACAGCTTAAAGGTATGTACAGTTACATATTTCTATAAATGATTTTATTTATATAAAAAGTGAATTAAAACGTGTAATAGCAGGTGGTTAGTCTGTGATATTACTCATTAGTCTGACATAAATTTACTGTTGATTTTAAAGTTTGTGTCCCTGTAGCAGCTGGGTCACACATTGGACTGAAACCTTTGACTATGACTGGGTAGAAATTCCTAGTTTCTAGCCAACAAGTGGTAACAGCTCTCTTTACTTTAGGAATGGCTGATTGTAAATAATGCAGTCAAAATACACATTACCTTGCATCTTTTTCTCCCTGTCCAGGGTCTACCCCGAGCCCTGGGTCTACCCCGAGCCCTGGGTCTACCCCGAGCCCTGCTCCCAGGACGTGTCTAGAACAACTCACTTAGGAGGTGCTCAGGAGACGTCGTATTCAGATCCTCAAGCCACCTCAACTGGCTCCTCTCATTGTGGAGCATTCTTCTAATTGCTGGTGTTTTCTTGAGTTGCAGTGCATTTGACCTCTTGGGGCCACCGTACAGAAGCTAGAAGCGAAAGCAGTCTGTGGCTGTTCTAATGTGAAATAGGGAAAGATTAGAAAATCTATAAATACTGGTAACCACATGTTCATCTAAATTTGAGAGCACTGAAAACCTGAGCAGGATAACTGGCGAGGAAAAAACAACCACGCTGTGCTTCTGTATTTCTGTATTACCTCCAGCCAGTTCTGCAGGGTGCGCACACACGGGTGCTCTCAAGATTAAAATTAAGATGATAATATACAGTGTGATGTTTTAACCACAAGTACTAAAGTTTCTGTCCCATTAAAACAGTGTAATTATAAAAACACTAACACACGCTAATGATGTACTTTCAGAACTTCAGAGAAATTTCTGCTGGCCCAAGGCAATAATCCATCATTTTAGCTGAATAAATGTAACATCTGCGCAGCCTGATTCAATTATTTTTCAAGAGCAAACTGTCCGACAGCACTAATGTGACATCTAGGTCTGCTCTCAATGTCATTTCCTCTTTAAAAACGTGTCCTTACCTGTGGTGACTGTAATCCATCCTTTTAAAGCACGTTTTCAGTTTCTTTGGTGCATCAGAAATTTTTCTTGGATGCTTTGAGGTTTCAATTATTTTACAGCTGTGTTAACTACCAAAATGTCTTCAACTTCTTCTTCTCTGGTGCCTTTTCTGTTAATCAGTGTAATAAAGTTGACACACTTGGTAATGAAGTATGCTGTTTTACACAAGTCACCAGAGATCAAATCTCCTGCCAACAAATTACCGTCCCATATCCCAAAAGTCTGATCCCATGTAAAATGTACATTAAAGACAAGGATTTGCAAATCTCATAAACCCGGATTTTATTCAAGATAGAACAAAGAAAAAGTATAAAATGTGTAAACATTTCACTGTTTCCTGAAGAATATTTGCTCCTTTTGATATTTGGGAAAACGGTAATAAAAAGAAACAGTTTTAGGAACATTTTGCACCTAATCAGCTTAAATGGCATCAAGTCAGAAACCCTACTGGGAATAGAAAAAGAACATCTTAGAGAGCATCACCTATCTGCAAAAAGAACTACATCTATAAACTGTGGAACAATTTCAATATGATGTTAAATAATGTTAAAATTGCAAAGACTGAATATCTCATCATCAGCAGCGTGAGAGTTGATCAGAAAATCAGTCCTGGATGCCCGTGAATCCTGGACATCAGCTCATCATGGGCTCAGGAAATGTTTGCAAATGCAGGTTAAAGCTGAGTCATACAAGGAAGCAGCCATGTGTGAACATGATGCAGAAACACTGCTGTCTTCTCTGGGGCAAAGCTCATTTTAAATTCATAAATGACCTGGACTCTTCATAGCAGAAGGGTCCAGGTGCTGAACTGGCCTGAACAGACCTTTCACCAACCAACAACATTCAGCTCATCATAAAACCAAAAAGCTACAATCATCTATCAGACAAGAACAGGACACATTCCTCCTCCAAAGGTCCAGCAGCTGCTCTCCTCAGTCCCCAGATGTTTGCAACTGTTTTTAAGCCGTTTCTGTCACCAAATTCTTTTTTAAGTTATACATAGTGTCCAAATTTTTTTGGAAGTAGGGTTGTGAATAAAATAAAATGAATGAAAGCTGTGATTTGTTTGTTCTGTTTTGAAAACTTCTGGAAATACATTATATTATTGGGAGCAGCGGATCTGTGGTTCGGCCCTCAGACTGACAGCTACGTTTAATGTTGAGAAACACTCGGGATTCCCAAAGGATGAATCCTACTAACTGTTGCCTCCTGTATGTTTCCTCTAGTCCTGCTGTGAGGTTGGCACATCAGGGTGAATTTCAGATCCAATGGCGTGGCTTCCTTTGATCAATAGTTATGTAAATCAGTGGCGATATATATATCCTGAAGCTGTAAACATATTTCATAATGAGTCTCTCGGTTTATTCTGTTTATCTCATTTGCTTTTTGTCCTACTTAATTACAGAGCTATAAAATGTAATTCTTCATCAGCTTGTTGACGTGTTTTGCAGCCACACACTTAATGCTGCGAAATGATGAAATGCATCCAAATAAGAAGTAAACTGTGGACTGAGGAAAATGACTCATGTTTGGATCAATACTTTTCCATGTTGACACTGACCTAAAATAACATCACAGTGCAGCCTCAGAGTTTATCAGAGCATCAGGGTTGTAGACGTTGTGTTTTTGTTGGTCCTCTCTCCCTCGTCCTCGGGGCCCCATCTGGGTTCACTGGACGAGGTGAATATCTGCGCAGCCAGGCAGGCTTAAATTTAGTGCTAACATTCCTCCCACTGTCACAGATATAAGCGGCATAAACAGGACAAAGGCTTGTGTCAGGCTCAAGAGTTGCTGTGGTGACAAAGTGGGGGTTTCATGGATCTGGAGCAAAGATGTTACTTAACTGTACAATAATCTCTCCACATAAGTCCCACATCACGCAGACGGACTTCATCAGACTAAAAATGTAAACTTTGCATCCCAGAGGTCATGACACATTTCTCAGTGGTCCCAGAGTCCCGGGCCTGTTGTTTTATTGGTGTTGGCAACTCCTAAAACACAGTTGCTACATAGCGTCACAGGATGGTGCCTCCTTTGCTTTTGTTGTGATGAGTAAGAGGGGAGATTTTACACATCTACATGTTCTCCCATCTGACCAACGGGGAGTAGAAGAAGAATAGATGTGACGAGAAGGGGTCCAAACACAGAACCTTGTGGCACACCATGATTTACTGGGGCAGGAGTGGATCAGGAGCCTCCCACTGGTGACAAGAGAGACGGGACTGAAACTAGGAGAATACAGTACCAGTGAAGCCAAGACAGTTGGACAGATGTGACAGAAGGATGGTGAGAGAAAGGTTGATAAAGGCTCCAAAGATCCAGGAGGATGGGGATGCTGATGTGGCCAGAGTCAGCAGGAATGAGAAGCTTTTAGTTATTTTGCTAAAGTCTGAGCACTGCAGTGTGTATGGAAGCCATACTGGAAGGGTTCATAGAGCCCTTATTGGTAACAGAAAGACAGACAGGAGAGATGGAAACTGAGGATGCTGTGAAGCCAAAAATGTCCAAACTAATTTCATCTGAATTTAACCTGTCAATAAACTAATTGTTGACTGCAGTTAGGTTATAATTGAGCCTTCATATTGTGAGTGACAGAGCAGAGCAAATGAAGAGCTGAGGAGGAAGATTAAGGAAGCTAAGCAGACAACAAAACAACAGCTGAATCATAATGAAGGAAACTTCCTGTAAAGTCGTGTGCGTCATTTGCAGCCCATTCATTTTTGTTCTTTCTATCACGGTTGGCTTTGATTTTATTGTGATTTTGCACTTGTAATCACTACATTGTAATTTCCTGAATTAATTAATATAAATATAGTAGAAAGACGTCCTGCTGCAGCAGGCTTGATTTTCAGTGCTTTTGTACAAAATACTAAAGTTCAGTTCAGTCCTTTTATTGAAACAGCTCGGTTGTTTCAGGATCAAAGACATCAATATAACAATTCCACATACAGACAAAGGGCGAACCTGCACTATTGTCAGAAGGTAGTTCCTTTGTGCTTCAAGCTACTGTATAAAAACTGCACACTTAGTTATGTCACTACTGTAAATGGAGAATCGAACCGAGGCTCAAATGCACATTTCTAAAAGAAACGTGCAAACTGAAGCTCGTCCTGCAAATCATTCAGGTCCTAAACCTTGCACTCTGTTGTTGTTTGTCCTTTGTAGTTACAGAACATTGAACCTTGAAATAGCTGTGCTGTAAGAACAACCATGAATTTATTGTTAAATCGGTCACAAAATGTTCCTCTTCTTGAATGCTTCCTTGTCAGTGTTGGTCTGTGTTCACACAACAGTGAAATATCCTGACGTCAGCAGGCAAACACATACTGATTAAGATGTGACCGATCACTCGTGCACTGCGATTAATCACCCGGTTTCCTCCGGTGAAGGGACACAACGTCTTAATAATAGAGTTTATGTTTATAGAGCTTATACTCATCCTCTCTGCGGGTATACCTCGTTTTTGTTACTCCCAACCTGCCACACAATGAGCTTCCAATTTTAACACATTAAAGAGAATGAGCTGGTTTTTTATGAGGCTGTGTCAGTTCTCATCATGAAAGTAAAAATGATGAGCATCAACACTGGACAACAAAGCTTCAGCGTCTGGAAAGTTCAATCAGTGCAAAAATGTTTTAAACCTGCATTCTTTCTCATGGCCAGCAGGAGGCAGCGACTCTGGTTGCAGGAATAAGTCCGATTGTTTAGAAGTCTGTAGGAAAAAAACCCTTTAAAGTGTGCCCTCGATCATCACGTTTTTCATGTGTTTATGGTCTCTGATCATAGCTTTAAAGGCCTTTCACACACAGGATCTGTGTGAATATGTTCAGTGTTAAAAATTCAGTTGAACCGCAGAAGTTTGGATGGATTTGCAGCATTTATTTTTTCTGACCAAGGTTGATGTTTTTTTGTTTTGTTTTGTCGAATGCAAATAAGCAAATCTGACCAATCAGACTGCTGCATTTGTCCACAAATGTTCTTGTAGCTCAAAATGCACACCAGTACTGCATGTACAAAAGTAAAATAATATTATTTTACCCCAGACACACAGCTAGAAGGACTGTGTTATTCGTGTGGGTGGATCCTGCTCTCGCTCCCCAACTCAAGTGTCACCTCTCTTCTCCTGTGGAGCCTGTGCTCATGTTCAGCCACTGAAATCTGCTCGGTTACAACCTGTACTCTGTGCTAAAAGACACCCATCACACCAGTAACACTGCTAAAGGTCCACATGCCACTCCAGGATTAAAATGAGCCTTTTACAATTTTTTTAGTTAGTTAGTTAGTTAGTAGGTTAGTTATTTAGGGGTTTTTTTTAACTGAGGAACACTACATGATCATTTAGCAACATATAAATCACGAGGCGACTCTAACGGGCGCCATAACTTACTGAATGAGATCCATGTTGTATTCAACATGACTTGAAAGGAGTGACTGACACCATATGCCATGAAGAAGATGTTTAGTGAGGTCATAGAGCTGAGAGCCATCATTTGCACAAACGTCTGCATAACTGGACTTCTTTTTGCAGCCAGAGGAGTCGCCCCCTGCTGGCCATAAAGAAGAATGCAAGGTTCATGCCCTTGCCTTCACTGTCAGGACATGGCAGCTGCCTCCTCCTTTTTGTTGTATACATGTATACATCCTATGCAGTGATGGGAATAACGGCGTTACTTTTTTCAGTAACGAGTAATCTAATTACTATTTCTATCGTTACAACGCCGTACCATTACTAACAAGAAAATGCGGTCGCATTACTATTTTTCAACAAACAGACGTTTGAAGCTGTCTTCAGGTTACCGCATCTTATATCAGCTGCGCGGAGGTTGCTGTCTATGTAAGTAACATGGGACCGCGTAAAGTGAGCCGTCATTTGTGAGCCGCGGTCAAGCCAGCCGCCTCCTATCCGCCGCATAAATGTCCTTGCGCTTTTACACCAGTCTTTACGGTAGCGCCTTTTCCAGAATAGTTGAGGTCCAACTTTCAACAGATTCCTCAACTACTCAGGATGATTTTTAATGAATTTTCGAAATTTACATAATTGTAGTGTATTGGCTGCATTGAATTGCATATAAATGTCCTTTAATTTCTGAGGAATTTTACAGTGAATCTGGATGAAACTTGGCACACAGGTACAGTAGGTGTCCCAGAGAAGGACACAAAGTTGTAATTTGTGTGCGCGCGCGCGCGTGTGACTGTTCGCGCGCGCGCACGTGTGCGCGAGTCTAGGCTTTCAATCAGGATATAAAGCGAAAAGGCGCTACCGTGAAGACTGGTGTAAAAGCGCAAGGACATTTATGCGGCGGATAGGAGGCGGCTTTGGGGATAGGAGCCACTTTTTTGAAGAAGTAACTAGCAACTATAATTAATTACTTTTTCAAAGTAACTTGCCCAACACTGATCCGATGGACAATCTACTCATTCTCTAGGGAATTCACGTAACGGTGAATACATGAGGCGTGCTGGCCCCTCAACAAATCAGAAACAAAATTCAAAGATATGTGAAGAAAACTCTCTGAGTTGATGGTATGCTGCTGCTCTTTCCAGGTATTTCCAGTATGAAAATACCTGTAGTGTGTGAAGTGTGGAGGAAATTAACTAATAAATTCTAACTCTGATATAATGCCAGTCCCAGTAGATACTGAGATTTCAAACTGTGACCTGTTGGTTTCTGTTTGATCTGCACAGTTTTTGCGGTCACACCATGACCAGGTTTGTGATAAAGTTACTGTTACATCCATGTCTGCTGCACTTTCTAGAAATGTACTCTTTCATCTGAAAGACGGCTCATGTCAAGCTATGATTTAATTCTATTCAGCTCATTTAATGGACTTTTTCCTGTCTCTTTCACTTGGCAGCAAACTACCATGATTGCTCACGCAGCAATTTAACATAAATTATAGTCTTCAGCTACAAGTCTTGTCAGAATAAGTCTAGCTGTATTTTTTTTACCTATTTTCCCTTCAACCTGCTTCCAGCTGAATGCAGCTTCATCCTCACCGGTGCTTTTTATCTCTACCACAGCTCTTTATAGCCCCCTAGTGGAAACAGTGAGCAGTTACCTTTTTATAACCTCTGACACAGTATCAAAGTTGACGTGAAATCATGCTTTTCATGTAATTCTGTAATTATCTCTGCATGTCTGCTAATGAACCGGAAGGCCCTGATTACATGGGAGAGCAGGAATCACACATTGCTGATTAGTGCTTTGTTTTGATGGTGTTTCTAAATGCTGATGAGGTGGATAAGCTGCAGCGCCTCTTACACTCTGTGTAGAATAATTAGCTGACATCTGAGAGCACTGTTGGCCTTTTGTTACAGAGCCAACGGGAGCTTCGAAGCTGCTCTGAAAATGACCTGCAGATATTTTAAACTGTAGCTGAAGTGACAGAATAGAAGAGCCCTCTATTGTCATCGTACATGAACAATGACATTATGTTGTTTATGGTCAGAAGACAGTTTTGGAAGAGAGACAGAGATTGATAACAACTAATGGTTAGATGCAGAGTGGTGTGTAAACACATGGTGAGCAAAAAGGTGAGTGAAGAAGCATCTCTTCTTCTGCATCTTCCTGTGCTGTCTGGGTCTTTTTACACTTTTCAGTACTGTTCTCTTGTCAGCACATACTGTTTTGAACTTTGATAACTAAGAAAAACTGTACCACCAAGTGCAGTATTTACAGTATTATGAAACTTTTAAATTAGATAGCCAACAACTACTACTGAGCCTTCAAAAGTACACACACACACACACACACTGCTCTTTTATTGAAACATCTGTACTATAGTCCTTAATAGCGTTGAGCTGACAGTAGAGGGAGTTACATAATCAGTAATGGTGAGTAAAATCAAAAACCTGTGCAAAGAGGACCCTTCCAGCACCATCATATATATATATATATATATATTTTTTTTACAGACTATTATTTTAAGGTGTTTTCTAGTGAGTGCTTCAGGTCTGCCAGCTTCTTGGTGCATTGCATTATGGGGGATATAGTCCATGAGCACTTGTAATTCAAGTAAATGTACATGTCTAATGTCTGATGAATGTCCTTGAACTTTTTATGTGTCTTAAAGAGATTAAAAGAGATTTTTTAACTAATGTTCAAAAGGCAAAAATGCAAAATCATTAACTGTCAGCAACCATTCACCTCAGACTTTTTTTATCCAGAGTAAAAGTGGTTTCTGATGATTGTTCTGAAGGAAGGTTTAAAGAGCAGTGACTCAGTTATTCAGGTTTCACTTGTTTGTTAAATCACAAAATAGTGACTTAAATTTACTTTAACATAAATAATCCTCAAATAGTTTCAGTTCATAAATGTGACATTAAATGTAATTATGCTGGCTTTTCAATATGGAACACTTTAATTATCCCCAACATCAGACTGACGAGCACTCGAGTGCTGTTTGATAATTCTCTTTATTTCCAATATACATTTCATTTGAAAAATATAAATTCTAAAATAAACAATTTCACCTATTCTAAAGTCACAAAATGTTAATAATAATAAAAAAAAATTGCATCAGTATTCCGAACACTAGGATTAACAGAAGATTTTCACGTCGTGTTGTAGGTTTTTGTCCGACACACTTACACAGAATCACACTTTAAACTAACCACTCCCCACAGAAGATGTCCCGGGCGCTGACTCACATTCGTTTCCACTCGCCGCTGCTGACAGCCGTAAATACTGAGGTGGAATATTAAGTATGTCATGACTCTTATCTACGTCTTTGAAATCTCTACCGTGGCGATCCGTACAGAGGCCCGGAGGTTTCAAATTAAAATGAAAAAAGTGAGAAAGTGCTTCAGTGCACCCATTAGAGATTCAGTGGGGAGATGGTGTCGATCGCTGTACTGGAGTTAAAAGATAACCGTGGGTTATTTTTAACCTTTTAATGTGGGTCATGCCAACTTTGAGCTCCATCTTCACCACAGAGACAAAACAAAAACAGAAAACAGCATGTAAAAGCTTTTTGTGTCTATTGTTTGGATCAAACTGCAAGAGTGTGTCGTTCAACATTTAAAGCGGCTCTTTTGTGCTGTTGTTGTTTTTCTTTGCTTATGAGAGTCATCCAGTTACTTTCTTCAGACGTGGAGAACTGAGGCTAAAACTACTTGTTTCAAACAGTAATGACTACTGTAAGATAAATATGCATTATTTATCTTACCATGCAAAGGTAATCTGTAATCTCCAGGAATAAGTATGTTAAAGATGCACAGGGTCTACATCCACCTGTATGTCCTGCTATCTGATGGAGTTATTATTATAATTTCCCACCAGTTATTTTGATGGGAAATTATATAACAAAGCTGCTAAAGTAAAATGCATGTCAGGTGAAAGTGGGTGTACAGCAGCTCTTTTTACTTAATTACCTGTACGAGGAGCAGAGCACTTTGCTTTCAGTTGTTTCAGTGAGATACTTACTGCAGTTTGGGGGAAATTGTAAAATGTTTTTGCACTGAAGAAAAGAACATTTTTCTTTGTATATACCAAGAAACCTACAGCTGATGCATAATGGGTCAGCTGCAATTTTGTTTTTCCAAACAACCTTTGGAGCTTGTATTTCTCTAAATACAACTTCTGTTTCCTGCCTGATTACTACAGCAGAAGGGAAGAGTTCAAAGTTAGCGCGACCCACACAGCAGCCACATTCATGTAATATAAGTTCACATAAACCTGAATTATCCTTTATAACTGGCCAAAAACAGACGAGCAGTCAGAGAGATGCACGTGGTCATTCTGTGGGAAACCGTCTGAAGTTAAAACATTGGAGCAAATATGGAGTTTGTGCATCTTCTGCCTCACTGACATGATGTTTTAACAACTGTTTAAAGGATGTGTGTGGGTTAAACATAACACTCACATGCCCTGTGCGCACTCTACAAGCTCAGCAAGTTTATTATGGGGGCCAAAATTAAAATGCTTTGCCTGGTGATGAGAAATTTGAGTTAAAGTGAAGAAAACTGAGTCAAACACTGACCAGCAATCAGAGACTCAAAGACATGTTTAACAGCTGACGTGCGCACGGGTCTTTGTGTGGATTTGAAGAAGATAGGATTGCATAACACCGACCAATAAGTCTCTGAATGTAAGCACAGATGGCATGTGACCGTTGTATTACAGCCCAAACACATCCTTATGAAAAACGTCTTCACATCATCAGATAATTCCAAAAACAGCTGAGAAAAACAAAGAAAACCTGCCGTGAACCGAACTGAGCTGGCGTGGATTTGATTCCCGTCTCCTCTTTTTCACATTGTTACTTTAAGAATCAATCTCTTATAAGCCACTTAGGTAAAGTACTTTGTGCAGCAAAAGTAATTATTATGATATGCATTTCTAGTTAGAGTTTAAGTTTGGCGGAGGAAAATCGGATGATTATGTCGCTGGATTGTTTTCTACTCGAACAGAAAAAAAATAATTAATGTTACACACACACAATAAAATCTTTTTTTTTAAAGCAAAACAAAAGAAGAAAATGATTTAAATTAAACGAGTAACAAAAGCAAAAGAGTCAAAGATTCAGAAAACTAGAAACTGAAGCAAGTAAAACTGCATCACAAAGTGAGAATAAAAATATTTTCCTCATCTGCACATACAAATGTGCTTTGTTAATCTGCTATTAATTTACTTAAATATCTACTGTATTTCCTTCACAAGCTATGATCATAGAGTGAATCTGTGTGAATCATTTCTACAAGAGGACAGAGAGAAAATATCAAAACCCCATCAAAAATCAACACATTGCAATCATTCATGATAAGCACTGAATCTAAAACAAGAGGTAGAGCTATAAAAACATGATTTTCCTGCTACAGGAAAATGTTATTAGAATAATTCGGTTTATATAAAAACTCAGACAGATGATATTTGTATATGTTTATATAAAAAGAGCAGGTCCATGCGTGGTCAGAGTGAGCTGCAGCCTCGGTCGGTGATGCGTAGGAGGAGTTGCATAGAAGAATATTCAGGGGTTACTTTTGTAAGCAAAGACTAGCTGTGGAGCTGTGAGAGAAACGTGGTGAGGAAAGACCATAGAGCGTGCAGCGTAATGCTTTTCTAAAGCGTGCCGCTCTTCACAACAAAGTCTTGAAGTCATGAAGGAGATCGGAGTTAAAAGAATCACCGAAGGTCAGTAAAAAGCAAGTTGTGCTGCAGGTTGGTGGAGATCTACAGAGATGTTTCGGATCCTCTGCTCTTCCAGTAGAAAGTGTTATCATCGTCTGGGTCCATGTCTATTCTAATCTGAGGCACAGACTTCAGCGGACTCATCTCAGGACTGAAACACAAAAATAAAACATTTTAAGTACATGTGTGCAGACGTAGTGCGTCGACTATATCATCTAGGTGTTCGGGGTCGATTAGATGAAGCTTCAGCAGACTCGCCTGCTGCATCACTTTTCACTTCAGTTTTTAGGGTGTCTTTAAATTCAGCTCTTTCTTTTCTTTGAAACAACACAGCATCCTTCTGTTCCTAACACATCATCCTGTCCTTATCAGTATTCAGTAGATATCCAGGAGGATTTCAAAGTTTTCCTGTAATTTTTTGGGAGCAGAGTAAATATGACGAAGATCTGATAGATGCCCACCAAAAAAAATCACGCTCACATCTCAAAGGTTGTACCCGGTGATTATTTGGCATTGTTGCTTATCTTGGTTACTAGTTTATGTTTAGCTGACTTAACATTTCACCTCTAGGTCACTTTATTGTGGTATTTCACTAATACCTCAGTATAGATCTGATGTTTCCTGAGGTCGTCTGAGCTCAAAACAATTTGCCTTCAGTCTTAGTGAGACAGGATTACTTTAACAGCAGGGTCAGCGTAACGTCATTACTACAATAGATACCCAGGACCGATGCCAGTGATAATAATGAGCATGTAACTATTAAAATGCCTAAAATGTTTTAAAGTAAAATGACATCAAAAAGCACCCAGCTAATTAACCCTGAAAGAAAACAACATGTGACTGAAGAGCACTGCGGCTGCGGACCAATTATGTCACTGGTTGTGGTTTGTTGACATCGCAGATGTCCTGTAATCGCAGCTGCTTTTCACACATTGTGGTAACAGTGCTGATGGAAGAGGATTAGTGGGACGACTGTGGGGCAGATGGGGTGATGGGAAGGCAGCTTGACCCTGCATGTGCTCACAATGCGCAGATCCTGGTCATTGTGAGAAGTTGCGGACATGATGGAAAAACATAATCTCTTTTAAGCAGCATAATCTTTGCTATAAATATTTGCACACAAACAGTTCCTGTCATGCCTTTTTAAGACCGATTGTCTCCGTAAAGCTCATATCAGTGGAACACAGTGTGCATTTATCATGCAGTATAGACTTACAACATCCACACAGCAGATTGATCTGTGTTCCTAAATACACAAAAACACTACAAAATGGCCTAAGATGCAGCTTAAGATACTAATCTCTTACAAGTCACAGGCAAATTTAAGACGAACCAGTTTAGCTCTTTCTTTTTTTTAAAATCCCACTAACCTCACAAATCCAAGCACCAGTGGAGCAACACGCAGGTTTTATAGGACTACACTACGTGCACACAGCTGTTATTCAGCTGGTTGCTTTTGATAATCCTGCAGGTTATGTTCCTGCAGCCGTTCAATGAAGTTCAACATAGTCAGACTTTGTTAGCATTAGCTGGCTCGATAAAACCTTAAATCCCAGTCAGAGATGATGGATGTCACAAAGGTGGTTATCAACTTTGTCTGCATGAGAGAAACTGTCGTGAACTGGCTGTGAAAGGACGCAAATGCAGATAACATATAACACAGCGTTATTAAGTAAATGGAAATACAAAACAACAGTGGGAAATGATAAGAACTAAACACATGTGGAGGCAAACAGAATAACACACAACCATGAGGGAGAACGCGACACTGGACAGAGGGAAACACGGGGCTTAAATACACAATAGGATGATGAGGGAACAGGAAACACATGGGAACACAGCGGAGACAAATTAGACACGAGGAAGCAAAACTAAACACACTGAACATGGAACGCAAGACTTTCACAATAAAACAGGAAACGAACACAAGACTGACACTGGAGTGGAGAAAAGGCAGATGAGAGGGAGCGAGGGAACACGAGGAAACACGAGGGGAACATGGATAAACATGATAGACAGGGGAACATGCAACGAAACATAAGGAGCGAAACAAGACACAAGGACTCACAAACGGATATAAACAGAGACACAGAGGAGCTAAACAGGGAATATAGGAAACTCAAAACAGCATAACTAGGACTACTAATGAACCAGAACATAAACCATACTACAAAATATTAACTAACTCAAAATGCTGGGTTAAAAGGACCCAGAACCACGACACAGACGTTGCAGACATTTTGTAAATGTTTCGATTTGATCGTAACAAGCACGAGTGAAAAAGTAACTCAGGCTCATATATTTTACCACTCGTTGTGGTGGTGCTGCACATTACAGCTCTCAATCTTTAACTTGTTTAAACATCTGATGTTATTCAGTGTGTTCATGTCAGACGCTTTCCCATAAAGATGGGAAAATTAGTGAAACACACTTTGTTGTTTTATATACTTTTTGAATTGCTACGGCACAGAAACTAAATCACACAAACGGGAAAGTGTGGAAAACTTACATATGACTTTAACTAAAACTCATACAAACAGATGAGTCTCCATGAGACTGAAAATATGGGCTAATTTTGCTTCCAAGTACACCCGTCGGGTCTGAATGCTATAGTTTGGGGCCATAATTATTATGTAGCTTTAATCCTATGCATATTTGCTGAAAATAATAAAGTATTATCTGTGATAATGCAGATTCTGGAGGCATCATTGGCCATTAGAAAGCACTTTGGGTGCAAGTTGCAGCCGAGCATGGAAGATTTCAGTTTGC
>NW_024582404.1:2133262-2190841 GCF_018398535.1 Haplochromis burtoni | reverse complement strand
CAAGTTGCAGCCGAGCATGGAAGATTTCAGTTTGCTGTCTTTCAAAAGGCTTAGCAGTTACGTGGCAGCTTAGGTTAGCCAGCATCTACAGATGTCAGTTAATTTGAGTAAAACACAGACTAAGTCACAAAATGTGTTTAGGACAAACTTTATTTATCTCTAAAGCTGTGGAAAAGTAAACCAAAAACTAAATAAAATATTAGCTCACTAAAAAAGAAAAAGTCTCACTGAAGCAGCTCCTTTATTTTACTGAAGGAAATAAAACAGAGTAAAAACCCTTTGGGAAAAAAACAAAAAAAAAACAAAACAAAAAAACTAGTATTCAGAAGCCTTTCACTTTTTAGCATACAGCATGCAAACAGCATGACGGGGCAGACAGACGAGCTGGCATATGGCGCCCAGCGCTTTGCTTCCCCTTGAGGAAAATACAGTTTAGCCACAGGTAAGCTAATTAGCCTAACTGACCTTTAAAGTTCAGGCTAGCATTACGCGTGGGGATAGTTAGCGTGCCTTCTGACCTTTTGCCATCTCTGATGCCACTGTCTTTATTAAATGCAAAAGGAAATTGGTGGAGGCTCTGTTTTGTTTCGTTGCCATTTTGTTTAGTCTGGCAGGTGAGCTGCACTGTGACAGTCTGTGGCTCTCAGCTTCCCGTCTGTACACACTCTGATATCCACACACACACACACGTCTCACCTGGACAAGTAGTTGGCCTGGTAGAAGCGAAGCTGCTCAGCACGATGTGTGTCGTTCAAGGAATGATGAGGACTTGTCTCCTACGAAAAAACCCCAAAGAAAACAGCCATTAGCTCACAGATATCCATGTAACTTGGTAGATAGCCTCTGACACACTTTAATGTTTGACATCCTGTGTGTGTCATAGCATCTGTAAGAGCAAAGCAGCGGGTAAAACCAGGAACACAGTGTGGATCAAAGATACTGTAATGAATACATATAGAAACCAGTCAGTTCATTTAATGTTGTAAACAGGCATTTGTTCTAATACTAAAGGACCAGTGTGTGATACTGGGGTCATTTATTTTCCCCCATCCAGCGTGTATCATACTTTTATCTGCTTCAACAGAGTCTTTAAAGGTTGTTCTAGTATATTTCTACACCAGCCCAGACAAAGCTCAGGAGAGGGTCTGCTGTGTTGTATTCTATTTGATTTTATTAGGTGAAGTGATCCTAAAACATATAATAATCAACACCCTCTGAAAAGCAGGGCCAATCAGTTAGTTCCAACCTCCAATAAATGTAATTAAGTCTACACACTAGTCCTTCAGCAAACACACATTAGTTATATATTAAGGCAAAAGTTAGAATTCAAGAAGACTTTTGTACATAAAACTAAAGTTACTGTTAAATATGTTTAAACAGGCAGGATCCACAAAGTCAGACTTAACAGCACGTAACTGAAAATGGAAACTGATGGGGGGAAAGAAGTTAATCGAGCAGGACGAGGTAGAAAGCGAGCAGCTTTCATGCATGTTTGAAAGGAAGTAAGCACAAAGAACGGCAAAGAAGTGAAGCAAATTTAAATATCATGCAGTTACAGACAAAAAGGCACCACATCTTTACTAAGTACGGCAAGTTAGGCAGGCGCAAGAAGTAGTTTTCTCCGGTGCTGCAGGTAGTTACTCACTGTCAGAAGCCTTATCACTTAAGAAGGGCTCCTGTTCCATCATGTCCATGGGGATTTTAATGCTGGGAATATTCTCATTGTAAGGAAAGTCAGACTGTTGGAGAGAGGAAACATCATCATTGGAAACTTTCTTTTTTCTCTTCACCGGCTTGTTTCCAGCCATATCCAGTTCAGAGCTACAAGAAAATCAGTCATGAGTGAATAATTCAGAGCAGCCTGCCAGAGGGTCCAACTGGGCCCACTGCACATCTCTGCAAAGTGTAGAAATTGGAGCAAAGTCATTCATTATATTTGAATGCAGCACGACGATGGCGTTAACACACAGGAGTAAAAATATGTGGAAATTTCAACATGTTTTTAAAGTCATGTAGACATAAAATAATATTGTCTAGTTTTTAAAAGCAATGCATATGAAGGTTTTGTACTTTTTAATGCCCACTGTGATTGTAAATCATAATGTAAATGTAAGCAAACTCACTGAGGGTGGAAAAACACGGATGCGTCACAGACTCATCTGTTTTTAAAGCGACAGTTCATTAAATGTATTCAAAAGAAAGGGGTGTGGCTGTTTTTCACCTCATTTACTATGCAGTCATACAGACTGGGCTGCAGGAGACTCGTTAACTGTTAGTTAACGATAACTGTGCTGAGGTGCACTGTTTAGCCTTTAGTCAAAACTCTTGCAATAAGATCTCTACTCTGTGCTGCAAATATCTAAAAATGCAAAGTGCTTGAATAAAACCCACGGCATTCTCTACACGGTGAAGGTATGATTTTAGCATATGTCGCCTCTTAAACATTCTCATGTTCATTAACTGGAAGAACTACAACCTAAAAATGAAAGAAATGTGCATAAACCCCGAGTTAGGATGAGCTGCTGTAACAGAAAACAAACAAAAAGAGTTAAGAATGAAGAATCTCAAATAAACCTAAGAGTGAGTTAGAAATGTAAGAGATGAACATATCCCAAACTTACGTCGTCAGCGTCGCTGTCTATGCTGCCACGTTTCTTCTTTTTCTTCTTATCATCCTCTTTCTTCTTCTTGTCCTTCTCTGGGATGACATCATCCAGGAAACTGAGGTCATGCTGAGAGAACAGGTAATCCATCCCCTTTCTGACAGCGACCAGAGCGAGGATCTGATTTTGAGATCATTCGTTGACAGAAAGACGTCAGCGTTAATTCTATCGATATTTCTTTTTTAAACATGAGCTGAAATCGACGTAATTTGTCAAATAAAATAATACATTAACCCACATTAACACATCAAACACATCAAAAGTACAACAAACTTTATCGTTCAATGAAGTTTATAACAACATCCTGCAATATAACTGTTACATGAAGTACTGGGATGATCTCTGCTGATTTATCACCCAGATAAACTCAAGTCTACGTACACAAAACAAACTTTCGAGAAACGGTTTGAACTTGAACTGAAAATGCATTTCTGGCCACAGCCTCTTTAATCCTGCTTTGGTGAGAGTAATGCTGAACATAGTGCCTGCTTAGCTTTAAAACAGCACAAACTCTCTGTTAATGAACTTTCCATTTAAGCTGTAAAAATGTGTCCTGATATGAAACTTTCGTCACGCCATTATGAATCTGCCCAATACCTATGTACCTAGATCAGAGTCCTTCTGCTGATGATGCCTGTGATATGACTCTTACAATAATACTAAAAGGTGTTAGTATTACTCACTAATCCCACAAGGTTGATTCTGTTCATCTGGACCTTTTCAATGTGAGAAACGTTTCTCATAAACAGCACATTTGCACAATGACTGAAACCAGCACCACTGAATGAACAAAGTGCTGTGAGGTCAGTTCTTTGATCGTTAATATGTTAACTGTCATGACCACTGATCAAAGAATCGGGGAACGGCTGCAATCACAGCATGTAAGATGGTGACAGATGGACCCTTAGGCCCCCTCCTCCATTCAGGGTCTTTCCCTTTTCACGTAAATGGCCTCCTTGACTCCGCCCTCAAACCAGCGTTCCTCCCTGTCCAGGATGTTACATCCTCATCATGGAAAGAGTGTCCACTGGCCTGCAGGTGTAAACAGACTGCAGAGTCCTGGCCTGACGAGGTGGCTCTTCTGTGACAAAATGTTTCTCACACTGAAAACGTCCAGATGAACAGAATCAACCTTTTGGGATCCACTTACCTGGGTGATTGAGCGTGCATCAAGACATTACTCACTAATATTAATTAAAACTATACATTCTAGGATGCTGCAAACTTAATTAGCAGCATCTCAATAAAAAGATGTCTCACCATGACAGGGAAGATGATGGCAGCCACGGTGGACTTGAGGATCCAGAGCAGAGCCAAGCAAAGGATTTGCATAAAAGTGAAGAGGTGGACCTTCCGGAGAGGAACGTGTCGCAGGTAAACCAGGTCCGGCTGGTGCTTCGCCGGCATTAGAAGCAGCTTAAGACGATCCATGAACTACAGAGAGACCGTGGTACCAATTAATATGACAGAGCTTCAGTAACCATCACCGCTTTTCACTGCAACTAAAGTAAAGGAAACTATGCAAGTCCTTATTCTGAGACTTTTACTGATATCGGCTGCCGAAGGTACCCGGGCATCATTTGCAGCATGTTTGGATTTTTTATGTTTAAGCGTGAAGATTCAGCCAATCATTTCCAGCTGGTATCCTTAAATTTACAGCATAATGCAGTTTATCCTACACAAGTGCTGAGTGACTACCTCAAAGGGGGAGAAAGCAGCAAGGCAGCTTGAGTTTCTCCGACTCTGAGCACATCTGTCTGTGCTGATGCACAGATGGCCTTCTATCCAAAGAGCCTCTGCACCTATGGTGTCACAGGCTTGCTTCTCTAACATGAAGGAAACCAGAACAAACATGCAGCAGCTCTGACGCAACAAGCATAACATTACATGTGCTACTTCAAAGCTGGACCATCCTCCACGCTCCCCTTGCCAACTCAGCGCTTCCTGTGTCTGTTTTTACCATTTAACCGTCCATTTCTTAAACAACTGGGTTATATCCCCCCCCGACTAGTCTAATTTGTGGAAATATGGTAATTGTAGTTGTTTTTTTGTTGTTGCTGTTTTGTTTTTTCAGATCAGTTTCTCTTTAGTCGAATTTTTTCTGTGGCTTGTTTTTTAAAAAAATTAAAATGATACCTGCACTCCATTGAGAGAAGCGACCCCCATGTACAAGAAGACTCCATACAGCACAGGCATGGGGATGAACTAGGTGAAGGGAAAAAGAAGAATGCACATCACAGATGATACTTAGATCCTGGTTTGTTAGGAAACACAGAATATGTAAAGGTTAGTGAGCAAAATGAAACCACTCAAACTTGTCTGATTTGTTCTGAATTCGAGGAGTCGCCTATGAGTTGTGTAGTGCTCTCAAAGATTCCCACAACAGCGTGTGGACTGTTGTGCATCACAGCTCCAAAAAGAGAAGTCGTATTACTCCACAGCTGTCGACAGTCGCAGGAAAGAAGAGCAGCTGAATATCGTTTAAAAGTCTGAAATTACTTACTGTGCTGCAAAGGGAACCAATGACAGCTTTTTGAACCCAGCTTTCACAGGTTGAATTTAAAATATGAGGTGAGAATAAGTATATCTAATCTTTGTAATCTACTGATAGATGGGCTGATTTGTATAAATCGAGGGAAAGCTGCATATAAAACTCTCTCAAGGAACTTGGCACGTGCTCGGCATGCAAAAGTCTTTGGGTTATAAAGATTGTGAACATTTATGAAAGTTTGTGAGAGAGTCTGGCCTCTCGGTGGCCGAAGATCAAAGTTAATGGCGCTGCCGTAAAACTCATTGAGAGACAACTGACGTCTAGAAGGACTTAAAAAAAATTCCACTGATCTTTGACTTCATCCACGTAAGTATTTATTGTGTGTGTGTGTGTGTGTGTGTGTGTGTGTGTGTGTGTGTGTGTGTGTGTGTGTGTGTGTGTGTGTGTGTGTGTGTTAACTTAATTTTTATTGTATTGAGCGATCTTCTTTTGCACTGAGATAACTGGACCTCAATGTCATTTTTCAGCGCCTCGTTGCTGCAGGGACGATAAAGATTCTGATTCTGATAAGATAGCAGCTTATCAGTAATCAGTGAGTGTATTTATTATGCAGGTTTATGGGCAGCCTGATAAAGAAATCCTTTTATTCTTTTAAATTTAATTTGACCAATGAAAACTATGTTAAAAAGCAGAGAAGTCCGATTTCATTTATGTCCTGGTAACTGAAGAACAGGTTAAATACTGCAGATCCTCTTCATAATAATATGACCCACCGGCCATATTAGACAAACTATTACCACTTTATTGTGTCGTTGCATTTTGATGCAGATTTGAAAAGTCACGTAAAAGCAACTGGAATTCAAACACATTAAACTGAAATGGGACATATTAGCTAATCGTGTCTGTGAGGGCTCTCAGTGATCCAGGTCATCGTAGCCTAAGGAGGTTGGAAAGATGGTCCCAGATGACACCTTGGCTCATGTGATTAGGTAGAGGATCAATAAGGGGTCCATCACCCTGTTGGGGACACTCCCATAGGGCTTAAAATCTGGGGCTCTCCACCAGTTGCTCTTAGAACTGAAGAAGCTTCTCGGATGAAACATCTTTAAGAAACCTAAAGAAAGCCAGATGCTTTTCTTTCCAAGCTCCTTAGACATTAGCTGTGTTTTGTTTTTGCATTTTTTGCAGGAGCATAGTGTGAAGCAGCATGACTTTTGTTCAGAGATGGCGATGAAGCCAAGTTACACTGCCTTTATATTGTTTAACTTTGTGCAGTATAACTAAAGAGAGCTTTTTAGCATTTTTGTAAATCACATTTAAGCAGTACTTGCATTGTATGTCTCTAGATCTATTAAAAATGTATTGTTGTTTGTTGATTTCTAGTCAGAGGCTTAAAAATAAATTCAAACTCCTCCCCAGAGATGTTACCAACATGGTCGCTACGTGGTAAGACCTGCTTCTAGAAGGACATTGATTAAACTCATAAACCGTTTAACTGGCATGTCAAGTTAACAAATCAATCACAAGACAAGAAATAAAATCAATATCCGATTGATTACCTTTAAAACTGGAGCCATAAACACAGACAGCCCTGTGAGGATGAACACGCACACACCCGTGACCCTCTGCTCTCTGCAAAGGACAGAAAAATACATTTTACACAAGAACAAAACTGCAGCGTCTGAGCTGTCTGCTTGCTATAAAGTCATGATCTGAAGCAGCCTGGCAGTCAGTTGCCAATTCATAAATTAGTTTAGCCAAGAAAAAGAAAACAGCACCAGTGTTTGCAGAGGGTTCAGAGTTAGTGTGGATGTTCTGGTGTTACGGTTTGTTAGCTCAGCTTACAGCTGACACATCAGGAGGCCGGGGAGGACGTCAGACATGAAAACAATCAAAAGCCCCGTAAAACTAAAATGAACACAAAGGAAGAACCAGGCAAGATGCTGAAAATAAAATATGTTAATACTGCCAATAACACAGCTTAATTTAAATACAGATAATCACTAAAAACCTGAGATGATGAGAAAAAAAAGAACATTTGTTAAAGTTGTCTCACGCTGCCTTTTTCTGAAATATTTATTGAGACCAAACACTGAATGAACAATATTGACCAGCTTGGATCAACA
Organism: Haplochromis burtoni; assembly: GCF_018398535.1. Lineage (NCBI taxonomy): Eukaryota > Metazoa > Chordata > Actinopteri > Cichliformes > Cichlidae > Haplochromis > Haplochromis burtoni. The sequence goes on along the minus strand of NW_024582404.1, from coordinate 2,183,561 downwards.
AGCCAACAGCAATAAGTGTTTATTGATTATGATTTGAATGATAAGAGTGATCGAGACACTTTGTTCAGAGATCGTGTGCACGTTAAAAAACACAGACGTAACTTCCAGGTCAGAAAAACGAAGCCAGCGTTGACGTGCCTTAAGCCTGCGTTCTATCTGAAGGCCACCAGATGGCGATAGATGCGGTTGCAAAAAAAGACTTTGGTCCTATAGCAGTGTATGGAAAAACACCTCTCTGCCATGACCTCTGTGAACATGTTGTGACGAGTTTATGGGCTCAGTCACTCGTTTGGGGTCATACTGAATAACAAATCAGAGTCTGCTCCATAAATCGTGGTAATAACATGTTTCACAATGGAGCAATACTTGTCAGTTAAAGGTCATTAACAATGAGTATATGGTTTCATATTCAGAGTGATCGGCTAAAGAAATCTGAGGCTTCAAACTGCCTCCCTGATCAGCGGCCACAGCTGCAACATCTGTCATCGAGTCCTTCAACATGAATCTACCAGAAGTAGGCAGGGGTGTCTTTAGCTGCTTATTTGCTAATCAGTTAATAAATTTTAAACTAAGACTAATCAGCTAATCTAACAGTCAGAAATCGAAACAAGTGTGGCTAATTTGAGCATTTCTGGCATGAACAGCCTTCGTTCCAGTGCACATGACATATGTGCTAAGAAAATAAAAGAAAAAGTTTAACTCATGAGCCAATTCAACATGTTATCAGCGTAACTATTTTTGAGGAAGGTCTTTGCTTCTGTGTTCATCACATCTCAAACAACACTCGGGCCATTTGCAGAGCACTTGGTGTTTGAGCAGATCACAGCACGAGTCCTTCTTCATGGACCTTCCAGTTTTAACCACAACCCTTCATCTGAAAGCACTTAATTCCATTTTCAATTTAGTGCATGAAATATCTGAAAGATTATCCATTTACTGCTCTTTGATGCATGTTGACCAAATCTAACCAAGTGATTCTGCCTTCTTCTTCCTGGAATCTCACCTGCAGATCAGATGTAAAAGCCATTCATTTCTCACAGTCAAACTAAAACTGTCATCGGGCTGTATGTGACCACAGTCCAGAAAGGGGGCGTCTTCCTAACAAGCATTGCTCTTACCTCACACCCAGGAACTTTGGCTGCTCTCCGGGAGCCGATGTTTCAGTCTCCATCTTCAAACTGTCGATGTGAGCGATGGAGATGACGGTGGCGGCCACGTACCACGGCAGACCCATGAAGGAGCAAATTGCTAGCAGAACAGCCACCCAAAACAGATCCAGATGGTAACCTGCCCCTTTCTGGTACAGACAAAAACAAGGTCAGAGGTAACGTGTGTGTATGTTCAGGCAGTAAGCAGAGCACAGCTGCAGATACAGGCAGACCTAAAACCCTGCAAACTGCTCATTTATGGTTTGTTTGCAGAATAAGACAGAAGAACCAAAGCGATGCTCCATCATTTATTGTTTAAAGGGGCAAATTACCCCGCTGAAAGAATCCTATTGGTCTACTTCAGCAGTTACTGCCTAAAAATAACAGGTAGTACTGCCGTGACATCTCTCTCACCCCTATGAGAAGAATGATGTTTAGCTCCAGTGTGAAAGGATCCAGTGTTCTAGAGCAGGGAGGCCAAACTCATTTTACATCGTGGCCCACTTTGATCTCAGGTGGGCCAGACCAGTGAAACTCGCCTTCATGTCAACATGAAGATGTTTAGATATATTTAATATAAAAAATGTAATTAAATACATCCTGTAATTATAAAACAGTGTTGTTAATTTTTTCATTTTTTTTAACACTGTAAAAATCATCATTTCTATAGCAGATAGTGAAAACACAGGAACTTTCTTGACTGTTTGTCTAATGCTTTTTTACTTTGTTCTTATATGAAGTAGGGATGGACCGATCCGATATTACGTATCGGTATCGGTCCGATACTGACCTAAATTACTGGATCGGATATCGGAGAGAAATAAAAAATGTAATCCGATCCATTAAATATCATGAAAGCACCTCAAAAAACTTGCAACATGGCGTAACTCAGCTCATAACCGTAGCACGTCGGAGCAGTGTGCGTCACCTGATAGAGCGGCTGTGGCGTGTGAGACCTGTCGGCGGTCTGGTTGAGCATTTGTAGCCTCGCTACCAAACTGGCATTTCATCTCCGAGAAAGTTATCCCCGAGAGAAGTAAAGCAAGTGTGCAAGTCCATCTCTGAATGTTTGTAAAGCATTCCTGCGTTAAGCTTAACAACCGATATATGGAGAGACTGCCTCTCTCTCTCTCTCCTGCTGCTACTTCAATCATGAAACTGATCAATGATCAGCTGTTCAGCTTTGTAAAGACGCTTCACAAAGCTCATTCTGTCAGAAGGATTTCTGACTTACCTTTAGCTTGTGCTCCTTCCTGTTGACAATCACAGCAGTAATCTGTTGGTCCATAAAGAGCAGGATGGTGACCAGAAGGGCAGGAAGAGCAGACGCCAGATAAACCCACCAGGGGTTTCCTCCAAATGGGGCCACAAACCAGCCTCGGTTTGGACTTGTTGGCTATAAGGAGAGAAGACACACAGAGTCAGTCCATGAGATTTAAATTGTACATATCCTTGCAAAGGCTTCCTGTCCATCAAACATGTTCATTTAAACTCCAGAAAACCTTTTTTTTGTTAACCTGTCTCTGAAACTGTGTTAAGGTTCATTATGTGCACAATTAGAGTGGCTGCTTTTAGTGAAAGATGAACCCGGTACAAAGTGCTACACCACTGTCTGTAGCCGCTTGTGCCGACTGGCCATCTTTTACATACAGTCTATGATGATGACTTGCAGGACAATTTAACAAGAGTTTATTGTTGCCTCAGGTTTCATAAAGCCACGCATAACTAATACGGACTTTAATTTCTCTGGGTGGAGGAGGGCACTCACTTTGAATTCACTTGGCACAAGAAGTTTAGGCGTATCAACTCCTACGAGCATATCAACTCCACAGAAGATAAGAATGGCCAAGATGATGGCAAAGTCACTGATGAGTTTTCGCACCTGAATGAAAAGAAAACACAAAGAGACTCTGGAACCTGCTGATCCACAAACAGGTGGGAATTTCATTTAGTTCCTTCACACGTGGCTTGTTCAGTTAAATTAGCTCGGCACGCGGACTCACAGTGGTGGGGAAGAAGGGGCTTGTCTTGAACTTTTTTAGACACATGGAGCAGGTGTAAGTGCCAAAGAACAATATGAAGGACATGAGGGTGATGTCTGGGACAAAGTCGCAGGCTTTGCCCACCAGCTCTCCATTATACTTCAAACACTCGGTCCTGGAGAGGGACGACCACGTGGCATTCGGTGGCTGCGTGAGAGAAACAAACAGGTTAAATAAAGTTTCAGACTTCCAGGTTAAATTAAACCAAAATAGCTGCTTGAGAATTTCCGTCTTTTACAGTGTAAGAGATTCATAAAACAGTGCCCAGAAACACAGGAGAGAAAACCGAGAGCATCAGTGTTAATGTGGTGACTCTCCTGCAGAGGTTAATACAGCAAAGCACAGCGAGGGGTTTAGTCGAGAAGGTTTGGTTGCTCAGGTGACTCATCAAAAGAAACGATTAACCTGAAAATGATACATTTTAGTTTGTTTCTTAAAGAGCATCAAATAAAAGGAGAGAGACGCACCAGATCTGTGTTGTTCCAGAACCAGTCTGAAGTGCCTTCTAAAGGATCGCCAATGATGTCTGTGCTGTTTTCTGCAAGAAAACAACAAAACGTGTTTCCTCTCAGCATGAAAGCTTTAATACGTTTAAAAGTTTCCAAAGTGACACGACTGAAATCTTATATGGAAAATTAATTTTACAGAGGCCATTTATGACATCTGACAATCAGCCTGGTAAACTCTGGTCAAGGTTAAGATACTTGCAGTACAGTACAAAGCTCAGCTATGACTTAACTTGTTACAGTGATTATTTTGCATTCATTGTGATACTATCTCAATATAAGTATTAGCTATCATGTTAAAGTGCCCTTGGGAACAGCCGGTGTTACCTGAGTGCATCCGAATGTCAAAGAAAATCAGCAGCAATCTGCTAACAATGACCTCAACAGCTACTTCATTTCAATAATGTCCCATCTACACAGAACAGCTTGAAGCAGACGTAATAAGTGTTCAGACAATCTGACATTGAGACATCAATGCTTGTAACTTCTTGTGATCTGACACAAAGGATACAAACGTTTTATGCATTTATGTCTGCAAGGAAACTCTAGACCAAGCCGCAGAAGAAGCAGCTACAATAAGAGGGAAACGCATCAATACAACCTGACAGCTATGATTAGGTGCAGGATAAACTCGTTTTTATAGGTTAGCTTTTCCTTAATCTTTACCTTTGTTTTGGGCCATAATTTGGTTGATGTCTGTGTGAACATGTGCATTTAGCTTTAATGTAATATTCAAACTGAAACACTTTATTAATCTGTGTTTTTTAAAGTGTTACACAAATAAAAAGTACAGCTGTAGCAAATCTGATTAAAGAAAATGCACATGTGTACTGCTGCCTTTGCACCATAGACCTTTAGCTATGAATGCACTGCTGGTTTAACTTTATGCCAGTGGACTGGACGATCCACACAACTGTCGTTTCCTCTTTTCTACATTACACAATGCAGCAGCATTACTGTAAGCTGAACACAGAGCTGAACAGCACCAGCTGTGTTAAATTAAACCTCTGTTCTAACTGATAATTAGACATTAAACGCATCATATTGGTTTAAAAAAAGATCTCTGTTCTTATTCTCACAAGAAGATAAATTTCATGCATTGTTCTTAAAGATTCTGGCAAAACCTGTAACATTGAATAGCAGACCGGCTCATTGGCATGTGTGGACAAAACAGGCTGTACAGTGTGTAGATATGCCTTTAATTTAGTAACTACTCACCCAAGACAGTAGGAGCCATGCAGAGGCAGTCGTACTGCGTGACATATTCCATTCTGAAGTCAGGGTTGATTGGATAATGATGAGCTAATTTGATCATCTTCTTGAAGGCATCATAGATAAAGATGAAGCTGATGAGACAGGAGAAGCCCTCCTCAGTGAAGCGGGTGAAGTACTGGACCAAGTAGCTGGCATCAGTCGCCACGAGCAGCAGGCAGAAGAAAGCCGACCACAGGCCGATCCACAGGCGGAACTCCAAGTAGTCAAACTCATTATCTCTAAAAAAAAAAAGGGGGGGGGGAAGCCCAATGAGTCATATGATGGGACGGGGATGTGACTTTCAGAGTAAAACAACAATAGTATTACTGGAATTATAGACACTGAACACAATTTACACAAAAACAGCACAAAAAACTGTGAATATTGTTTCTTAAAAAGTTATTGCTCAGTACAACATAAGCACAACTTATTGTGCTTTTCCTTATTTTCTGTTGAGTGCTGTTGTCATGAGGTCAGAGCAGATGTACCTAATGTGGCCGTGCAGAAAGCTCTGCACCACCTGCCCTCTACTCAAACCGTTTCAAGAGACAGCAAATGAGAATCGAGCTGGATTAAACAGAGCTAAAAGCCTTATTTCTGAATCAGCTAAGAATTGCACTGAAGCACGGTGATAAGTATAAATAAGGATCATTTTAAACTGTGACTCATTCATAGTCCAAGAATAAAACGCATCGCCTTTAACAGAATCAAAAAGACACAGTGACAGCTGAGATTTTCTAAAACACAGGGCAGTAACCAGGCATCTAAAAAACAGAGAGAATGGAGACCTACCTGCTGAAGTTGAAAAGCAGCCGTTCAAACACCAAAACGGGGCCAGTGCTGCTGAGGATGATGAGAGGCTGACCACCCAGCAGACAGAAAACGCCACCAGCAATGGCTGTGCCCAGAAAACTCTCCAGCACACCCTGCACACATGTTGGAAAGCAGTCAGGGAAACGCTCACAGCGTAAACGGTGAACGCTCTTCAAACCGTCACATGGTGCAAAAGCCTGACCTGCATGTTCTCCGTAGCGTCTCCCAGCAGACCACCAAAGGTGATGGCGTTCGTTACAGTTCCCAGGTAAATAAACATAATAGCCGACAGGGCCTGAATGTGAAACGCGTCGGTGAAGTCACTGAGAAAGAAAGGCGCTTTTCTCTTGATGTCAAGTTTGAGACCCCCACAAAACCTGAAACAGGACAAAGCAGAAGGTGAGTCGCTGTCAGTGGTATGGACTACTAAAGCCAGCAGCTCGTTTTGATGCACCGAGCATGACATTCACACACGCGACACTGGACAGTGTCGTTTCACTCAATATTCAATATGTTAGGTAAAAACAGTACAGTGCTCCCAACTATTGCATGCAGATGACATCGCTTTGTTCAAAGTGTCATACTTTCCCGTCTTCCTGAGCTCTTCGCCCACAGCATGTCCTCCTCCATGGCCTCCATCGTGAGGCATGTCTCCGTTCATCTGAGAGTCGCCTCCTGCATACATGTTTTTCCTGAAATACACATGAAGGCACAGATTTGTTCAGCAGCAGGAAGTCAGAGTACCTGATCCAGGTCCTACAGATACTGGTATGTGCTGGGAGATCGATCGATCATAGAAGAATCATAGAAGGTCGAGTTATTCTAGAGTTACTACATGCCAGCTTTATGTAACCAGCTCTTTCATAATTGAACACTGTTGTCCACCTGGATGCACCTCAGTGATTTTACTCTCCTGGAACGTCTCATTTTTCCGTCTTTTATCTACAAACGTCTTCTAATCTTGCACTGGTCCTCTGTGGATTTGTGTTAACATCTAGGCAGACATATTTTCATGCTGCTGGTTATTAAATGGCTCTTTTAGACACGAGCTGCCAGAGTTAGAGCAGACTTTGGGTCACATGATGTTAGATGAAGTGTTTGTGCTGACACAGGTTTAATGAATGACCAGCACACTAATATACAGCCCCAGGTGTTTAAATCAATCAACTCTTTTGGTTTCAGATAAGATCACAGTGACAACTTCCCTCTGAACCACTAACGCTTATTTTTTAACATATTTTTTCCCCACAAACTCTGATATGACCCATTCTGCGTATCTTCTTCAGTGACAGGCAGCTTTTTCTTCAATCATCAAATCTGAATCATGTAAAACAGACAAGTTTGAGCTCACTGACCTTTTGTCAGAGGAGGGGAGGGATTTTGGAGGCTCTATCCTGATGGCTGGGTCCCATTCTCCAGGAGGAAGCACAATCACCTCATCCAGAAACTCGTCAATACCAGCCAGCAAATCTTGTCTGTCCTTGGCCTTATATGCAATGTCATGAAAGACCTGAACACACAGAGGGGGAGAGATGGGGCATTCAAGTGTAAAAGACACCTGTCAAAGAATCCAGGGTCACGGGGCAGCAAACTGCAATACCAGATCTAAGGATTGTGAACTAATCCCATCTGGTAAATCCCAAAACTCTGGAGGGGGACAGATGCAGTTTGTTTTCATCAAAACAATAACTCTCATAATGTACCCCAGCATGGATATAACATTAAAGAGGTGCCTGTCCCATCTAGTTTTATTTAGTTTGCATTTAAGACCTGGCCCCACAAAGCGATAGGTGTTATTCATAACCACTCAGTTATACAGTGCTGTAAATATCTCAGTGTCCACAGTGATACAGTACATTAACCTTTCATATTCATGGGAGGATAATGTGGTTCACTGGTTAAGTTCTCCTCCAGACACTGGCATGTGTTTGGAGGAGAGCAAAAATGATGTTTATGTTTAATCAGGCTTGTTTTATTGAGTGTAATCAGGTGTGGGATAACTGCATGGGACGGGAACCCTCCTGTGTCACTGAAATCAAAGTTAGCTTGCTTAGTTCAGACTCGCTGCAGTCTGTGCATGTGCCGCTATAGCCTCCAAACTGGTTTCAGGTTTTATTATAAACTGGTTTTTAAACATTTTGTAATAAAACTTTATGATTCATCCAGCACAATATATGTTCTCAGCATGAGCTGCTACTGTCGGGTAGGTTTAAGAGCCTGCTGAGGACTTTACAGAGCAGTGTGAAATAAATGAACCCTACATAGGTTACACTGCAGGGTCACTTCTGTGTGATGCCTGTTGTTTGGTTTCAGCTGGGGTTGTGTACCATGTTTATCAGTGGGGACAATAAAGTATCTATTGATTATATCTATCTCAATACTGGCAAATACAAATGTTAAAGAGGTCGATTTTCCTCATTGGAGAGCTTAAAATAATGCTAACTGCTACTGCAGCTAGGACATGTCGCTGCACGACTGCAAAGATTACTGATTCAGCTCGTTCCCCAGACACGATGTCCAAGAGTTCACTTGGCACCAGCACTTTATCCTAAACAGGTTTACGTGACGATCACATTTTAATGTCTAATATCTAAGATCTTACCTCATCCGACATCAGTGTAGCGATCGCTCTGCCGATCTCGTGGTACGACTTGGCTTTGCCTTTGGGTCCAAGCAAGATGAATAAAAATCTGAAGCCACATTAAAAAAAACAGAGTACAAATTTAACAAAAAGATTACAGGTTAAAAATATATTTTCTTATTTTAATTAGAGCCTTTTTGGGGCAGTTTGCATTTATTCAGATGTCATGCGCACACTTGGGGTCCCTGTGCAGTTTACAAAACATAACTCGAAGCTCAGAGACATTTTTGTTTTGTTCTGGCTGCAAAGATGCTGCTTTGTATGACAATCATCTATTCAGCTACTCTCCAATACAGCAGTAAAGGATGTTGCTCACTATAAGAATAAACAAACTGATGATATAATGGATATGACACCATAACTGAGGCCTTGTCGTATAAATACCATGAACTAGCTTTAAATACTTTCACTGAAAAGTACTGAAAGTTAAACTGTTTTATGGCTCCTTTGCTTAAATATGAGAACAGACATCAGGTGTCAGTGATCAAACTTTATGATGCTTGTTTCAGTGAACAAACATCAGGTGAAACACCGTCATACATGTGTGTTTTACAGCTGTGATGCAATACTCTTTCATATTTTACTGTTTGTTGATCATAATAAAATATCCGGAATTATCATATAATCCACTTTTTATTGGATTTTGCAGTGGAGCTTATTTCAAGCTCCACAGTTACTATGTTACTGGTGGACTGTGATGCTACAACAGCTTTGCATGATTCACAGTTCAACATTATCATCATTTCCCTTTAAGCTAGGTTTATTCTGATTGGCTGCCGCTCTCAAAAGAAAGATTTGAACATTGGCCTCCTGTGCTCGAGCCAGAGCTGTGTGCCTGAGATATCCACTCTGATTCATTCACATTCAGAAGATGTGACAGAAAATAAGGAAAAACGTATTAGGTCCCTGTCAAAATGTATAAACAACATATCCAGGTTGCAAACGGACAACCAGGAGTCTGGATTGGACAAAATTTCAGGCACCTTGTGGGAACAGGAACCTCCGTCAGGGCTCCCAGCATCACGGCCTGCTGCAGACGAACAAACGCCACAAAGGGCGCGTCCAGGAAGTCCACCTCCCCCACCAGCACGTTGGAGGCTTCTGCGTCTCTTGGCAACTTCTTCATGAATTTGTTCTTCAGCTGAAAAGCACAAAAGAGAAAAGCAACAGGAGTTGAGAGGTGCTCCGTTCACACCAGCAAGCCGTCTAGAAGCACGCACTCGAAATTAAAAAACCTATATCAAACGAGGCAATCCCATTCAGGTTAAATACCAAACCAGGCGTCCCCCATGGTGCCTAAATAAGAAACAAGCAGTAAAATGAGCATTTCTTCTCGACGTAATGACACAGACATGCCAGGAGGTCAGCTACATGTGTGTCTTTCATGGGACTTTTATCTGTACAACGGCTCATCCTTATATGTCATTAATGTGTTTGCATAGACAGAGAGGGGCGGCAGTAAACCAGTGAGGTGTTAAAGACGGCTTCAGTTTGGATTCGGTCATTTTTCAGAGGTTTGTTTTTTTCATGCTTTTGTTGCAGTCGTGGATTTAATGTTTTCTTTTTTATCCTTTTTAGTGCATTAGAGCAGCGGTCCCCAACCCCCGGGCCTCAGACTGGTACCGGTCCGTGAGTCGTTTGGTACCGGGCCGCGAGAGTTGAGGCTCAGCTGTGAAATGTATAGTTTTCAGGGTTTTTATCGGTTTCCAGCGTTATTTTGTTATCGTTTTTATCGTTAACTCGGTTTTCCTGGGTCTTTTCACGTGTGTTATGAATAAATCTTCTTTTTTTCTCGGTACTAGTTTTATTTTGTTGTATTTATCCGCGACACCTTAAAGGCCGGTCCGTGAAAATATTGTCGGGCATAAACCGGTCCGTGGCACAAAAAAGGTTGGAGACCGCTGCTCTAGAGTTCTTGTTGGCAACCAACAATTATCGGTCCAGACAAGTTTTGAGGCACCAAACTGAGTAACAAATACTATTAAAAGTGACGTGAAAAGCAGCTCTGCCAGCTTGGCGCAGTCAGACTGATGCTGCTAAAAGATGTTAGATAGCCTGCTGTACACACAGACTAACATACATATTCAAATGACAAACAAATGCAGACGACATACTGGGCTTTCTCAGCGTCTAAGGACTGAAATCCCATAAACTTGTGACCTTCCGCTGTTAACAGCCAAACAGATCCAATCACAGGCTGTTGGGCCATCTTGGCAAAGAGTTTGTCTGTAAATGATTCAAGTCAAGAGGTTAAACCTGTGTAACTGCACACCACGGCCTGTGTCCAATCCCAGCTAATCCACACCGCGCTCGTAAACCACGTACACCTGAATCTGTTGTTTACTGCCCTAAGACACAAACACAATATGCATGGACCTGAAATGTTTATTAGCACGTTTAAAATGAGCCAGTGCAAAGATCAAAGTGAGATCTGAGATGTGACGTTTTCTTTAATGTGTTTTGTGTTAAGAAATTAGAGGCACCAAAAACCCACTAAAAGCATCCCAACATTTTCAGAACTGCGTTTGTTGAATATGATACAATATAATATTTAGATGTTGTAACTCAGGTTCAAATTTAAACTAATACTTGTAAGTCCTTGTAAAAGTAACACACTGTGAAGAGAAAATTAATTATATACGTTTGTAATTCATCTGTGCACCTCGAGTGGCTGCAGTCTCTGTATGTTAATCTGAACAGCTCCCGTCTTTATCTTATCTCTACATTAGCAACAAGTTATCAGTCACGATCGCTCCATGTGGAAACGTCATTATGGTATTTATGGGCTGAGTGGGTGTGGAGGAGCTTCGGTTTAGGAGATTCGTTTCCTGCCTGGGAGTCTCTAATCTGTCCCACAGGAGACTCACTGGGTCCCTCTGACTGGGTCGCTCTGACCTAATTCCTCTCTCCCACAGGCCTCGTCTGGGATGAGGGCATATAAACCACTGTCTGCTGTGAACTGGGGTAACATGACACATGGAATATGACAATACATACAATGAGAATGCATAGAGTACAGTCCAGAGAAGAGCTGCCATTTCAACCCAACATCACAACAAAACGTGTAATAGAAACGCCGGTCCACTGTGTCCATTTAGCACTTTGCTTCTATGAATCGTATGACACGCATGCAGAATTTGCAGTAAGTTGCAGTACTCTGCAGTAACAGCAGGGGGAGATATTTTATTTGAGTGTTTAACAGACATTATTATCACATTTATATGTGTATGTACACATTAACTGCTTAAGGCCTTTGGAATGTACTTTTTTTGAGCTTCTGTAGATCTTCACCTCACGGCTTTAAATATATTAGCGCCCCCTGGTGGTAATGCAATTTCTGCATGCTATTTCATGGTCGACTGGCGTGTCTATTCTCCATCTTGCCGTGATACTGGGTTGGATATTTTCATGAGAAAGTAACTCACTGATTAGTTTAGATTAATCTGACTTTGTTAAATCTACTCAGTCTGGAAAATAAAATAATTTGTTCGTTTTAGTAATCAGCACAGCTACAATGTTTTTGCATTTATCCAGTCAGAAGTGTTTACATGTCACATTTCTGACTCACACAGGTAGACTACATGAGAAATATTCCAGGAGCTACACTTTGGTAATAAACAACCTTTGCAGATGCTACTTCACATGTTGGCATACAAGTAGTAAGGATAAGATAGCGTGAGGGCAAAGGAGCAGCGTGTCTCAAGTGTGTGGAAGCCTCTGACAAAACCCCAGAGGAAAACTGTGTTATGTCCTGTGGGCGTGTTAGATGATCTAAATATAGCAACAGTGCAAGTATTCTCCCCGTTCCCGATTTCTCCATTTTTTGTATGTTTTTCGCACTTAAATGTTTCAGATCAAAAAAAATTTTAATATCAGACAAAGATAACCTGAGTGAATACAAACTGCAGTTTATAAATGATGGTTTCATTCACTAAGGGAAGAAAACTATTCAAACTATCCACCTGCCCTTGTGAAAAAGTCATTGCCCCCTCCACGTAATTTGTGATGAACCCTATTGTTTAAAACCTGGGTTACGACACCTGTCATGTGTGTTTGTTTCTGTCTGAACAGCTCACTGTGTTATGGTAAATCCCTGCTGCGATTGGTGCATGGAAGTATGGCTCCGGAATGACTGGTTCCAGCTGGAGGACCCGTCTTATAAATATAGCCTGGAGCACCGCCGGCAAGAGAGGTTCTCGTGCTTCCCCTAACGCCTGAGCAGCCACGCCTGTGACAGCCGCCGGGTGCAGTGCTCCGTAACAGTTGAGGAAGTGGGGGAGCGAGTGCCTCATCCATGCTATGACCTGGCCCCTAGACGGGTTGTAACATGAACTGGGGGCTCATCCGCACCCAAAGTGAGAATCATTCCTCTAGACTCAGTAACAAATGTCACTGATTCCTGCTAAACAAGACAAAGTAAAGTAGGCTCAACAATCTCAAAATGAAACGCATCATGCCACATCTACAGCTGTCTCTATCAGTCTAGAAAGGGTTGCAAAGCCATTTCTAAGGAACTGCAGTGAAACACAGTAAGAGCCATTATGGAAAAAATAAATGGAAAAAATGAAACCGTTGTGAACCTTTCCAGGAGTGGCGAGCCTACAAAAATTACTCCAAGAGCCCAACAATGACTCATCTGACTCAACAATAAGAAAGACACAGAGTAAAAATGTAAAGAGAAAAACACCACAGACCAAACACAATACAAAGACACAGCTCAGATTTACCAAACAACATCTTGATGATCCCCAAGACTTTTAAGAAAATATTCTGTGGATCGATGAAACAAAAGGTTTCAGACCTGTTATATCTGGTGTGGAACTACTTCAGCATTTCATGAAAAGAAAATCACACCAACAGTTGAACATGGTGGTGATAATGTGTTCGCCCGGGGCTGCTTTGCTGCTTCAGGACCTGGAAGACTTGCTGTAATTGATGCAACCATGAATTCTGTTTTCTACCAGAAAATCCTGAAGGAGGATATCAAGCCATGAGTTTTGCTCAAGTGCACTTGGGTTTTGCAGCAGGACAATAATCTGAAGCACACCAGCAACTCCACCTCAGAATGGCTCAAAAGACAAATAAAGGGTTTGGTGAAGACTCCTCAAAGCCCGAGATGCTCTGGTGTGCCTTTAACAGGCAAATCCCCCCAGCTGTAGCTGAATGAAAACTAAGTTTCTCCACAATCACATGAAAGCCTCACGGACAGTTATCACAAACACCCGACTGCACTTCTTGCTGCCAAGGCCAAGGGTGGCACAGCCAGTAATTAGGTTTAGGGGGCAGTTACTTCTTCACCGAGGGCTGGTAGGAACTTTTTTTTTGTCTTTTTTGTCCTCTTAATAAATTAAACCATGATTTGAAAACTGCATTTTGTATTTACTCAGGTAATCTTTGTCTGATATTAAAATTTGTTTGAACTAAAACTGAGAAATCAGGAACGGTGCAAACACGGTTTAATGGCACTGTAGACCAGCAGTCCCCAACTTTTTTTGCACCACAGACCGGTTTATGGCCAACAGAATTTCATGGACCGCCCTTTAAGGTGTCGCAGATAAATACAACAAAATAAAACCAGTACCAAAAAAAAGATTTATTGATAACACGTGGGACAAGACCCAGGGAAACCGAGTCAACGATAGAAACAATAACACTAAAAACCAATAAAAACCCTGAAAACCATCAGTTTCACACCCGAGCCTCAACTCTCGCGACTCGCGACCGGTCCGTGGCCCGGGGGTTGGGGGCCGCTGCTGTGGACTGTAAGGCTGCAGAGGAAATTCAGTCTCTCTTTGCTGTTGATGACATCATCCTTTATCAGCCACAGCCTGATCCTCACTGCAGTCTAAAGTTGCTACACAAATTTCCACTTTAACCATCAAAGGAAAAGGTGGGGAAGGTTCAGAGCAGCTACAGCAGGCTGGGTGATGATACCAGGAGCTGGAACAATGCACTTTACACAATGTTATCTCTGCTGTGAAGCAACAACCACGAAATACTCCGACGGGCCTCCTCAGCTCTGTTACATCCAGCCTACACCATGCAGCTCTGTCATGGAGTCCAGTCAGGCTTTTCTCATCTCTTCTGCCAGTGAACTAGCTTGTTTTTAGCCTCAAGCTTGAGAAATCAGACAAGCTGGTTCATTATAAATGTTTCAGAATAAAAGGCCATCAAGCGTATCGTTACATCTACACCACCTTAAACTGGGAACTTGGGAATACAGAGATCCATCCCCTTCATTTTCCAGGAAATATAAACCTCTCACCACTGAGTCTGATGGATTGGTGAGGGTTGGTGTCCAGAAACAGTACAGCAGATGCATGAGGGCGACTTACCTGGTCTTTCTCCGGTTTGTCAGAGACGTCATTCAGGCTGGTGGATGTCAGGTTCCTGGGAGTTGTGGTGGGACTATCTGTTCAGACAGGGCAACAATGACTAGTTAGACCAGCTTCACCCCCACTGTGGTCTAAGACTCAAGAGGAAAAGAGGCAGAAACCCAAAGTGGCCCAGACAATAAGCTCCTTACATGCTTTGCCAAAAGAAGAAAAAATCCAACAGAAATACTCGTGCAAGCTGTAGGACAAAAGCTATTGTCTGTGATAAAGTAACTGGCCGATATTTAGGTCTAACCCGTCGGGTATAAAATGTGTGATCAGATCAAATATCAACTTTTTACTTTGAATTTCAAATAAAACGAAGAGTAAAATTACCATTATTAATGCATCTTTCTTGAGGTTCAATCAGCTTGTTGTGCTTTGATAATAATGAGATCTAGTGTCATCATTCTTACTGTCACATTTAAAGCCTTACTCTGTGGATGGACTTAATGGGTGCAGACACAAAATAAGTAGAAGATGATCCTGAAATGTGACAGCAGAACAGCAGAGATCAGAGGGAAAGAAAAACCTCAAAGAATGCAACAATCTGGTGCCACTGCAGCCTTTCATGCATCTGCACCTTTGGCACTGTTGGTAATAACGTGCATGTCAGTATGATGCAGCCAGATAATTTTTTTTTATAGGTGTAGTGTAGGTGAGAGAAAATATTCTTTAAAAACAACCTGAGCTGACAGGGATTATTCACCATCAAGAACTAGCATCTAGTGAAATTTCAAGCTAGTCGTGACTACATTCAAGCTGCAGGTCATCAGCACAAAGATGCACTCGGACACAACTTTACGAACCGCTGTCTGTATTTTTAAAAAAGCCTCAGTTTGAGACTAAATTTGAACTCTCTGGTCTTCGTTTCTTTGTCGCCAAATGGAAGCTCACCAGGGGTCTGCAGTGTGGATGTAGACTTCAGTGAACTTACTGAGCCAGTCCATACTGGAACTCCTTTGGGTCTGCAAGTCCTCCATTGAGATGCGACCTGACAGGCAAGTCACAGAGTTCTCGAGAGGACTGCGGGCTTTTAGTGGCAGCAGCAGGTTATCAAAGCCAATCCAGGGAAGCAAAGAGGACGAAAGAGAGATGGAAAGCAGAGTTGACAGACAAGCCCGCTGAGCCAAAGCAGAAGATTTGTTAAATGCACAAAAGATCAAGTGGCTGTTAAAATATGTGAAGACGTGATATTGCTGCAATTGACAAGCCGTGCAGAGATACAGTGAGGAAAGAGGAGGGGCATCATTAAATGAGGACATCATGGGTCTTTGGACAGAAGGTTGACCTGCACTTTAATAAGTCAGAAAATAAACTTTATCCTTGAAAAGATGGTAATCAAGCAATATTTATCAGAGTGGCTCCTTATCGTTGCCGTGATAAGAGGACGAGCACAGCAAAAGCTGGGTCATGAACAGAGAAAGCCTTTTCTTTGATCGTCAAAGTTCCTGAAATCTGATAGTGGCTAATAAATAACTTCACTTTCCAAAGGCCCATGACTAGTAACAGATTCCTTCCACTGTCAACACAATAAACATTTAGTAAATCAATATTTTACAGACTACTAATCCACATGTTGTTAACATCAGTAAGAGCTGTGTGGTGGGGCTGTCACTTTGAGTTCTTCATCAAGATATTTCTAAAGATTTTGTGCCAGAGTGAAATTTCATTTATCCCGGGACAAATGAAACTTATCCCGGGACAAATGAAACTTATCCCGGGACAAATGAAACTTATCCCGGGAGTGAACTAATGATTATTTTTTGAAGAAGAATTTTAAAAAAGTTAATTTTCTGACAACTTTCAGCAAAACAAAGTGACAGCTCTGTAAATAAAACATGCATTTCCATGAATTTAATCAAAACTAAGAGTGATTTGAAACGTTACTGTTAACATGAATCATGAATCTAGAAGATTGTGACCAACGTAGCAAACACCAGAATCCTATGATTTCAGGTTTATGATTACTCCTGTGGGTCGTGAAGTCTCGCCCCAGCTCACTTCTTCAGAGTTAAAGAGGACCCATTGTTCTGTCTCATATTAAAGTTAAGGTTTACAGAAACGACTTGTTCATGTGACTTTATTTATCAGATGTAAGAACAACTGCAACGGCTATGGTTGAAAAAAAAAACCCTCTTTCAGGTCTAAGGTTTTATGCATGAGGACATAAAAAATCATCTGAGCAGGCTCTGAAATTAACAACAGCTTGTGGAAGAACGTAATAACTCGAAGTAATAATCTTTCTTTATGACTTTATCAGTCTCCCATCATCGTGGAGGAATGTTGGCCAGTAGTCTTTACAGCATTGCTTCAGTGCACAGAGATTAGTGAGCATTTTTTTGATGCACAGCTCTCTTTAGGTCCCGCTGCAGTTCTTCAGTCATGTTCAGGTCTGGACTTGTCTTTTTCTGTTTTAATGACCAGTTTGCATGACCAAATTTAGATCATGTTTTGGTCATAGGACAGATGACCTCACGTCGGACTGTAGGATACTTCGACTGATCGACTGGTCGAGTGCAAGGTGCCCGGGTCCTGTGACTCAGAAAAATAACCCAGCTCATCACCCGTCCACCAGTGCTGACAGCTGGTATCAGCTGTTTGGTTTTCTCCAAACATGGCACTGTGCATTATGGCCAAATGCATCCACTTCAGTCCAAAGGATATTGTTCCACAAGTTTGCTTGGTCAGACTGAACTTAAACCTGATCTGTCCTGCCATGTTCCTTCTAGAGAGCGGAGCCTTTCTCCTGGCTGCCCTTCCAAACACTACTTCTTTACTTTTTTGTACCATCATGAACTTTGCCATAAAAAGCTAACAGAGGCCTACAGAGTCTGGTCTTGTGTTTTTTTACAGTATCCTTGATCACATGCATATCTCTATAGAGCAGGGTTGGGGAACTCCAGGCCTCGAGGGCCGCTGTCCTGCAGGTTTTAGATGTGTCCTTGATCCAACACAGCTGATTCAAATGGCTAAATTACCTCCAGGATCTAAAACCTGCAGGACACCCTTAAATCCTGGAGTTCCCCACCCCTGCTATAGAGCTACTGACACTTGCTGATGATCATCAGAATTAAGGTTAATTAAGGTTGTCCATCTGATGTTGTATTGAATGAGTTTAAACCTGTTAAGGATCCGATTATTTTTGTATTATGTCCTGATACAAAAAACCTAGAATTGACAGAGGGTGCACTTCCTTTATACTTGACTGTAGATGACTAATAAATAGGTCCCCTTTAAACCTCTACCTCTGTTTATGTAGTTAGTACAGTACCCTGCAGTGAGTCCACTTACAGCGTTAAAGTGCAAAAGACATTTCTGAACTTTACTAATTTTACTCAATTATTCTTTAGCTTTGGTGTTAATGCAGGCCGAGCTATTCAGGTTGGTTCTTTAGTGTTTTCCCTCATCTGCTGGTTCCAGCTGGAACTGTGTTTAAGGCCACATTAGTGGGTTCATGCAGAGGAGGGCAGCAGTGTGCCCCTTATGACACACTGTGGTATTCCTCAGAACCCACTCTACATCTTTTTCTTCACCTAACAAAATTCAATGTCGACTCCATTCTGCAATTAGTTTATTCTTATAAAATAGCAATCGAGCTTTAATTATTTAAGCTAAGACTGCACCAAACTGGCATCAGTATTACCATTTTCCGGGGTGGAAAACAGCCTACTTGCACTGGACACCGTCTTCCCGATGTCAGCCAGAGAGCGCAGGTTGGACTTCTTGGTCTGGTGGCGATGTTTCCGCAGCAACGTGTACATCACCTTGTCCTTAAGTTCGGCCTTCAGCTGGCCGATCTCTATCTGGTTGTCAGTGATCATCTCTGAAAATGCAGAAAGAGACGAGGCGAGGAAGACAAGGTGAAAAGCTGAGTTAAAGTTTAAATGCAGGCTTTAAATACTCTGCATTAAAGCAAAGACACTGTGGATGCATTTTTTAATTACTGCTTAATTTCTTGAGCTTTAGGTTTAATTAGGAGCAGAAGAATTCAGAAGAATCCAAAGAAAAAAAAAATATATATATATAAACAAAACATGAAATTTAACATGTTAGATTGAATAAACACTTTTTTGCAACATGAACAAAAATAAAATATTCTAATTGTTTTAAGTTTATTGCAAAGGTGCCACCTGTTTCAAGTTTTATAAATTAAAAGATGAGCACAAAGAGTAAAATTATATCGTGCTGTTCTGTCAAATGACACTTTAATTTGGGGTCTCTTTCTTTCCCCACCCTGCAGCATTTTACTCAAAAAGGTAGACTTGGCAACACTATCACCCAAAACAGGTCACCATAAAAGTCTCTTCATACTTTAAGGACTCAATTAGTGCCTCCCAGACTCTAATGCTCCTCTTTATGGCATCATGAAATGGCTCAATCAAAAGGTCTAGTCTATTTTTGAAAAGAAGGTCAGAAGCCTGAATGCTGAATGAAAGCAGCCCGGGGCAGTTCCTCTTCTTGTGTAAGGGTAGTGCTGTTAATGGCCTATCAGTCAAGTCAGCAGGCCTCAGAGCAAGAGGCCCAGCTCCACTCTGCCCAGCGCAGCTCACGCAGCACAGACAATTACTTCACATTAATCACTCCAAGTGGTAACTCTTCTTCCTGCTCCCTCATGCAGACAAAAATGTTGGGGTGGTGGCATGAGATAGGAGGACACAGAGATATAATCATCTTAGAGCAACTGGAGAAGGTTAGCTGCCCTCAGATTAGGAAGTTTTTGTGTGGCCATTTAGTCCAAACTATAGTCAACTAGTGCTGTAATGTAAAGTACAGCATGGCCTGCAACTCAGCTCTTTTCTCGCTCTTAAAAGACGGGAATGAAAAGAAACCTCAGAGTGTTTTGATGCGCATCAATCCGTGAACCTGCCGACCTGCTCTGCACACGCTGCACATCACACAGCTGATTTAATCAAGCTGGCAGACGGGCTGTTGTTTCAGAGCAGGAAGATGCTGACCTTTAGTATCGTTACGCAGCAGTAAAAAATAGTGATGTGTAAGGGAGAAAAAAACGAAACGATCAAACCGCAGAAAAAAATATTCTTACATCAAAGAAATCTGTCAGTTCAGTTCTTTCACACTCTAAAGCACTTTTGTGCTGGACTTCGTTAAGTAATACGATTTTTTTAGGGATAGAGATCCAGACTTATTTACATTTTATATTGTATCTCCCAAAAATTCAATTTCTTCATATTCAGACTCAGCAAAAATAATTGTATTTCTAATCATAGAGATAATTCAAAGTTTAGAGTTCATGGAATGGTAAAAAATAAAAAAATAAAACTTATTCACTCAAAAAAAACGTAAAATATTTCCATAGAGGTCGCTCCATTACAGTTCCATGAATGGCCACTTGAGGCTTGCTGCAAAGGTGAGTCAACCCCCATTTACTCCCATGTCGCTACCCGGAGTAGTGGCCTTTCGCACGGTACCGATCGGGTTTCCGGTACCGATCGGGTAGTGACACACCCTGCTACAAAAAACCTTCATAGTATCTATAGTACGGTGGCCCTGAGAGGTCAATTACACTGCAAAATGACACAAAACATAATGGAAGTGTTTCTGGGGACACAATAACATGACGGACCAGCTGTGGAAGTCACATTATTGTCTCCCCAAAAACACTTACATCGTGTTTTGTGTGTTTGTTTTGGGGGCTTTTGGGGTTGTTTGGGGGGTTTTATTGAGCATTGTTCTGTTTTGGCCACCGGACTATAGCCCATTTTGCCCTTCACAACAGCTCTTCAGGGTCTGTTTTTTTAAAATAACACATTTGTTTAAATGTTATCGAAGTTAAAAGTTCGCATCACTAATCTCAGTTTTTAAAAGCAGAGTTGAGGTTGAATTTTTCATGAAATTATCTGACAAATGTCATGGCTTGGTAAAGTACCATCAGCTAATAACTTTAAATTAAATAACTTAAAAGAGGGCTTCACATGCTGGATGAGATCACCGTGGCTATAGCCATCATTTATATGCAGTCTGAGGTTCCCATCATAGCCCCAACCATGAGATGAAGCTGAAACATTGTCCACTTATGTATCTCTGCAGTGAGACCACTTGAATTTACATATGAAGTGGGATGAAGACACTTTGGTCCTGCTGCTACTTCCACTTTAACCTTCTCTCAACCATTGTGGTTGAACTATGTGAACATAACCTTTTAAAGATACAACACATCTATTATTGAAGTAAAAGGTGTTCTACTGCACTTTTAACCTCACAATCACAGGATGAACTGCAGCTTTATATGAATTTGTTACAGCTGTGATTACACATCATGGCGATAATCACTCGATGGGTTAAATTAATTTTTAGCTGCTGGAATTAAAAATAAAAAAAACAAATTATTTTTGAAGAGATGAGCTTACCAACAACCTGAGGTAGCGTGGAAGCTTCCAGGTCCAGCATGATGGTGCCTTTTTCTATACATGTCCTCAGTTCAAATAGGCTGTGTAAGGACAGCGTCGCCACATGAGGTTTACTCCAGCGTTCTCCACCTTTCTCCACCTTCTCCTCAAACTTGATCCACCTGGATTCAAACAAAAAAGAAAAAAGACTCAGACAGGCGCACGATTTAACATGAAAATATTTTTATCATAGTCTTGGATAAACATTTACATTATTTTATTTTATAGAAATTTACTAAGCAGTAACCTGCTAACTTGGGGGGGGAAGCAGGCATACCAAAAACAGGCTGTACAGTCAGGATGTAAGAGGAGAGATATCAGTGTTAGAGAGTAAGTATGGGTGGCTTCGAGGCATCACAAGTCTAATTTTAGCCCAAGCTATTCTCATAATGTCAGAATGTAGAGTGTCACAATGAACAAGAGCCTGGTGAAAAATGCCACCACTAAAAATATCTATGCAAGTATGTATTGCACTTCTACTACTTTGAAGATTAGGCTTCAAACTTTCCTTTTTGCTAAAGCATATAGTTAGGGCTGGACCAGGTGACCCTGAATCCTCCCTTAGTTATGCTGCAATAGGTGTAGGCTGCTGAGGATTCCCATGATGCACTGGGTGTTTCTTCTTCAGTCACCTTTCTCACTCACTATGTTTTAATAGACCTCTGCACTGAATCATACTTGTAATATGTATTTGTACTCTCGCCCTTCTCTCACCCCAACCGGTCTGCCGGAGGTTTCTTCCTGTTAAAAGGGAGTTTTTCCTTCCTACTGTCGCCAAAGTGCGACATGACCGTTGGGTTTTTCTCCGTACGTGTTATTGTAGGGTCATTAACATCCAATATAAAGCGCTTTGAGGCAACTGTTGTGTTGATTTGGCGCTGTATGAATAAAATGTAATTAAACTTTGTCTTGGGAAAAAAAGGAAAAGTAAATCTTGTCAAATATATGACAAACTTAAAGGATTATTTCATGCTTTTTGCTCTTTAGTCCAAATTATGAGCCATCAAATGTACGCTTGGTGGACCTGTTGACGAGGGTCAGCCATTATTTTTTAAATCAATCAATTTTTCATTTTTCATTATTGAGAAAAAAAAACTGGATTCTGAGTCTGCATTGTTATATTTTTTCTGCCATTCTTCATTTCGACAGCTCAGAGTGAGAGACCTGAGAATCAGAGGTGTTGCTGAGCGGCTGTTTCTCTACTGCGGTTTTAATCTGGCTGCCAAAACCGCACTTGGCAGGCAGTCGGCACTGCCCAGCACGTCGCAGAGCTTTTATTCAGTTTGAGTCCTCTGAGTGTACTCATCAAGATGCTGCACAAGTTCTTAAATTTTGAACTACAACTCTTGCACTGCTGTCCTCAGCCTGTTTTTTTCTTCCATACAGTTTCTGTATACTAAAGATTTTTATTTTTAGAGACTGAAAAAATATGCTGCATCCTCTTCTATCAAGTAGATCAGCTTTTTTATTGCTTTTTATTAGATTTTTTCAGACGGCTGACATGAAATGATGGGAATCATTACTCCCAAGGCCACACTTACCTATCATAGTGTGTTTCAAACATGTGGTCCAGTGCAGGTTAAATTATGCTGAAGTTTCTCCAGAGCTGACCAAATATGACTGAAGGATCAGCCCCTCATCTGATCCTTCAGTCATATATAATAACTTCCTGTGTGCAGTAGGCACGGGGGCGGAGGCTGGACAATTTTATCGTCAGTCATTAGAAACGCTGGCAAAAAGGCCAAATTTAAAACGATAGTCAACTAGATTTAAAGCAGAACTTAGCAATTAAAAGCTTCACTGAGTTTAATTAAAAGCAATTTTAAAGTGCACTAAAAAATGTCAGCAGTACTTCTGCAAACTGTTTAAACAACAGTGAATCAAAACTTCTACAGTATGTCTGAGTTTAGGATAATGAATCGCTGACTGGGTGCCTCGAGCAGCGGTCCAGAGACTCTGTTTCCTCCTGAAAGAACTTCACTCATCCACTGCTAATTATGTATAAACAATCATCCCATCTCTGTCCCAGTGTGTCCCACTAGAGAGCCACTCAGAAGAAACCAGTAAAACTCTGAGCTCAGTTTTAAACTTGGAGCTGTTTTCAAATGTCTGTTCACTGTTTTTCCATAAAAAACATATATTCATTCATTTTGAGATAAAAACTTAATGTGAGACTGGTTTTTCATCATTTTTATTCACATTTTTAGTGACTCCGTGAAAGGATATGATTTTAACAAAGCAGATACACACAAAGAGGATCTTACCTGGCCGTCTCCTTCCACTCCATCTCTTGTCCATCCACTGACAGGAGCTCATCCAACTCAGTGAAGAGCTGTGGGGGTGCCGGGCCATCGTCGTCCTCACCTAGGATGAAGCGAATCCTCTCTGCTGCTGGTGAGACTGTGGAGAGAGGAAAGATACTGAGGTTCATAGGCTGGCAGTGGTGCCCGTTGGGCAAGGGCTTGGGCACTGGCTTTTCGTCCTCAGCTGGACTCTTCACATTGACCTCAGTAGGAGGTGGAAGCAGCGCAGTGTTCACTGTGACCTCCTCTCTTTTATCTTCAGCGTCCTCTTCTTTTTCCTCCTTCTCTTCTTGATTATTGTTGTTGTTGGACATCTTTAAAATCTGACCCCCCTTTGCTCTCCAAGTCAGCTGACACAGCGTTTGCTTAACAGACTGTAGTCTGCAAGTGTCTCAGGCTCACCACAGTCCCAAAGCACCAGCTAGACCCTCATTAAAATCTTCGGTGGAAGTGACAGCGGCTCTCAGTTGCCTGCTCCAGCACTTTGTGAAGCAGGTAGGAGGGGGCTGATTGGGTTTAGGGTCCCCCTCAGTGACAGTGGCCCAACAGCTAGCCCCAGTCCACCCCCCCAACCCCCCTTCACTTTTCAAACAGTTCTTCGCCATTGGCCCTCCAGCCTTGGCAAGCTGTCCTGAAGCCCCTCATTAACAATTAGGAAATGGTTCACAAACTGGTCCATTCTTCAGCTCAGGCTTGGCTTTCCTTCCTCTTGTCTTCTCATTTGAATATTTAGAGAGTGACACATAAGTGAACCCAGCACAGTTCCAGCAGGAACAATAACGGTGTAATACTCCTCACTATTAAACATGGTGCAAACAGTCGACGTGACAACAGCGTCTTTCACTGAGTGAAACAGACAATATCTGAACATTGCTTCTGAACCCTACTTTGTACTGGACCCACACAACATCACTATAGACACAGACACCAGAAACCTGCACAGTATCCACGAGTGCCTAAAACTGAACAGTGAGACATAAAAAGAGCACGACTACCATTAATAATCACTATTATTTAGTAACTCTGTCCTTTGGCTGGTATCACATGTCAAAATTACACCTTGAACTTTTTTAAAGCAAATGTCACTGAAATTCAGACTCTGTACTGCTCAATGCAGAAGCTCATGTTACATTTAAGATCATGTCTTCATTTAACATTTTGCTGATCTTAATATTTAACGTTTGCTTCAGTATTGTTGTGGCGTGAATAGTGCGGGGCTGTAATTCTAATTTGCTGATATTTTTTGTGCTTGTCTTGGGCTCCACCTTTTAAATGTTTAAATCCAGAATGAATAGCCCTGGCTTTTAATTAGCTGGCAGCACGCATCGCAGTTAGACAGATAACGTGGTTATTCAATAACCGATTAATGTGGTGTTGGGGGCTTGATTTTACAGCTTCTATTAATCTGTTCTGATGGCTCTCCAGGCTTTCCTGCGACCTGACATGTGAGACTTCAGATTTTAGCCCAGATCCCCCCAAAAAAACAAAAAAGCAAACATTTGCTCACAAAACTAGTAGATAATACTGTACACTGCAAAACATAAGCTGCGTAAATCAGTAAATACTCTCAATTTAATATATCTATGCTAACTTTTGTATTTGAATGTGAAGCACTTAAGAAGTCGCATGAACTTAATGGTTTACCAAAGTAAATGGCTTCAAAGTTTAAAGGTAAATGCATTTTATACTACCCTAGTTTGCAAGTGTAAACTCAGGAAAATGTTGCAGTAATTTCCTGTTTTTCATAGCGAGCTAAGTGTTTCTACACAATTATTACCTGTTAAGAAACTATGAACATTTATCAACATTCAGCAACATTAACCCTCAACATTCATCTCTGCAGGCTGTTGCTAGCTAAACTGTCACACAAACTCTTGGAACCACATCACCCACAGCGTCGAAGTCACAACAAAACACAACATAACAGAAACAATGATCACAGCGTGACTGAATTAAGGTTTTGAAAATGAAGTTGTGTATGTACAACTATATGCAAAACTTAGAAAACTAGTAAATATTAGGAGGCAGTGATTAAAGTTAAACATGGACAGCGAGTTTACTCTATGTGACATCACTAATGAGGTGTTCTTGCATCCCTGTTGTTACTAGCATCACTTTGAGTCCCAGGTCTTTTCAGTGACCATTCCTTCAGTGGCTTTTTTGAGGGTTAAGACTTGGATTTACGGTAAAGATCCAGGAATGAATCGCCTTAAGAGCACAGATGTGTGTGTGTCTCTGTGTGATAGCAAAGCCAGCTGATCAGATTACACAACAGCTTGCTAATACTGTAGCACCAGAGAGCTACTACAGTGATGGATATATTTACCATGGAGCATCTTTATTTCTCAACAGGTAATTAGTAAAAATTTGCTTTTGTTTCTTAATCTTCTGAGTCTGTAGGAGCTTCTGAAGCCACCACCATGGTCCAATTACAAGTTAACTATAAGAGTCTGGATTTTACTTTGCAGGACAAATTTAGATGTTGGCAAACACAATTAACATCATATCATCCACCACACTGACTCATTCATTCATTCATGGCCCAACAGTAAAGGGGGTGAAGGGCTGCAGTTTCCCGATTGTGTTTTCTGTGGCACAGGAACAGCAGCAGGTATGAGCCAGACAGGCAGCTGTAAGATTACTAGTTAGGGGATAAACTGTCTGCTGGCACACACACACAGACATACACACACATACACACACTCACTCATTTCTACAAGCTGCAACTAGCTTAAGACACCACAACCTGTTTAATAACATCTTAGAGGGAGTAAAGCACACGTGTGTTTCACACATTCAGCTGACACTCACATCCAGAGCGATTTAGGCTGATTATAGTAAACATTTAAAACAAGCTTTAAATACCTGTATGGACAAAATTACATGCAAACAATGGCAGGCAGGTGGGTGCAAAGAGCCAAGTGATGCGGCCACACACCGAGGATCTACTGCTGTAATTTTCAGGTACTTCAGGTTAAAAAAAGAAGCGGCAAAAAAAATTAATAGAGCAGCAAATGTGCAAATATTTAATCAAAAATCATCGTGAAATATTTTAAAGTGGCATTAAGTGTAACAAACCAAACTGTGGACAGTAAGTATTTATTTTCTTTCCTGTGAATTCGAAGTAAAGACACTCCAGATGAAGCCAAGCATTAGGAGAAATCAGCTTTAGCATGGGTTAGGACAAGCTAACAGCAGAGAAATGTTGAGAGAGAGGCATGGCTCTCAAATAATCCAGAACGGAAATTAAGATGGTGCTAGAAGTGCAATTTCTAGGGGGAAAAGCCACTTACATAAAATAAATAAAAAAATACATACAATTCAAATTTATTTTATTTATACAGCGCCAAATCACAACAACAGTCACCTCAAGGCAATTTTTATTGTAAGGTCGACCCTAAAATAATACATACAGAGAAAACTCAAACAATAATATGACCCCTATGAGCAGCGCTTTGGTGACAGTGGGAAGGAAAAACTCCCTTTTAACAGGAAGAAACCTCCGGCAGAACCAGGCTCAGGGAGGGGCGGGGCCATCTACTGTGACCGGTTGGGGAGAGAGAAGGAAGACAGGATAAAAGACATGCTGTGGAGGAGAGACATTCATAACGGCCAACCTCACCTTAATACAAATAAGTTCCCGGAGCAGTTTCAAGATGGCCGCCTAGTGGTGAGACTTGCTTCCAGAGGAATTTTTTCCAACATGCAAGCAGTTGTATACAACTGTAATCCACTACTATGCCTATCCGTTTTCTAAGTTACAGCCTTTACATCTTGGTTTTACTAATAAGAGCTACATATACATTTATCATCAACTATGTTGCACAAGCAAAGAAATTAACACAAGGGAAACGAAAGAAGCACGTTTGGGTGTTTGAGGGCATCTACAATCCTCATAATAAGGCCAGGAACACATTTAAAGGGCCTTTTATGAATGGCTCTATTTCCTGTCACACGTTTCCTCGTACAATGGTAAGTGGACCGGTACTTACATAGGGCCTTTCTACTCTAATTGAGCACTCAAAATGCTTTATACTACCAGCCTCATTCACCCAATCACACACATTCATACAACGCTTTTATTCTCCAAACGCCTTGTCTAACATTCATGCACACACTCGCCCTCTAATGAATGCACCAGGGGCATCTCAGTGTTCAGCATCTTGCCCAAGGATCCTTTGACATGCAGTTTGGAAGAATCAAGAATCAAACGGTGATGTAGACCTGAGTAGATGTTCACATTTGGTGACAGTGGGGAGGAAAAACTCCCTTTGGGGAGGAGGACATGCTGTGAGCTGGAAGCTCGGAATTCAGACTGGTATAAAATGCTGTTTCACATAATTCTTTCTATTCCTGGCTCTGCATGATGTCAACAAGAGGGGATACACTTAATATGGTCATCTTAGTTCAACCCTCCTGATTATCAGAGGCAGACAATCAGAAGAAAAGTGGCTTAAATGATGAGGCTAGACTGACGAGCTGCACCAGTTCTCAAATCTGGATTATTTTGAGTTGTGATTCACCCAAAGTTACTATAACAGAGTCAAAGAATGCAAATATGTAGCTGTAAATTAGAAGCGTCTTTAAAAATGAATTCCCCAAAGTTTTACAGCTAAATATTCAGCGCGCAACCTAAACTGCAGTTACACAAAAATGTGTCCGAGGATTTTTGAAATTTCTCATGAGAAATAGATGCTGTGATCCAATATAAAAATGAAGAGGTAACACAAATAGTGCTAGTGTCAGAGCAATACCGTCCTACTCGGCCAGTTGCTAAGAGAAAGGTGGGTTTGGTGGGGAGGGTGCGGGTTGAGTCAGAGTGAAAGCAAAGAGGGGGGAGAGCAAGCACGAAAAGGAGGGCTAGAAATGAAAATCCCATCGTTCAAACACAATTTCAAAGCTCTGTGTGCTCTAGCCAAGAGCCATGGGCACACAAAGAGGACTTTGTCCCAGCAGCAAAGGCTCATGGGATAGGGTACGGAGGAAGAATGCTGCCCGGCAGAAAGCTTAGTGCGACTGCCACTAAAGGCCTGTTTAGTCCCATTCTTGACATGCATCCTACACAAATACCTTCCATCTACTCTGACCTTTCTGAAAATCTCAGTGCAGTATAAATGCTACATGGGATGTAGTAACATGCTCATTGTCTTTGGCCACACATGCAATGATATCTGTGCCTCCATTTCACCTCATTCAAAGCAAAAAAAAGTGCAGGACATGTTTTCAAGTCTGACATTCAGTATGCAGGGGAGCTAGCACACAGGCAGCGAGCAGGGACCGGCTTGAATACAGAGTGACACCCTGAGGGTGATTCATTGAGAACACAGTATTTATATCGAGAACATCTAGCTCTGGTATTTTGCTGTGATAGCTGAGGTGGCCAATATAACAAATTCCAGCTGCGGGAAATAACCTGAAATGAAACCACTGTGCTGTCTGCAGGTGTGCTGGATGTAAAAAACATTTTCTCTGTGCCTCCACTGAGCTCAAATGTAAGTTTGATTCCAAGCCACATTCATCCCAAGTAATGTTTAATTCACATGAAATAAATGTGCTGTTACTTAGTTAGAAAGCTCGATTTCGTGCAGGACCTTCACTCCTGCGTACGACAGCTCAGCTGGGAGCGCGCTCCACTTTGTTGTCACGTTTAACTGATATAAGAAGGCGGTGCTGAGACGCATTACTAAACAGATTGTTTGTTACTTTTTCAAATAGAGACCTGTTTAACCATACGGCTGTCAGTTTAGCTCACTGGTTGATTCAGCCTTACGGCTGAAATGCAGCGGCCTGGGTTGGACTCTGACCTGCGATCCTTTGCTGCTGCTCTCTTCCCCATTTTCCTGTCTGCTCTTTACTTTGGACGTGTCACCTTCTGTTTCTCTGTGTCCATGAACGTGTCGATTATGGGAGAGAGGACGGCATTTGTGTTCTGGATTCACATCACTTTTAAATTTGTGGGTGCAAAACAGAATAGGTCTGTAAGAGTGAAATGTGAAGTGCCTGGGTGTTGGGTGGTTGTAAGAGGAGAACGATGCCTGCAGCTCCAGCTGCAGCTGCCACAGTGGAGGAAACTGAAATGAGTGGCAGAGAAGCAGCTGATATCAATCTGCTATGCAATGAAGTAGAGCCTGTGCATTTAAAGGAAGATTTAAAGTAGGCTGCACACTACAACAAAATGTGTTTAAATAATTTTACAAGTTATTAAACCAGATTCCAGCAATGAGAAGCAAGCATCAGCAAAAACAGTTAAAAACCTGCAGGCCCATCAGTAACACTGTTAGGTTACGATCCTTCAAACAAACATTTTGAAACACTGCAGCTTGCGTTAAATGTGGATCATTAAAAAAAGTCCAGTGACTCCATGTGTGCATGTTTTAGCTAGCTTCAGTAGCTTGCTAACTTATAGCTAAGCTAATCACTATAAGTGAACTAGGCAAAAAGTGCTGAGATAATGACTAAGACAGCTAAAATGAGATAATAATGAGGTTATTGTTATTAATATTAGATATCTGATGGAAAAATTATTAAAGCCATGCAACACTCTTTACTGCAAGCTGAAGGAATCTTTCTCTGTCCTTGTCTCAGGCCTTGTTGTGGCTCCTCTGCTATCTGTTATCCAGATGTCCGAGTTCACTGTGTAACTGAACTGTTTCTCTGCAAGAGTGTCGCACACATATCTGTTACCAGGATAACGTTCAAAGAAGTATATAAATGAAACTCGTGGGATTGTGTGGGCGAGCATTTACATAGATTATGCCTTTGCTTCCTTGCAAGTAAAATAAATGAGTTGGTACTCGCTGCTCTGTCTCACTTCATTAGACAAGTTCTCTAACAAAATTATACCAAAAGCATCCAAATAAGCCCTCGAATATTCAGCTCGCCAGTGGCCGTTTATGGCATTGATCCCTGAAAAATTACTATGTCACGATAGTTTAATGGCACTTTTGCTCCCTTTAGGGAATTTGCCTCCCTCTCACCTGATCCCCAGCATCCTCCTCTGTCACACCAAACCTCTGCATGTCCTCATGCATGTCTCAGTAGTCTGTGTCAAAAAGTGTAGAAGAATAACTAAAGTAAATAAAATGATAGTGTGATAGTTATATATCGATAGTGTTTCTATCTATAGTTTTCAACATACTTTTGCAGCACTTTAATCATTCAGGCTTTACAGTGAACACACAGAAAAGTACAGTGAAGTGTTCTGTATAGTGTTTCTTTTTAAAAATCATTCTTGTGTGTTGACCAGGTAAGCAAACAGCTGGAATATGTTTAGGATTAAGGTAATCCTAAAGTACCACAGACCATCCTGTGGTGTAAACATAGTTTTCTTGTTAACTTGTTACCTAGAAATGTTTTTGGGATAGCATACATGCCACACATTTATGCTTTTCAGGAATAAGAAGAAAACTTTGCAGTGTTTCTCTAAATCTTTGCATTTATCAAACAGGAAAAGCTCATCAAGGTTTCCATTCTTTCCATTTGGGAATCCATATACAAAAAACAATTATAGCAATCACAGCTTGCTCTCGGTGACTTTGAGAAACTAATGCTATTATCTGTGTGCAAGCTAAGTTTCTAAGTAATCCCTATAATCCACTTTGAAAGAGCATTTGACCCCAGAGCAGAAAAAGATGAGTAAAAGGTTAGGATTTAAAAGGAAAAAGCAAAACTCATCAAAATGAGCAGGGTCAGAAAGCTGTGCAGTGGACATGCACGTAGCCGGGAGGACGCACTTGCAGTCCCTGCAGTATCCATCTGACCAAACAAGAGGATTTGAGTTCAGAAAGAACACGGCCCTCCCCTGGGGGCGGCCATGTTTTCCACAGAGACAAACATGGAGTGAATAACAGTATGACATTACTGCATGCCTGTCAGTTTTTGAATGCCTGCAGATTTGAGTTTTACAATTGTAGAGGATGACACTTGGGAGGACCCATGTTGTGGATGTCATGAGGTGATGGGGATTCATTTATGGAAAGAATTTAATAAAGTCTTCTTTTTTTAAATTAGGGTCTCTTTAGCATAGTGTCTTTGTCCCGTCTCCCTCTCCTCACCCTCTACTGGTCACAGCAGGCGGTTTTCCCTCCCTGAGCCTGGTTCTGCTGGAGGTTTCTTCCTGTTAAAAAGGAGTTTTTCCTTCCTGTTGTCACCAAGTGGTTGCTCCAAGATGTTGTTTGATTTGGGGTTTTTCTCTGTATTATTGCAGAGTCTTTACTTCATAAAGCACCTTGAAACAACTGTTGCTGTGATTTGACAGTATATAAAAAAACTGACTGCAGGAGAACTGATCATAAGCTTGACGGTGAATGTAGTTGATCTATATGTCGAATGAAATCAACCCTCAAGGTAATTAATTTTTTTTGTCCCATCTCTGCCCTTTTTTGTTTAAAATTACCTGTAATTTGTGTTATTTTATCAATTAAAAAATATTGCCGATGGACGGTGATACAGTATGAATTTCAAATTCCTACATCTCCAACCTCTCAATTTATCGCATTCACAAGATTTTCAGAAAACTTGACCTTTGACCTCTAACCTTGCGATCACTAAGATTCGAACTCGTATAAGATTTTAAGTAGATGCACCAATCGTATCAATTTGCGTCATTACAAATCGTGGTTGTGTGTGCGTGTTAAATTTGATTTAGTGATAGTCGAGTGTGTTTAAGCTTGTCTGTGTGGAGAGGATTGATTGGAATAATGATGACGATGTCCGCTATCACTGTCAGTCATCAGTAAACACTTAATCTGGCTGATGAATCTTCACGTGGCACATTACTAAGTCTGTACTATTAAGTCTGTAATTAGGCGCCATTCTTATTCTTATTTTACAGCGTCGTTGTTCAATCGGGGGACGCTCTCTGTTGAGGAGAAAAGCCTGAATTTGTTTGTATACGAGGTATCCATTATTTAAATGTCCCGGGCAGTCGAAAAGGAGGCAGAGCTGTCGAGAAATGCTAGCAGCTAACTGGGCGCTGACCGTGTCATTCCAATACATTAAATGTCGCAGTGTTGGCAAAGAGAGGAAGTGAGGTAAGATTTGCACATGCGTGGTACCGATCGGGTTTTCGGTACAGATCGGGTAGTGACAGTGGCAATGCTTTCAACCAAAACAGGCGCAGCTTGATGACATCATCAACATGCGCTATCAGGGTAGAGCGGTATAGTCAAAATCTCTACAGTTGGCCAAATTCATATCGCTTCGACCGTATACCATTTATACCGCCCACCCCTACCTGTAGTCTATCGATCAGAGAATATTTCATGTTATTTCACTATGACGACAATGAAATCTGAAAGTTACTCATATATGCAGCTAAGCTTGACGTTACAATTGGCATTCATCTATGAAGTAATCAGCTCATAACTTTAAAAAGAGAGACTTTTCACGTGTAGTAGTAAATGGAGCACATCAACACAATGTGCAAAAGTCTGTTTACGTACAATAAAACATAAGAACAGCCGATTGTACAACAACACCAACTCTACTGTATTCTCTGCGTTTGTGGTGTTCCACACAGCAAACAGTGTTGACCGCTAATAAAACTGACATTTTATCAGTGGTCAAATCAACAAATCAGAGTGCGTAAGGTTTCATCTGTTCCCCCATCGAGGCGGCGACAGCACCAGAGAGTTTTAGGAACAAAAACACAGCCTTCCCTTTCACGAATTAGAACTTATACGAGGGCGATCGTGGCTCAAGAGTTGGGAGTTCGCCTTGTAATGGGAAGGTTGCCGGTTCGAGCCCGGCTTGGACAGTCTCGGTCGTTGTGTCCTTGGACGAGACACTTCACCCGCTGCCTACTGGTGGTGGTCAGAGGGCCCGGTGGCGCCAGTGTCCGGCAGCCTCGCCTCTGTCAGTGCGCCCCAGGGTGGCTGTGGCTACAATGTAGCTGCCATCACCAGTGTGTGAATGTGTGTGTGACTGGTTGTGTAAAGCGCTTTGGGGTCCTTAGGGACTAGTAAAGCGCTGTACAAATACAGGCCATTTACCATATGAAACATGTATTACTGATTGGTGAGCTATCACTGATGATGAATAATCATAGACTTTAACACATGACACATTCCCTACTTGCAATAAACAAATAAAAACACAAAGCTCTTACTAAACAAACATACCAAAAAAATGAATTCATACACTATAAAAGCCAGTTACAGTTGACTTCAGCCCCATGCTGTTCAATACTCCTAACTGTAATTTAAAAAATATCCCAGAAACCAAAAAAAACACAGTTTTTGCTAAACATGCATGTGGACAGTGACCAGCACCAACCAGATGGGCCGGCTGTAATCTATTCTGTGATTGGATTTATGAAAATCCCTCTCATGGAGTGATGTGTGCACACTGTGAAATCCAGTTTTGGCACACTTTAGTCCTCTTGTCACATCACGCGCATGCAGGCATGTGTAAAATTGCATCATTCTCTGGAAATGACAGCGGTCTGCCTCATTATACGACTTGGCAGAACACAAGAACATCTTAAGCTGTTTTCACGAGGACTCATCAGCGTTATGATGCTCTGTTTCTCCAAAAACTGCCAGGAGAGTCCCATCTTCACCAAACTGTTCATGCAGTTCGACGAAAACACTGAGCTTCCTTTCAGTTTGTTCACTTGACTAAGTCGTGAGCTTTTCTCTTTGTGACTGAATACATCACTAAAAGTTTCTGGTGCCAGAAGGATTTTAGTCTTACTTGACCTGAAACTTTAACTTGAACACGGCAATGACCGAGAAAAATGCTGATACCATTAAGAGCTTTGCTTATACTTATGTCACCCAGTATAACCCGCCTCTTCTATTGGTTTCCTCACAACTGGCCAGAGCTGGTTGTCTGAGCATCCACTGATCTCAGCAGCCTGAGGGCGTTTTGCACATAACACTCCTAAGAAGGTTAAGGCAACCAAAAAACAAACACCAGCACATACAACATACATGCTACCGTATACCCAAAACAGACATATTCCTGTCTAAAATTATGACAAAGCCACGGGACGATTCAGCACTACTGCATTCGCGTCTTCACAACCACGACTTCCTAAGAAATTCACTGTCCTCTGTCGAGGCAGACTTGTCACTTAGCAGGACATACAAAGCTATTTCTGGCCACTAAGTGGACTCAGCAACTTTGCTCAGGTCACGCAGAGTCACAGAAGCGTTTTTCTCTGGAAAAGAGAGCAGCCTTCAGCAAAGACAGACGTGAACTCTAATCAGGCCTGACACCGAGTCCATCAGAACTTACTGAGAGGTTTGAGGATGCTGTTGCTGGCCTCGTCGTTGTTTTCTGTCTCCGACTTGTCAAAGACATTCTCCATCAACTTCTCCTTTCTGTCCTTGTGGCCGGTTTTCCGGCGGTGACGCCTCCGACGTCGATAGCTCTTGGGCACGTGCACGCCGATGTAAATGGTGTGGTGACCTGTAAATAAAGCAGAAAGGAAGATGAACTCTGACACGCAACATCCTGACAAATTCACAGCGCCATGATACCGCAAAGACAAACGTCCGAGCTTTCCAGAAATGACAACAAGGCCAGAATATCTATGAAGGCTTGTGCGCTCATAGTCACCCTGTGAATAAAGCCCTCAGCTCAACACGTTATAATCATTTAAATGAGGAAAATAGTTACATTGTTATAAAGCATTCAAATAAACCAGATGCACTGTCTGCACTACATACACAGATGTTAAAGCAGTGCTTTTCAAACACCTCATTTAAGGGCTGATAAAAGTTAAAGCATCCCACCATTTTTATTGGTTAGTGAAAACCAGTTATTCAATTTTTGGTTTAAATTTTAGGTTTAATTAAATTAAATTAAATTAAATTTAATTTAATTAATTTAATTTAAGTTTACATTCAATTTTAGGTTTTTATTTTTGTAATTCAGGTTTGGTTCGGTGGCTTTCCTGAGTGGATTTGTTCGCTTCATGTCAGCTGTTATTTAACAATGCTCAGTTTTAGTTTTATATATTGACATTTGTAGGCATCTTTTTCATTTATATTATATGTCGGGGGCATATTTCTCAGAAGTGCAGAGTAGATCTTAGAATACAAACAAGATTTAAAGGTAGGACTTCGAAGTTCATACAATTTTTATGCAATGTTGAGATAAATAAAGCAAATATTGGCACCCAAAAGTGCTGAAGTTCAGGACACATAGCCTAACAGTGGAGCAGATGTGCCTCTGACCTTTAGATAATACACTTTTAAACTATCAAACATCACTGACAGAAAACTTATTAACCATAATTCTTCATCCCTGATCAACTTCTTATATATTTTCCTGTTTCCTAAACACTATTAAACCCCGATTCTTTTGTCCCCGTGACAGAACAGAGAAAACCGACTCATAGTGTGTTAAAATATTGACATTTTATTCAATCATCTTCTGGAAGAGAGAGACCCCTGCACAGCTCAAACGCCAGTTGCAAGAGCTCTAACATTAGAATCATAAACTGTGCTTCATATAGGTGTGATTTTGGTACTTTACACATCACACAGTCTCAAACTTTGCTTATATGGCAAGTTCCTCATTTCAGTGTCTTATCTATTAATATGGCTGTGCACTAAAACTTCCTGTTTTTCAGTCTGGCTGAGCACTTAGTTTGGGAGTCAAAAGCGGCCTTGCTCTACAAGCCTTTATTAAAGTACATAAAACAATATAATGAGCAGATACACATTAAAAATATTTCTCTTATCCCTAACAACACACCATAGCATTCTAGCATTTTTCCCAAGCCTGGTTTTTAATCACTACAATAAGAACGACGAGGAAGAAGGACTGAAGTTGACCGTGCACGTTAGCAGCAAAGCTCACTTTGTTTATTTTGCCGTCCACCCGTCCAGCCATGTATCCACGTCCACTTATTTACAGTTACAGTTGGGTTATAGCATATCTCGACTGTTTATTTTTGCTTCAGAATTAATATTCGTTGAGCTCAGCTGCTGGAGACATTAA
The DNA here is from genome assembly GCF_018398535.1 of Haplochromis burtoni. NCBI lineage: Eukaryota > Metazoa > Chordata > Actinopteri > Cichliformes > Cichlidae > Haplochromis > Haplochromis burtoni. The sequence continues at coordinate 2,147,116 of NW_024582404.1, read as the reverse complement.
CCTGTGGACTCGATCTGATCTTGACCACTTCTCACCTCAGTTCGAGCTTTCTCACATGGATCAGAGCAGAGCGATGGCACCAGAGCAGCGTAACAGTGGCAGCAGTATGCCATCAAGTCACACTCTGCAGTGAAGCCACCACCGACTGCATGGCTACATCCCTCGTATACAGGCTGACAAGCAGACCATACTGCATGCTAATAACATATTATTTGCATGGATGTGAGGTTCATGCCAGCAGGCTTCACTGTACATCCACACGTGTGCAGAATAAGGCGAGAAACTTTTACATAAGTTACTGAACTTTAACTTATTACTAATGCGGGTATGTGAGAATTGAAGCCACACGTACCTGAGTGTTACATTGTCAGTTAAATGGTCATAAAATTAGTTTATTAATTTTGAATCTGATCCTGACACACTTTCTTTCATAGCATCAAACATCAGAAGTGCCCCTGAAGCTACTTTAGTGATAACAGAATAATAATTTAGTTCTGCATGCTTCATTTCTTGTAGTTTCAACAGATTAGTTGGTGTTTAACGCCACTAATACTTAGCAAATAATCATGAACGCCAGTTTGCCAAAACTTTACAAAAAACTTTTTTTTGTTTTTCATTTCAGATGTTTATTCTTTGTAGTAAATTAGTAAAAATGTGAATAATAAGAATAATTCTCATCATCTTCTCTCATACCTGCAAACCTTTAACTTAAGCTAATACAATCTGTTTTATATAATCTATTATTTTCACCAGACTTGGGTAAGAAAAAAGCCCAATAAAAGCAACATCACAGAGCAAACATCAAACGGGCTCCAGGAAGAAAAAGCTCTGTGCGATCGGTGTCAAATGTCTCCTTTGGAGCAGGTCGGGCGAAGCTGAGCCAAGCACTGCACATGACCCAACCAGGAAGTGGCTGAACCCCTCAGCACAACAAACAATGACCTCTTAGAAGCACAACAGTGTTCATTATTCACTCGTACCACAACGCCTTGTCTTTTATTTTTAGGGATTCATCTAAATTCAGTGACACCAACAGTTCACAACACCGAGCTGATGCAGGGACGGAGAAAGTCAACAACTGTGAAGGCTTCTGTAAACCAAGGGGACTATTTTAGGTGGTCGGGCGTTGTGCTCCTCTGTCTGTGATCATTTATTACATTTTTCAGATGACGTCCAAACAGAGTGAAGAGCAAATATTACACTGAGCCAGGGGCTGATCTACAGCTGCCCCCCAACGTTTACCTCCGTCACTTTTAGGAGAGCTTGAGCTCTTTCCTTGGCCCGTCGGGTCGGCTGGATGTGGTTTGTTTAAAACTCTTTTTTTTTTTTTTTTCATCTAAAATGACAGAAATATGCTTCAACACATCTCTGGTCTTCTGTTTTGTTCTCAGAACTAAACTCTGGCTTCCTCCCACAGTCCAAAACATGCAGTTGGTGGGGACAGGTTAATTGGTAACTAAATTACCCACAGGTGTGAATGTGAATGCAAATGTTTGTCTGTCTCTACGCGAGCCCTGCGGCACACTGGCAACCTGTCAAGGGTGAACCTGGCTCTCGCCCTAATGCAGCTGGGATAGGCTCCAGCAGCCTCGTGACCCTGACAAGCATAAGTGGAAGAGAATGGATGGTTGGTTAAAATTCCACACGGAGTGTTGTTATATTAATATTTAAAAACGTCAATGCTGGGTATCTCAAAAACTTGATGTGCTTAATCAGACCACATATCTGAAGTCAGTGTGGGAGGTGGTGAATAAAAAGCATGACAGAAATAAAAACGGAGACAGAGGAAGACAAAACTGGAGACCGAGCCACCATCACCCACACCTGACCTCCTGCCCTCTGTGCTTTTGGTTCAGCAAAGATGGCACAACTCCCATGTTTACATGATAACATGCAAACACAAGATTAATCTACAACTCTGGGATCCTGTGCCAAGGAGGGGAAACATCCAAACAGAATTCATGCACTCTAAGAAACGAGCCTTCAGCTAAATGTAAACTCTCGTGACACCCTAAAGTTTTGCCCACCCTAAGGTTTTGTGCGTGGTGCTTGGGGTCTTTGAAAGCAGAACTATTAAATACAGGAAGTCCAGGTTGAGAAATGAGAAGGCCTGCTATATGATGGAGGGACGACTGGTGTCATTTACTTTAAATATAGTTTTTACTTCCTTGGATTCTTGTGTTATGCATTTAGTTAGTTGTTAGATTTAATTACTGCTAAACTAAAGTAACTATTAAACTGGTGGTTTGGTTGATACCTCTTTGTATCTTGTTTATCTTGTTTGAACAGCAGCAGTGGGGAGGAAGACCATCATTTTAAAATTAGTAGACTTTTAAGAGAACCATGTTCAAGGAGGGACAGCCATCGACTACGACTGGTCGGAGGAAAGAGAACTGAGACAAGAGGGACACAGAGAGACAGGGACCAACACAAACTACAGGAGAGTGAAGACAAAGGTTAATGGCATCCCTGCAGTAATGGCACATAAATGCATCAGGAGTGAAAAGAGGGAGTAGAATTCAGTGCATCATGGGAAATCTTCCAGCAGCCTTGGTTACACTAACACGTTTAAGTTACTGTAGCAGCAGATCATTATTGATCTGTTCCTTAGTTTCAGACGAGCAAAAACAGCTGTTACTTCTTTCAAGTCTTCTGGAGATTTTTTTTCCAGCTTTTGTGTCCTTTGTGCACAAAATCAGCCCTTCCCCTGCCTCCTTACGGTTCATGCCCATCCATCAATTCTCTTCTTTATCAGTATCAGGGGCTGGAGCCTCGCAGAGGTACCACAGGGTGAGAGGTGGGGTACACTCTAGACAGGGTGCAAATCCGAGGCAGAGCTAACAATGGTTCAAATCTATTTTTAACTATTGATCTGTTATTTATTTATGTTTTTATGCTTGTTTCTCTTATGGAACATGTACAAAAGAAAGGAGAGGAGATGCCAGCATCTGAACAGGAACTCACTTAGCTGCCCGAGTCTGCGTCTCTCCAGCCTAACGTAGCAGGATAAGACCTGCTGTGCGGGAAACCCTGCGATGGAGTCAAAGTCATCAAACGTTTTAAATCTCTTTTTAATCAGTGTATGTATTTTGGGCTGGTGACCACTGAAAATTGTTAAAATGAAATAACTGCCCAGGGGTGCAGGGATGATGCTGGGTGGCAAGACTTGCTTCTAGGTGAATTTCTGCGCCGGCATTCTGGTAGTTGTATAGCAGAACCAGGTAGCTCAGTTTAACATAACACAGGTGGCATAGGAGAAGATAGCTTGAAGCCTGACGCAGTCGTAAACAAGCTTTAAATTCAGGTGAGCTTCCATCTTCAGTGTCAAATTAAAATGTAGTGGAAACACAGCCTACCTGGATACATCAGGTGCAATAGGTACAAGGGAAACTAAAACACATTTCAAACACCTGTGTTTGATGAGCAACTTCAAAGTGTCAATAAATGACAGTTATGTAATTAAACAATTGGATCAATGGTGGATTTGGAGACTAATGTGGAGATTTTCCTGTTGCTGTGACTCAACATGACAGAAAAGCTGAGACACAGATGGCTGAACAGTAGCTAAAAGAGACAGACGGCGCTAATAAAGAACACCGAGCCATTACAGCTGAGAGACGAGCGATAAAAACGAGACGCTTGCATAGGCCGAAGCAGAACAAGAAAGGAGGCGGCTGAATGAGAGGACAGCGATGAAGGCGAAGGAATAAAAAAAATAGTCAAGTCAAGGAGCTGGAAGGGAAGATTTGCAGGGAGCCAGAGCGGCTTTGTGAAACAACTTCCTGTTCTTTTTTGGAGGGTGGAAGAAGAACTTCTTTTGGGGTCGCCCATGAGCACAAAGTGAATGAAATCTTGTGTTTGCCAGGAGGTTTGTTTAGCTCGCCAGATTTCTGAGGAGAGGCAAGGCTACAGCCAGTTTCCCCAGTAACAGCACTGCTGGGACATTGCCAGACCAGTGGTGGGGGGAGTGGCAGCACACCACACAGCACTGACAGCATACTAATACTCCAGCCTTTAAACGTGTTGTTGATTGTTGGGCTTCTTTGTCAGAAAGAATACAGATTTGTTTTTGCTGACTCAGCAGCAGGAGAGACTAAACAGACTAACTGCTGCTAAAAAGAATGTGATACCTGGCCCAAAGCTGCTTTACAGAATCAAAGCGTACAGTGAGAGACGTGTCCGGCTGTATGTCCGTTTGGCTCCTCTGAGAAAGCAGCACAGAGCGGGAAAACAAAACGTAGCCATCAGATCCGAGACTGACGTGTAAACTCCAGCACTGATTTCACAGTAACAAATACGCATCTTTAAAGTAGATTATTCTGTTGTTTATTCTGGGTCTTGGTTGTTTGAGCTCCTCACCTTAATGAGCCAGATTTCTTCTCATTGGATGCCACTCACAGACAGAAGGTTTGAATAGCAGGTGGGCGGAGCTTCTGTCCCCAAAGAGTACAATAAGTGGGATATGTAGAAACTGACCTTTTGGATCTCAAAAATGACTTGTTCATGCAGTCAGGTCCATAAATGTTTGGACAATCACTCGATGTATTTCGATGCCATGACAGGCCGTCGGTCACTCCTTCATTTAATCACTGCTGAAGCTGTTTTTCATTTTTCTTTCACTATTTTGTTTCACTCCTAATTTCACTTCACTTTAATAACATTGCTCCCAATTCCAGCTTCATGTGAAAAGTCTTCTGTGTGTATTGATAATATACATAAAACTCATGAGATTATTATTATCATTACAGGGCTCTACACTAACTAACTTGTTAGCATCGCTTAACACCGCAGTTTTACATGTGCACATTTTTTGGGAGGAAGTTGCAGTCCATACAGACAGTATTCATTTCTAAATTATTAACTAACAAACTTGTGCTTAAAGTGCTTTGTCAATATTGTAGAAAATGTTCAACTTAATCATCATCTCAGCTCCTCTGACGACCTGTTTGCTGTTGCATGCTGCTGACAGGCAGTGGGGAGAGGGGACACTTGGGCATTTATTGCAGCATATAATGTGTTTTCTGGATACACTGGTGCTTTTTCAGCGTTCAGAGGTTGATGGCACCGTGTCAGAGCTGGCTAAAAATATTCAGAATATTGCAGAAAATATTCTGCAATATTCTGAAATTTTGCATAACAGCTATTTTATTTTAAGTTTAAATTTCTTCAGTATTGAACAACAGAAATAGGCTTTCTTGTCCGAGGTCATTTAAGTGAAAAAAAGAAAAGAAAAAGACAGCAGCCGACAGCGCTGTAATCAACGGTAGACTGGTGGGTAATAAGCGAATGAATAATGCAGAAAACAGAGATTGGAGACGAGAAACTGTTCCTGAAGTACAGAGAGAGAGAGAGAGCTGTGTGATTTTTATCGTGGTGGAAGCAAAACAGCAAAACTCAGAGGGAATTCATGACGACATTGATCACATGTGAAGCGCAGTTTGCTGCTTCTTTTGCTGCTGGCTCGGTGAATTTTGGTTGGAGAGACAAAACCTGCAAAAAGACGTAAACACAGAGCGGACCCGACGCATCAGGATCGCTGAGCTCCGACAGCGTGTCCGTCTACGGGCCGTCGGGTGAGAAAGCCGAGAAAGACAAAGCTGATTCTGATGCGTCGGGTCTGTGTTTACGTCTTTGTGTGGAGTCCGTGTACCTGCTCTCATCTGCTGTTTGGTTGTTGTTGAAATGGTTTTGTGAGCTTTAATCTGAGAATCTGGCGTTTCTGGCAAAACACAGTTATATTTAAAAGTCGATTCAGGATTTAATGAATTGATATCGCTTTATTCAAGCTACTCACCTCCCACTTCCACCTGCACTTTCAACTGGACCACGGCCAATCAGAGAGGTCCCGCCCCTTACTATCTCTGATTGGTTTAGTCCACGATAGGGGCATAATGTGTGTCTGTTGTTGACCACAGGGAAGGTTGCAGATTTTTTTTTTTTTGTTACCCGAACAGTTGGTCGCACTGGTGCAACCAAATATTTTTTTAGTCGCACCACTGAAAAATTTGGTCTCATTTGCGACCAAATTGGTCGCACTCTAGAGCCCTGCATCATCATCATTATTATTATTATTATTATTATTATTATTATTATTATTATTATTATTATTATTATTATTATTATTATTATTATTATTATTACTATGTTGACAGCTTTCATTATTGAACAGGTTTATAGTTTTTTAACCACGGGTTAGGTGGCTCTTACATTCCTTGACTCCAGGTGTATTTGTCAGTGTTGGGAAGATTGGTCTTACTGTGTGCAGCTAGTTCACAGCATGAACTTAAATTACTTAAATATACCCCAATGTCTCATTAGTGGCCCTGGGCAACACAAAACAATAGCAAGAGTCTGCAGTGGATCGCATGCCATACTTTGAAGTTCCTGGATTTAAAGTATTTAAGATTTACTTCATTTCAAATTTAAAATCAGCTTTCATGTATAAATATTTTTACAGTTCGTCTGTTACAGACACAATCTAAAATGCAAAAAAACCAGAAGGCCATGGCTGCCTGTAATCCTAAATGAGCGCAGAGAGCAGAATGCAGCTCATTCTAAAGTTTTAAAGCTGTTAACTGGCGCATGTTAAAGACGGCAATGCTGAAAGGTTTTCCTGTTCCTGTCCGCTGTCCTGTAGGTCAGGATTAGTGAGGTAAACACAGCATCACGCGCTCTGTGGTCCACATCTTTCTCCTGCCAGCTCGCTGAATAGCTGAGCATCAGGTTGTACATGCAGGAAGTAGAAACTGGCAGTTTTGAAAAGGCTAAACGACCTCCCTGTGTTTTGGGACTTCTTAAAAAAAATTATATACATATATATATAAAATTCTGTTTTCTTGGTTAACTATTGTTTCTAGGCAAATTGGGCTTGTTTTTTACTTCAGAACCTGAGGAACCTCTCAGAAGTTTTAAAAACTGGGAAAAATCTATTTTATTTCTTCTTCTTTTTTTAGGCAGCTACATAGAAGAACTAAAGAGCAACAGGTAAAACTTACCTTCTACTTCCTCTTCATCACAAAGGTGCTTGAGTAAGGATGCCCCGCGGTCCAGCACCGCCTCATCCTCCATCCTGTAGTAGTAAAAAAGGAAGAAAGACTGTTCACACTTTTCCTCCAGCGACAGCGTGGAGCCATAGCGCTTGGGCTCGTTCACTTGCAGTAAGTTCGGACTGGGGTTCAGTCTGGTGCTGCTGGTGGCGCTCATCTCCACCCATCAAAGGCTCCAGAGTTACAGCGCCTTGAGATGTAATTTTCAGCAAGCAAACTATCCTAACTTAGAGAACACGCGTCGTCCTTCCGGAGGACAAAGTGTGCAGTCGGTAAGTGTGGTGTAATGGATTTAATCTAGAAGAGGGGGGTGAGGGGAGGACAGGAAGTCCTCTAATTGACTACGATGTCCAGAGTGTCCGCGCTGGACATGCGCGAAAAAATGTCCGACTGACCGAGACTTAAACCCGGTAAAATCCGGATGTGACTTTGGCTTCACTTGACTTTGATTAGAAACAGAATCAAGGTGAAAAACCATCAAAGGGAGCGTCAATAAATGTTGTGTCTAATCAGTTACACGCCCCCACATTACAAAGCCTCTCCATCTGTTTGGTAATGCCTGCCAGCCCCCCCTCCATCACCCTCCACCCAAGAAACAAGTGGGCCATCACATGTCTGTATACTCATCCTCCCTTACAGGATTACACCAGCTTTACTTAAGTGACATCACACTCACACAAGCCCGTAAGAGGCTGGCGTGCCGGCGCCTCCGCCACTCTCCAAGAACCTCACAAACGTAACGTTACCTCCAACGGGCCGAACTGTTTCCCAACAAACATTGACAATAAAAAAGGATTCAAATGTCTCTACAGGCTGACTTGCCTTGAAGGTAACAACAGGTTTTGCCTTCTAGATTTTATACTGATCTTTACAGTATGTACTGCCAGTTATGCAAGACGAGCAACAGCAGAAATAAAAACGTTGCTGTCTTTAAGCTCAAATCTCTGTTTTTTTGGGGGTTTTTTTTTTACACACACACAAAAACATTCACAGTTATAAGTTCCAGATCTTCCTCATAATTCACAAGCGTCCTCACACCCTCGTTTGTCCTACAGTGTGCTTTTCGTTTGTTTTAATCAAAAGATTTCTGAGTATTTTTTTCCAGGACAATTCTTTTGTGTGCATGTCGTTCTGTCTGTTAACACGACCGATCGAAGACTTTTGAACTGATAAAATGGCAGAATTCGGTCGTTTTAACAGTCTATTAAAATTCGCTTTTCATCACTAAGATCTTCAAGGTTCACTTAATGATTTTTTCAGTTGAAAAGTGACAGAAAGCCTGTGCCAAACATCAGGTGCAGGGGCCAGAATTGGCCCACCAAAGACTCCAACCTGGGCCACTGAGCGGCTTAGGAAAACATGAAGGAGGACATGAATTTTAAACCTGTATTTTCAAGTTTTACAGTTTTTCTTGATGGTGACTCCCCGTCCAATACCAAAGCAAAAAAGTTGGATAACAATTAAATACCAGAAAGTGCACTGCCTACTATAGAACTGTCAGTTCACTGTAAAAATCATGTAAAAATTAAATATTCTGTCAATTAATAAAAAGTTTCTGGATGCCCCGCCCTTAACCTGCTTCAGGTGGAGGCCACTTCCTGTTATAACTGGCTTTTTCTTTGCCGTTGTTTGTGCTGCTCAAAAGGGAAAGTCTCTGTGGGAGCTTTCTGTCTAACATTGGACAGACTGTGTGACACATCTTGTTGTGATTGTTGGGAATTGGTGCCTTTGCATGATAAACAGGATGGAAACAGATGATAAAAGCATGACATAATGCTTTCCTTAAACACAAATCTTTCCTCATCAGTTCAGTCAGATTCTGAATCTTTTTAAGCCCTTAAAAAGCTTCAAGTTCAAACAAAACATCTGCTGCTGCTGTGAAAACAACACCAGTCGTTTTAGAGGTTTTAATGCAGACACAGACTGTTTGATGTGTTTGCAAAAAAAATAGTCCAATTTTTTCAAATCTGTCTGCAGAATTTAAAAGCCTCCTAACTGTTACCTGCAAAGCAATAAAATATTGAATTCATTTAACATCCATTTCTTCCACTAATTAATTGATTATAAAGAAAAAAGAAAATGCCTGAAATCTCTTCTTGCAGCTTTTCAAATAGGATTTCTTGCCTTTTCTGCACATCAATGAAACGTTGTCTTCCGTTGTCGAAAGGTCAGAGTGACATTTGAAAAGATTATGAGGCGTTCTTTGAGAAATCTATTTCTACTCAGTTTCTAACCAAAAGAACAAACACGCTAAAAGATGAGAAAACACTAACAAGCTAATTTTCTTTAAGTTAGCAGCATTGTTTCAGCGGGGCATACTTTCAGATCGAACGTTTAAGGTGTTGTAAACAGGCGTACATAAAACAGGCGCTCTGTAGACGTCATTTTGAGCTATTGGAAATGAAAGCACTTTTTTCTGTAACAGTAATCTTAAAAAATGATCAGCAGAGCCTCAGGTAACGGACGTTGAAGCCCCCAAGACAGGAAATAAATTAATGATCTACATTTGGTTATTCTGTGTATTTAGGCAATATCAGATAAATAACAACAGCATCTATAAGGACGTCTTCAACATTTTGAGGGGTTTAGGTCACAGAAGGTTTGACAGTTTGGGGATGAGAGGGCTCAGAGGTTAAAGGTCAGCTACAGAACTGTCAGGAGACTCATTAATGTGTTGTGCTGTGTAATTATCATGCATATAAAATAACATGTTTACTTTTTCTCTTGTTAGGCAAAGTTATAAAGCCAGGGCAGGAAGAAGTGTGTGTTTGCAACAATCCACCAAATGATCTGAGTTACAGAGTCTCTTATCCAGGATTTGGTGATATTACCTAATACTCAGATAAAGGCTGTGTGATGGGCTCCTTCGCCATCCTTGTCTGCCTGTCTGTGTGTCTCGCCACAGGTATTGCAGAGAAGTTGTTATTTGTTCTCAATCAAGACGCCAGCAGACCTGGGCGCAGTGCACCTGTGCCTCACGGCAGCCCTCAGACTTCAGTTCCTGTGGTGCTCTCTTCCCTGAAACACTGCTTCAGCGTTTGCTTGCTCCTGACTGCACTAACTTCACATGCACACTGGTTGATTTAACTTCCTATATTTCTTTAATTTAGCATAAACTGTTTCTTAATTGGTGCCCTTTGCCATGCCCATGCAGCCTGGTTTGTGGTTTTACCGGTTAAAGAACAAACTGGAGTTTTGATGTGCCTGAGTCAACTTCTTAAGAGCTTTAAAATAACACTAAGTTTCAGTCACAGCTAAAGCTGTGGTTTTGTATCTCTGCACTTCACTGGTTTTCCTGCTAATGCTGCCGTTCCCACTTCCTTCATTGCCACCTATGGAACAACCAAGGACATAACATGCAAAACTCCATTCGGCCTCGGCTGACCGCCCACACATGCCTGCACTAAATTTAACATAAGAGAAGAAGAAACGACCTCGTGTTATAAAAAACTAAAAACTCTGTCTTGTATCTGCTTCTACCCTAACTCTAGAGTTTTAAGAGGTAAAGGTTTAATAGATATCTGGCTTCATATTTTGTGTGCATGATATGAAACCAAAACCTTTGAGCCTCACCTTTTACCACTGGGTTAAACATAATCTGACAGATTTAAAGTGCATAATGAAAAACAAGCAATCCAAACATTCACTGATTCCTCTGCTGAAAGGATGTGGCGTTTTTTTTCTGCACAGTCTTAACTTATCAGACTTTTCCAAGTTGACTTAAAGATCAGTCTCATGTCACGTGATCTCATGAGTTCATAAAGGTACATTCTTTGCATCTTCTGTCGTATGCTTTGCTATTTAGAAACACGAGTCTTATTGTATTTAACAAGTGAGTGACTTATAGTTCATAATGAACTCATTTAAACCAAAAGTGACAGGCAGAGTCTGAGTCCAGTCTAGTTTATAGTAAGAAATCATCTTTGTAAAAAGAATGTGTGGTGGCTTATGAGACCAAAAGGGGGAAAAACAATATTACCAAAAAGTGCAGAAGACGATACACTTCGTCCACCTTTACATAACTTTTATTGGGCAGCACTTCAACAGATGTTCCTTCTTTCATACAACAAAAGTTCAGGACTTGACCTTGAACCTGATCTGCTCCGAGTCTGCTGCTAACATAGAAAGCTTTCCATTACCTTTGCTTTTAATGGAAGTTCTGCTAAAATAATGCTATGCTAGCTCTCCAGTTAGAACAAATGGAGAATAAACGCACCTAAAATGCAAATCACATGAACCCTTATGCAAGTTTCATTAATCAATAATTGACACTTTGCATATGTTAAAGATTAGTAACTAAACCTTGAAACAACCCTATTAAAACTGTACAAGCAATCAGAACCTAGAGGGCTGTAACTTTGCACTTACATTAGTGCAATCTGTCCCTTCACAGATAACTTATCAGTCTCTCTGTCTTCACTACAACCTGCATGTAGCGTGCACTCTCTGTCTGTGTCTCCAAACCATGGAAACATCAAACAGCCTAAAGGCATCCACATTGTGTTGTGGCTGACGGCATCTGCTCACGTGAGAAATGAAAAAATGCATGCAGGTCATGTATCGAGTATCTCTGACCTCTGGTCAGATTTGTAAAGGAAAATCTCCCTACAACAACTAACAACAACTAACAACAACTAACAACAACTAGGGCGAAGTAAAAGTCATCACTCTGAAAGCCAAAAGGGTGGTTGTGCAGTAAAAGGATAGTTTTTTGGTAGCTATCACACCTGAAGATTCAAGTGTGGTGTCTAAATAAACGCAGGTGCTGATGGATGTTGAAATTATGGCTCCAATCTTTGTGATGGAACAAACAAAAGATATTCAGACACTTTTTGTGATTCATTTTTGATCAGATTGATTAACTGTAATAAGCTTTGCTTTTATCGTCTCTGTGTTCGTCTTTCTTCTTTGTGTTCTTTATTCGGTTTCTAATTGCAACCTTGAAAAACCCCATCATAAAGCCGCACCAAGATCTGGGTTTCTACAGTTATTTCAAAAACCTTCCAAATGTTTTTAAAATACAAAGATAGATCAATATATCCAATATATTCCGTGATTAATATTTATCAGAGAAATATAGGCGGTGTGTTTAAAGTAGCTTCACCATCCAAACAATTGCACGTTAGGTGACAGAATCCATGTGTGTCAGAGCTTACACTTTCACATCTTTAAACCTAAACTGACCTTAAAGGGCTGGGCCTTTGTTAATGGACGACTGTCCTGCCTCGACATGTGATATTTATTATGGGAGCTACGCTCAAATTGACAGATTTCCTATTTTAAATGAATCTGAAAGACTAAAAGAACAAATTAAACGCCTGTTTTTACGCTTTTACTTTTTAAATCAAAACATCGTAATTGTTCACAAGTATCAGCAGCTTTTTTTCACACACGTGTGTTCGAATCAATCTTAATATATAAAATGTCTTAACTATGCTGTGAAAAAGCGTCTGACGGGATCACTTACTTCTTGGTGCCACTCATCTCTTCAGCGTGCGATAAATCTCCTTGCTGAGCAGAGCGGATCAGAGGAGCGAGCGGCTGCTGATGTTTGACCTGACAAAGTAACACAGAGAGATGATTTGCTTTCACGGGCAAGTCTTACACACAGGAATCACAACAATGTGCTACATGTGCTGCTGCCGCTGTAAAAGTTTAGCAAAGGTTAGACTTAAAATCACAACGCAGGAAAAATGCAACATATGGTGCTGACATTCACACCGAAAGATCAAACAAGCGGACTTCATTAACTTTGCACTTGTGTGCAGACCCTTTGGCTCCCAGAAAACACCATCAAATCAAGTTGAACGAGCAAACGGCCTGACCAAAACAACAGCTGCGCATTTTACGCGCAGCCCACTCTTAAGTATTGTGATAATTTACCAAGTTGAGCATATAAAGTCACAAAAAGCAAGAAAAGGTCTACCGGCTCCTGAAGACACCTGCAGAAAAATGAAAAGAAAACAAAGCTGATTTCGTACCAAGGCGTCTTTTTACGCATGTACACGAGGCCGGAACACGTTCCGCTGTCCAAAGTGAAACTGGAGCTGCGGACTTACCTCTGTGTTATTGATCTTTGGCTTTGTGTCTTTGGTTCTTATTGTCCCTCCTTCGCTGGCATGCAGATAAGAGGTACTGCTCCCACTTCTTAGAGTAAGTTTGAATGTGGCATTGTGACAGCAGCTGCGCTCAGCGTGCAGCCTCTATCTCCTGGACCATCCTTCCTTCAACGCCACTCCTCCGGTGGGAGGTCAAACTGCCCCTCCGCTGCACCGTCCTGTTTTTCCCCCAGCTTTGTTTTTGCTCCAGCTGAACCATTGCGCGGTTTGACCGCGCGGGCACGATGTTGGAACGCACGCGGATATTCGCAGTAACGTCTGTCCGAACTAAAATCACGCACAAAAAGAGCGACATTGGATTTAAATCATTCAATTAGATACTTCGAAATTAGTAAATACTTCAAAATCTGGTAATCTGTACTTTCTGAAATCACGTTTAACTTATTACTATTGGACATACTTTTGGCTCACATAACAATCTGTGGATGCTTTCATCAGGCACTTGCAGAGGGGGGTAGCAGAGCACCTGCCCCTTTCCTGATGGGTGCCCCAAGTTTTTTTTTTTTTAGGGTTTGCACAGAGTGGATAGTCAAACAAACTGGATCCTCATAAATGCATTCTTTTATATTTATTTATTTATTTTGTCCTTATTACTTTAATATTATAGCACTAGGAATAAATCCTATGGGAAGGATGCTGGATCAGCAACATCATGCAAACTTTTGACCATAGTACGTACAGTATATACT
>NW_024582404.1:2123241-2133242 GCF_018398535.1 Haplochromis burtoni | reverse complement strand
AGTATTGTGATAATTTACCAAGTTGAGCATATAAAGTCACAAAAAGCAAGAAAAGGTCTACCGGCTCCTGAAGACACCTGCAGAAAAATGAAAAGAAAACAAAGCTGATTTCGTACCAAGGCGTCTTTTTACGCATGTACACGAGGCCGGAACACGTTCCGCTGTCCAAAGTGAAACTGGAGCTGCGGACTTACCTCTGTGTTATTGATCTTTGGCTTTGTGTCTTTGGTTCTTATTGTCCCTCCTTCGCTGGCATGCAGATAAGAGGTACTGCTCCTACTTCTTAGAGTAAGTTTGAATGTGGCATTGTGACAGCAGCTGCGCTCAGCGTGCAGCCTCTATCTCCTGGACCATCCTTCCTTCAACGCCACTCCTCCGGTGGGAGGTCAAACTGCCCCTCCGCTGCACCGTCCTGTTTTTCCCCCAGCTTTGTTTTTGCTCCAGCTGAACCATTGCGCGGTTTGACCGCGCGGGCACGATGTTGGAACGCACGCGGATATTCGCAGTAAAGTCTGTCCGAACTAAAATCACGCACAAAAAGAGCGACATTGGATTTAAATCATTCAATTAGATACTTCGAAATTAGTAAATACTTCAAAATCTGGTAATCTGTACTTTCTGAAATCACGTTTAACTTATTACTATTGGACATACTTTTGGCTCACATAACAATCTGTGGATGCTTTCATCAGGCACTTGCAGAGGGGGGTAGCAGAGCACCTGCCCCTTTCCTGATGGGTGCCCCAAGTTTTTTTTTTTTTAGGGTTTGCACAGAGTGGATAGTCAAACAAACTGGATCCTCATAAATGCATTCTTTTATATTTATTTATTTATTTTGTCCTTATTACTTTAATATTATAGCACTAGGAATAAATCCTATGGGAAGGATGCTGGATCAGCAACATCATGCAAACTTTTGACCATAGTACGTACAGTATATACTACAAAATGTCACTGTATGTGCATGTGTCTGTGCGTGTTTTATGTGTATAGATTTTTTAAAGTTATTACTCAAGTATAAAAACAATTATAAACACAACTGCAATATTTTATAACATTTCTATCATTACTTTATTATGGATTAAGTGCAAGGTTGTTAACTGTGGATAAGGAAATCACTTTAGCTTTGAGCCCCCCGCCCCTTCAAACATCTCTGCACGGCCCTGGCTGTCATTAGATGCCGGTAATGTTCAGCATAGCTGCAGCTTCTAAAGAGGACACCTGCTGAAACTGCTTAGTTCTGCAGCTATAGAGCGCCATCTGTTGGAAGAAATATTGCAAGATTGGCTGAGTCGACCTTCTTACTTGGCTGTAATATCAGCATTATCATCACCAGCTGCAGTAAATGGAAAGTTTCGTGCCATGGCTGAAAAAAAAAGGGGTTTTGTTATTTTTGCTGAAGGTTATTTTTTACCTGAGTCTTCCTCACACTATGAAATTATTAATTATAGCTTACCCTGTTATAAAAATAATAGTTGTTTGTGGTGTCTTGGTTTGAGCCACTGTTAAAGTCTAAAGCCTAAAGTCTCCCATTCTAAATCAAAACTCTTATCTTATCATCTGCTGTGGTTCAGAAAACCGTTCACTAAGGTCTTTTCTTGGTTTGCAACCCACATAACAGTTAAATACACCAAATACTTGCAATGTTAAAGTAAGACAATAGCTCGAGTGACTCAAACTGTCACTGTCCTACATCAGCAACATAGCCCAGCAGCTCAGGAATAGCTTGAGGGTCAATCCTTGACCCATCTTTGCCAGATCCCAAAGGAGCATCTGTGGGATGTGGCAGCACAGACCGAATCCAAGGTGGGCCACGCTGCAAAACCACAGTATCCAAAAGATGTGCTGTCAACCACCTGGTCCCAGCAGCACTGATAAAACTGAGGTCTCCTGTCCTTGAGATGACAGGCGACAGCTGGTTTGAAGCGATAAGGCAGACATTGAGTGTGGACTCAGTGCATCCTTAAACATTTAGCTTTGCATCCCTCCCAAATTCTTTTGGACTAAAGAATCATTGATAACCAAAATGGTTTCCAGAGACAATAAAGCTACTGAGAGCAGGAAACCCATCAGCACCAAGTTTCAATTGTGCACATTTAAGGAAAAAAAGGCAGAACAAACTGGTTAATGTTTCCAGACTATTTATGCAGAATCTGGTGGCCAGCCATGGGGTAAAAGGACACAGACCTGACTTTCCAGGAAAAGGTGAATATTTAATTTGGAAATAGAGAAACAATTGTCATCAGTCACCTTTGCCAGTTTTTGTCGGTGTAAAAACAAAACTAGGGACAAGTTGAAATTGTTAACTAAGGCAGACATAAGGTGTGGGTTCAGTCCTTGAACATTTAGCTTTGTATCCCTCTGAGTAAAACTTTCAAAATACACAACTCGAAATCTCTAATTATTAAGTCAAATTGTGATGTTAGCCCGAATATAGATTTTTATGGCAAAAAAAACATGTTTTCAGTGGCACAAACAAACTTCCATACTAAACAGGAATTTTAATATAAGTGTTGAATGTTTCTGCCTCAGCCAGGTCATTTCTATACAAATGAGTCTGCAGGTATTGGGCTTCTAACATTTAACATTTTCTCTATTTATTTCCGTTGTCGATAAATGGCAGCAGATTCTGACAGCATAAACTTCCACAGGTAATAATCATTTACTTACTTATAACTTTTTTGTTTTGTTTTTTGAAAATATTTCCTCAGAATTAAGCAGCGATTCAAACAATTCTGCCTTAATAAACTCATGTTTATATCAAACTGTTATCAGCTTAAACTTTCATGCTATCCAGGTTTTAACACCAATACTGTAAGTTTTTGTAAATGTATCTTATGTGGAAATTATTTTAACGAACACTCGGGAATAAAAGCATCATTCAGACAATCAGCAGATCAACAGATTGTAGCATTAAGCCAAAAGCATTAAAGCATCTTGGTTAATTGTTATCAGCATGATCTGTATAACACTAATATCAAATGAGGTGTATTAAGTCTCCAGATAATAACGTATGTGTGTGTTAGCTCACACCAGTAGCTCCTGTGTTTCCCATTTGTTTTACTGGCTCTGTGATAATAATATTTATGGGAAATGATTTATGATGGACGACCAAACAAACATCCACTTATGCAAATTTAATTCAAATTTTGCATGTACACAGTGAAGACTTCACTATTCAGAGCAGAGTGCGCACCACTGTTTATGGCACACTTACAGAGAAACTGTAGGAAAGTTTATGGAAAGTAGCTTCTAATGCCATGAGGTTATTATTGAAGTGACCTGTGTGGCTCAGAGCAGAGCAGAGGTTAAATGTTTGTTGCTGCTGGAGTCAGTACATTCAGTGCCTTATTAAGAAGTCTCCCTCCATCCATCAACACTTGTGAGAATGAGATGAATGTGGGCTCAACAAGTATGACGTCTTATATCTGTCTCCACTGTGGACACTGGTCCAGGTGCCTCTTAACGTGGCTTTTGTATTGTTTTATGAGACTGTTTGTTTTTCTGGACCACGAGTCTGAAGTAAAGCTTGGTTGAGACTATTTACTAAATTAAACTCAGGGCCAAACACACTGTGAGGGTTCGTGATCACTGGTGAATCCAATTAGCTCTGATGTCTAATGTGTTTGTAGCTTTGTGTTTCTGCCTGTCCCAAAGTCCATGGTGCTTGTAGCTCTGCTTTCATCTCCACCAACTCCAGTTTTGCTAACCTTTCTAGCTTCAGTGGAATCAGTGGGTTTTCTTGCCCTTGTTTGATAAAGAAACATTTTACTTTCAGCTGCTGGTTCAGGTTTCATTAGACAGAATAGAATGAGTCATCAAATCAAAGGAATGAATTCAAAGGGTCCAAGAAGATGCACAGAGCTGCAGAAAACACTTACTAGCCTATTTTTAATATGCTTCAATGAAATGCTGAAAGTTTATTTCAAATTATTTGCGTATCAGTTGCCACATTGTTATTTGAATAAGGTAGGGTGGGCTATTCTTTCAGGTAGTTCAATAGAAATTGTAATGCAAAGCTGCAATAAGATATTCTAGGTGTTTAAATGTTCTTGCGCTGAAAAAGTCCATCCATCCATCTTCTGCTGCTTATAGGGCAGAAGTCTAAACAAAGAAGTTGGGACTCCACTCTCCCCAGCCACCTTCTACCTTTGGCATTCCCAAACCAGCTGTGGGACATGATCTCTCTGTAGGTCTCTCACAGACCACCAATCTAAATGCACTTATGCTCAAATACAATGTTTTTCTTTATGAGCAAACTGTTGTTTAGCACAAAAGTCCAACAAACCAAGACCACTTGATCAAGCCTTCTTTGCCAGTCACACTCCACAGGTCTCACTGTCATTGCTCACATGAGTGCTGAAGTCCTCGAGCAGGACAGTGGAGTCCCAAGCAGAGATGCCTTCAAGCATGCTGCCCATGCACAAGTCATGGAAAGTGCTGTTTAGAGTCAGAGTCACACGTGTGCACCATTTCTCAAAGGCATAGAAACATTGTCAATGGTCGTAGGGAAGATGTGTCATCGTGCTTGTATTGTCCTTTCCCCCCACTTTACTGGGAATCCTTAACTGCTTTCTGGAAACTTAAACTTGGTTGCTGTATAACCTGTGATTGTTCTCAGGGTCGTATTTGTCACCTTTAGCCTCTTTACCTATATGCAAAAACAAGAGAATAATATTTAACTTTGAAATTCACTTTAACCTTTCAGGTTCATCTGACACAATCATCAATACATTTTGGAGTGTTGCCAAATCAAAACTAGGACAGGGATTTCTGCTGCCATGGGGAACTTTGGTGTCTGAACATCCAAAGCAATGGGAAAAGAGGAAAGAAAGTACATCTTTGTTACATTATAAACCTTTACATCGCAGGGCACAATAACAAAATCATCTGTTTCCCACCAGATTCTAAAATTATTGAGATGCCAGATGCTGCTAATCAAATACACTTATTAACTGACCTTCAGCAGTGTTGCTGTCCATCACTAATGGGTGTAAGGATATGTCTAAATAATTTGAAGTCCAGCACATGGTGAGGAAGGTTATTCAAAAGTGGAAAATATTCAAGACCGTTCCCAGTATTCCCATTAATGGAAATCCCAGGAACTTCACCCCAAGGTCAGACTCTGCAAGTGCAAAAAAGCAAAAAGACTCTACAGACCTCAGTTAGCGTGCAAATTTTAAAGGTCACGACATTACAATTACAAAAAGCCCAAACAAGTGTGTTTTGTTTGGAAGGGTTGCCGGGAGAAACCGAACATGGCAGCACAGCTTATTTTTAGTCAACGTTGCATCTGAACGATGTCATGTTGACAGACAAGTCCAAAGTGGAGACGTTCGGCCGTAACGCACAGCACCAGATCTGGAGAAAATCAAACACCTCACACTGTCGGCACGGAGGTGGGAGTGAGGAGTTGAGCTCTGGCAGTCATTAAGTGCACCGTGAAGTCCTCTGCATAACAAAGCATGTTAGAGTCAAATGTCAAGCCTTCTGTCTCACAGTGAAGGTTTGACCCAAACTGGGTCACACAACAAGTTAATGATCCCAAGCACAGCAGCAAATGTCCAACAGAATAGCTGAAAAATTAAGAAAGCTGCTGCAACGGCCCCAATCAAAGTCCAGACTGTAACCGACTGAAGTGCTAAGAGAGCTGAACTGAAGCAAACTTCAAATTCCTCCACAGCAATGTGAAAGACTGATCAAGTCACGCAGGAAACAACTATTTCAAGTTTGTGCTGCTAAAGAGTTTCTACAAGCGACTGAATCCAGGGGTCGTCTATGATTTTCACCTGCTGCTTCTGCAGTTTGTCTTGAACAAATGTTGAATCTGCTCAGGACGAGATGTTTGTTTTTTTGACCAATCAAATTAATCAAAGATCTCTGTGGATTGTTTTTGTGGCTGATTATGCTTAATTATTGCTTTTAATGTAAAAGAAAATTGTTCTGCCACTCTAGTGTTACTTTTTGACATCTGATCTGAGTCATCCCTCTCATACATGAATCTGTCAAAAGAGCCAATTTTAGCTTTCTTTATTATTTTTTACACAAATCATGATTATTGAAACCATGCAAAAGCAAAAATTGTGCATGCTTTGTGTTTCAGTGAACGAACTCTTTACTTTCTAATTTTCTAAAGAATATTCAAGACAAACATCAGTTTGTAGAAGAACGTGAGTCAATGATACAAGAGTCTGATGTTTTCACTGAAGCTACTTAAATTTTCCAGAAGTTAAAATTTGTTCACAAAACATTGTTTTATGTTTTTATTCACAACACAAAATATTGTTAAGGCTAACATTCATACAGCATATTTGTGACAGCACTGAGCAGCTCCTTCAGTGGGAGACTGCGGCACCCACGGTGTGGGACGGAGAGATTTCGCAGGTCTTTCCTCCCCACTGCTGTCAGACTCCATAATAAAGACTTTAACTGATCAAGCACACACATCCATACATATGCAATAATACTAAGTGCAATAATCCTTTCTGTCATCGTTGTATTTTTACTCAGTTGTATATAGTATTTGTATTTGTATTCTATTTTTATCTTATTGTATATTTATTTTATTTTATTCTATTCTGTACAGCTGTGTACTGTATTTATTCTTATTGTATTCTAATTTTTGCCTCATAACTTTTGCACTGTCCACTCCTGCTGTGACAAAACAAATTTCCCACATGTGGGACTAATAAAGGTTATCTTATCTTATCTTATCTTATCTTATCTTATCTTATCTTATCTTATCTCAGACAAGTTGGTATGAGAAGGGCTTTCTCCCTCATGATTGTGTGTATGATGCAGAACAGCTGCTGTTTTACACATTTACAACCACACACGTGTCAGCGTTTCGATGTTTTTCCCTCATGGACGACGAGTTTCATCCAGAGGAAGAAAAGAAAAGCAAAGTGGAGGGAGACGGGAAGCCATAATAACATGAATGTCGTGGATGTCTCTGTTTCATGATCCTCCAGCTTCAGCTCACTTTACATTTCATAAACATAAAGCCTATTAAGTATTTGACTTGATTTTCCCTTTAAAGAAGACTTTGAGGGGTACTTGCTGGGCTTTATGGATGCTTTGTAGTTTGAAGGTGTTAGGCAACCATGCTGCTGTTTTGATCCATGTTGTCTTTAACTTTCTGCCAGCTCCTGCCTTTGATGTGAAATCCTTCCAGGAAATCTAGTCCCCCTCCTTCTTTGACGTCTAATCCTTCCTTGACGTCAAAATGATAAAAAACAAAAGCAGAAGTTATTTATTTCCCATCATAATTGTATAATATTTCTTAGAATACAAAGGTTTTATGTGACGATGTATGTCATTTTTAATAAAAGGAAAAAACCTCCAGTTATTTTCTGAGGGCACTGGCTTGAGTTTATCCAACATTATTATTATTATTAACGTGTTTTCCTCACTTTCACACTGAAGCATATCTGGGTGAGATTCTGTTAAACACGTTATTGTCTTATTGTATTCCTTATTTGCATGTGTGTTTGCTTTGAGCTATACAAAAAGTGACTGACTTCAAGAACATTTACGCTGATGTTTTCAGAGTAAAGTGCATACAAGCCTGGGACTGAACTGCCAAAGCATCTGCCTCTGCCACCTCCTGCAGATGGAGGATGGATGCATGTAACTCACTGGGGCTGAGCCCAGTCAGGCCTCATGGCTTAGCCCCTGAGCCCCATCCTTCAGGCCTGGCTCCAGGCTGAGGTCAGTGTTGCAGGTCCGGGAAAGGTTCTTGGTGTCCTCTTCACTTAGTCTGATCCCTAAAGGAGGACCAATTTGCTTTGCCCCTAACAACATATTTCTTGAGATCACATGAGCATAAATCCCTCCGGCGCAGTAAGGTGATGATTCACACTTGAGTGTGTCGGTCGCGAACGAAACGGCTCTTAGAGCCGACTCTTTGAAGTGAACGACGCGAGCCGGCTCCTTATTGGGAGCCGTGGGATTTTTTTTTTCTTTCTCTCTCACTTTCTGAATCCTTTATCATCCACAACTATTTTCAGTTGGGATGATAAAGGATTCAGAAAGTTTATTCATGCAGGCCCATATGACAGAGAATATGCATCTTCTTTTTGTTTTCATATTTTAATTTATATTTAATTGTGTTGTGGTTTGCAGTGTTTTGTGTTGTTTCACTTTAAATTTGTTTAAAAGGAAAAAGCTGAAAATTTAAATAGTTAAAAGTTGAAATGTGAATAGTTGGTTTTTGTATTATATGATTTATTTATTACATTTTATGTGGAGTGAATAAATAAAAGTATATTTACGGTGGCCCCTACAGACAAAACACGTAAAAACAAAACACAACAGAAGTGCTCCAGAATGCTGGGCGCAGTGTTGAGCTTTTGTTACCTCGTGGCTACACAAGCCAGCAAGTACCAACGACCGGATTTGGTAAAAAAACATTTATTTTTTTTAATTATTTGAATATATATGAGTGCTTGTGTATAAATACACAAACAATACACATATGCTTTCATGCTTTCAATTGTGTAATTTAAGTGATCTAGTAGCTCTGTTTTGGAAGTTCAGTTAACGCTAGAAATGTGTTTTGGAGTTTGTACGTGCTTTGTCTCTAGGGGCCACCGCATATATTTATATATAAACATATATAAATAAAACCACTTCTTCTTTTTTTTACATTAGTAATTCCTTTTGTGCATAATTTTATATTATTGTTAATAATAAATTAATTAAAGCAACAAAACAACCCGAAGAGCCGGTCGGAGCTGAAAGAGCCGGCTCTCTAAAAAGATCCTCATCACTAATTCACACAGGGATGAGGATTTCTGTAACTCAGGAGGAGCTTAGGGTGGACGTAATGCTCCTCCTGAACACCTGCAATGTGAGACCCTAGTTGGAGAGGCCCAGACCCAGTACAGACCCGGAGCAGACTCAGGATACACCCAGGGTCAGACCTCTTCATTGTTTTGGAAGCATCCCAAGCACCAAATCATTTTTTTGTTTAGGAGGGGTGGGGTGGGGGGGCAACCTTCTGGATTGGCTGGGAGGAATGGATGTGGATGACTAAAAAACAAGAGTATTAACCAAAGATTAGGTCCAAACATTCCCAGTTTATCTTTTAATTTGTTTTATTTCAGCTTATCAATCTCAAAAAGGACACTGAAACAAACACACACTGAGCATCATCTCTTCATTCAGACAAAATCTCTTCACATACTTTCTGTTCTAGTTAGAGTTAGAGAGATGGCACAGTCTGAAAAAACAGCCAACTAGCAGATGACAGCAACAAGTTCTGTAAACATCAATAACCCCTGAAATAAAGCAGGGGGACAGAAATGCACAGCTGAGGGGGAAAGGAAATGGAGATGGATTAGGAGCAGACTGAGGACATAAACAAATATGACAAGACTGGAGAGCAGGATTAATGTGTGTAGTGATGGTGGATAAGAAAACTTTGAGTTATTGAAGAATTCCGTGCGAGCAAGCATCTGGAATTTCCTTAAACTACGTCACAGGACAGTCTATGTGATGTTTGATGGAGTTATAATAAGGTCATGAATACATATTGTTCTGGTTGGATTTAACGTAAATGCACAGTGTTTATAACATTTTGTCAGCAAAGAGGTGAAAAAGCCTTGATGTGCACCAGAACTGGTGGGCAGATGTTCTCGTGCAGCTGTCTGTGAGGGCAGAAAAGCTTTGGGAGGATCCTGCTCACCAAACTGAACTGACCCCACAAACACAGACTAAACCCTGTATTTCAAATAACAGTAGTTTTATCTGCCTTTTAACATAAAAAAAACACCTTTCGATGTCAAATATTTCTGATACCTAGATGAACTGTTTAGATCACCAACAGAGCCTTGGCCAGGGGTCTCAAACATTCAATTCAATTCAATTCAGTTTTATTTACACAGCGCCAAATCCCAACAACAGTCGCCTTAAGGCACTTTATATTGTAAGGTAGACCCTACAATCATACATACAGAGGAAAAACAAAATCATATGACCCCCTATGAGCAGCACTTTGG
>NW_024582404.1:2094927-2121344 GCF_018398535.1 Haplochromis burtoni | reverse complement strand
GATCTCAATTTCAGTGAAAATAATCGTGATTATCATTTTTGCCATAATCGAGCAGCCCTAAGTGGAAGGTCATTATTTTTTGAAGTTTGGGGTAATAATCAGATCAAAGCTGGATCACCATCGGTTTTAAAGCAACACAGAAGAGAAGTAACACAGACATTAATAGCAGTACTTAGCAAGGAACACAGGAGAACTGAGATGTTACCACAGAAATGAGGCGTGAAGAACTGAAACCAATAAAAATCAACTTGAACCAAAACACAAAACTACAAAAGTGAGAGTCATGGCTAGAACAACCATAAACCAAAAGCAGGGGTCAAACACTTCATATTATTACCAGAAATAAAACTCAGTCTGCTAAAAATGTAAGGAAACCAAAACCAGAATCCAAAGTTCAATAAACAGAAAAACTTCAAACACTAGAATAACAATAAAACCCAAATAGAAATCAAATATACTGACTGAGAATTCTAAAAGCCCCCAAAAGCACTAAATCCTGACTGAGGTATGTTGTTTCTTAGCCATGTAAAGAACAGGCTCGAGCAGGTTATGCAAATATCAGCTTCAAAGTACCGCAGAAACTATCATTTTATAGCCTGCCCAATGACACTACACAGGGGACATGAATGGTGTGATCCATCCTATTGCTAAATTTAATATCCATAATCTTTATGTTTCTGGCTATGTTTTTGGTGTTTTAAACTCATTTGGAATCTGGAATCGCTTGCATCTGCAAATTGTTTTGAAAAACCAAGAATTGATTGATTATCTGGACTGCAAGATGCAGCTTTCTTAATTCAGATCATTCTGATCCAGATTAAATCCCTGGTGATGAGGAATATCTTTTATATTCTCCAGTCTCTGGTAACTATCAGCCTGGCAGTTTTATTGGTCCCTAGTCTCCTCCTGTTGTCAGTTATGGGTATCACATGTAACAGTGCTCACCTTTCTTTGTATGAGAACTAGCAAAACATCCTCACGATAAACTTAGATCCTAAATTTAGAGCTCAGACTTTTGGCATGGAGCGGTTTGTTTCTTAATTACCTGACGGTTATTGTAAATTAATCTTTTCTTTTAATTTCCTTTTAATTCTTTGTGATGGATTCCTTTACAAAGCTCACACAGTTATGCCCACATATTACTCCGCAATGCATTCTGCTTATTTACACATTTTCACTGGGATACAACCTTCAACAAGTTTAAGATAATATAAGATAAAATGTAGTTTATGTATCCCAAAATGTACCCAAAGTTGGATTTTTTAAAAATTTGTTACAGAAGCTAAATAGAAAGTATGGAGCTAAATAAAAATGAACCAAAATATGAAAAAAATAAGGTAAAATCTAATCTGAAAATCAAGATAAATTAAGTCAAAAATTTAAACAAATATATTACTAAAGCAGAATTATCTCACATTCAACAGAACAGCGAAACAATATTAAAATGGCTGAGTGTAGTAAAAACAGGGTACCAAATATTAGATAACATTAAAGTGGCTTAGCAAAATAGTGTATCATGCTATTATTTATTACTATTATTCTCTGTGAAGGTTCTCAGTCATCCAGGTCATCGTAGTCTAAGGAGCTTGGAAAGAAAAGCGTCTGGACTTCTTTGAGTTGCTTGAAGACGTTTCACCTCTCATCCGAGAAGCTTCTTCAGTTCTAAGTCTAAGTTGCTTTTCTTTCCAAGCTATTACTATTATTATTTGTATTTATAAAGCACCATATGACTATTGCTTGTTCTAAACAGTAGAAGCATTTTAAGAAAATATATAAAATATGTGGAAGGTTTTTCTTTCTGTGATTCATTCATTCATCATTTGAACCACTGTACAGCTTTCAGCTATAATCCAGCTTTTGTGTTTTTAGGTTTTAGCTGCCACATCAGTGTTAGCTAAAGTCTTTGTTAGTGGGGAAAATGACAGTTTACTTTTTATCTTCTACAACAAACTGCGCTATTTATACACCTAAATGCTTGCAGGGTCCATTTTTAACCCACTAAGATAAAAATAGAGCACAGAAGAGGCTCCTTTAATGCGACATGTTTCGCAATGTATCATGGGAAACATAGGAGGACGTTCCCAGTCGTGCTTCTGCTGCTGGTGTCAAATCTTGCTTCGTGTATGGGCTCTGTGCATGTAAAAGACAGCTGACACAGCGCCTAAACTCTCGCGAAATTGGCAACAAATCTGACCAAAATGCTGAGGCTTGGCTATTTCCGGGTCATGGAGAGGCCGTGGTGGACAGGACGAAAGGCGGAGTGATTACTAGAGAGGCTTTGCTGGCAAGTGAGTCACTATCCAGCTGTTGCTAATCACCTCAGTGCATGTCTGCAGAAGCTAACCGCAGCTAACTAGCTTGGTACTGCCCGACAGCCCCCCTTCCCCGGTCACATGAGACGAATTTGACCGAAGAGAGGATGGCGGAGCGGGATATGCCGCCGGGAGATCTTCCTCTGCGGTCTTCTCCAGAAAGTTCCGACAAACAAAACTCCTCCGATGAAAACGGACACACTGACAGCCCGGACGAAACTCTCTCCCCGACCTCAGTGATTTACTTCAAGGAGGCTTTAAACTCGTCCAACCTGCGCTTCGCAAAGGCTGGATCGCTGCCGCCCGCTCCCCTTCGACAGTATGACTTCCAGATTGAACGAATCGAATCGAGGCGACGAAGTAAGTGCTGACCAACTTCAAAAAGTACACCTTTCCCTGACAGCTAACACTAGCTTCCTAATACACTGAGAATACCAACTGTAACGCTGCAGTTTGTGCTGCTAGCATTGTTGGCTAACTTTCCAGCGTCCGTAAACAAACACCTTGCTGACACATGAACTCAGTAAAGTACCAGGAGTTATCGGAGCTAAAGCTGGGGAGAGGATAAGCTACATCACATGATTGTTGACTCTCAGCCTCAGATTTCTGTCTGCAAAGTAAAAGCCGCTGTGTGTTCTTCTGTGTTGTTTCTCGGCTAATGTGTCAACATGTGTCATGTGTTTTGACAGGCTTGGTTGACTCACCTTGCTGCTGGTTATTATTGTTGTATAGATTTATCATTTATCTGATTTGGAGCTGCAGAAAGTGACCTCCTGGCTCCTTTCCTAACCACTTGAAAAAAAAGTAGAATTCCTAAGGAGTTTTTAAGGAAAATAAGATCGCTCAGAGAATCCAGCTGCCCTCACACCAGGCTGTTTAATACTGTGACAGTGAGTGTTGTTTACATGGGTCTGCTGTGTTGAAACTATGCCTCAAAGATGTACTGCAGATGGCTCATCTTTGATACCTCCTCTAGTGTCTTTGTGTCGTCTTTCATGCAATTAATACAGAAGAAAACTATCACTTCCTTCCCAATGTCCGAATTAAATAATAAAAAGGATGAAAACTTTCCAAATCCTTCCATCCAACTTCTGATACTTATCTGGGTCTGGGTCACGGGTGCAGTAGCCTTCTTTCTCCCCAGCAACCTCCTTTAGCTGTTCTGGGGGGCACTGAGACATCCCCAAGCTAAATGAGAGACATAATCTCTCCATTATCCCCCTTGGTCGCCTCTCAGTGGGACGTGCCTCAACTTTGAACCTTTTCTGAATGACCAAGCTCCTAACCCCGTCTCTAAGGGAGAGCTAAGGCACCTTTTCAATCGCTATCTAAAGCTGGTGGTTATAGGTCAGGGGGGGATGTAGCTCTACCAGTGAATTCACAGCTACGCTTTCACGTTCATATCCACAACACTGGTGATGTTGCATCAGTCCATCTTTCAACGTCCTGCTTTGTTCCTCCCTCACTCATTAACAAGACGATCGAGATATTTGAGCTCCTCCACTGGAAGGTACATCCCATCCCCAACCCGGAGTCGGTATTCCACTCTTTGGTTCTCTGTACTGTTAATATTTATTAACATGATGAGCATCACTTAAGGCTCATGTTGATGATTTAATTTTGTGTGCTGTGGTGAGCTTCTGGGTGGTGTTGTGTACTTTCCTTTCATAAAGGGATTGTCCAGTGTGTCCTGTGTCCTCTGTTAAAGGAGGTAATAAAGGAAGCATTCAGACACCTTTCTTTAGTATTTACAGGAACTCTTAAAAGGAGTGGATGTATGTCTTATAGCTCTTATTCTGGCTGCAGATACTTTAGGGTCACTTAATTCAGTTAGAAACCTTCCTGAGGTATTGAGTCTTTGACTGATCCTGTCGTTGGTCGTGACAGAGTTAACCTGTTGTTAAAATACCTGTTTGCTTTCACATCTTCATTCTCTATCAGCACACAGGTCTCTGTGGCATTTAAGATATATAGATCCTTTTTACTTTTAGTTTCCAAAGCTCTTGCAGAGAGACCTTAAATAAATGAAGGCAATAGGTCAGTAATGTCTGTCCATAACGTTACAGTATAAAACTTGAGTAGCATCCTATTCTTAATTCATAGGCTTTAATACTATGTTGGCCCACCCTTTGCAGCTATAAAAGCTGGAACTCTTCTAAGGTTTTCCACAAGGTTTAGGAGTGTTTATGGGGATTTTTGATGGTGGTCTCACAGTCTCCCCTCTAATTCATCCCAAAGGTGTCCTATCAGGTTGAGGTCAGGACTCAGTGCAGGCCAGTCAAGTTCTTCTACACCAAACTCTCTCATTCATGTCTTTGTGGACCTTGCATTGTGCAGTGGTGTGCATTCATGCTGGAACAGGAAAGGGCGTTCCCCAAACTGTTCCCAAAATGCAGAGAGCATGAAGTTTTCCTAAATGTCTCGGTATGCTGAAGCGCTAAGAGTTCCTTTGGGCCAAGTCCAGCTTCTGAAAAACAGCCCCCGGCATAATCATAGAAACACCTCTAAACTTTACACTTGGCCCATTACAGTCAGACAAGTACCACTTTCCTGGCAACCACCAAACCCAGACTCATCCATCGCAATGCCAGACGGAGAAGTGTGATTCACCACTCCAGAGAAAATGTGCCCAATCCACTAGAGTCTAGTAGTATCCTTTATACCACTGCATCTTATATCACTCGGTGATATAAGGCTTGGATGCAGCTGCTCAGGGATGTAAACACATTCCACGAAGCTCTGTGTGCACTGCTCTTGATCTAATCTGAAGAAACGTGAAGTTTGAGGTCCTACCGATTAACTCTGGAGAAAGTTGGCGACCTCTGTGCACTATGTGCCTTAGCATCTTTAAGCTGCCCCCAAAATACCAATGCAACATGGTAGAGAGGTTCAGTTTGGTTACGCTGTAGTCACCTGTGATCAGATGGCTGTCAATCGAAGTAGAAAGCGTATAAAATAATCGTCCCCATAAAGTTGTTACAATATGGAAACTAAGCTGTTTACTGTACATGCTATAAACATGTTTGTTTCTGCTGTAAAACTGGAGGTTTTAACACATCTGTGAGGATTGACTCACTTTTCTAACCTCATGTGAACATTAGAGCAACTGCAGTTTTTGACTATGTATCATACTGAACACATGGTGTTATTTTCTAAGAGAAAACAGAGGTTCGTTTCAGACAAACAAAGCAATCGATTAAAAAAAAAAAAGTGAAAACTTTCTCAATTAAATTTGTCACATTTATTTTTGTTGTCCTCTGATGGCACGGAGTGTCATCCTCTAAAGATGATCTGATTGTCAATATCCAGCTCTATGTTTAAGGTGTTAGGCCCAGGGAAGCTGTACCAAAATGGGTGGGGGATTTAAAAAATAGATGGCCCCCGCTTACATCTGGGACCTTTGGCCTTATTGCCCTTCATGCTCACTGCTGCTGCTGTTTTTCTGCTGCAGCCAGCTGACAGGCCTGTGTTCGAGACTGGGAGGAGGGGGGATGTTGTTGATGCTTCAGAGAGACACAGGCCCTCTGCTGCATCATTAGCCTTGGTTGGTTACTCCGGGGACCCCCCTCCCCCCCTTATTTTAGCTTCTTTTTTTTTTACGCATGCACCATCTGCTCACGTGACAATGTGTTGCTGTACCCAGCGCTGCCGTCAGCCATCTTGGTCAACACCCACCCAGTGCATTCACTGCGGTGCGCAGGCAGTCCAATCACAGAGAACCGGTGCTAAGCTGACCGGAGGAGGGCTGTGATTTTTCAGCACGGTGCTCTCTGTTGCATTTTAAATCCCCAGTCGGCACAAAAGGCGATAACAAGAGGCTGAAGAGGAGGAGGCGGTGGAGGAGTAGAAGGCACAGACAGCAGCCTGTTTCACTCAGTTGTAGCAAGGAGGAGAGGAGGATGCATGCATAAAGAGGAGGAGCACCCTTTCTAACACCTGCTGAAGGCTGCTGTGGGCCTTTCCCGTCTTGTCCTTTTTGTTTCTTCCTCTGAATCTCTTTTCATCTTTCATCCTCTTGTTTTTCTGGCCTTCTCTGGCTGTTGGAACGCAAAGCTCCTGCATCTTTTGTACCTCCCCCCTCCCTTTTCCCCTTCGGTGGTGTTGGTTTTGCCTCGCACAAGCTGAGTCATCATGTCTGATCTGACGCCTCAGAGCGAAACCCCGACTCCCACCACAGACAAGATCACCCAGGCTGCCAGGGAGACCATTTATCTGTGCAACTTTCGCGTCTCTGTCGATGGCGAGTGGCTGTGCCTCCGCGAGCTCAACGACATCTCGCTCACGCCAGACCCCGAGCCGGTCCATGAAGGTAACGTGACAGATTAGCTCAGCGTTTGAGGAAGTGTTTGTGAGCACAGTGCGATATGTGTTAGGGCGTGGTGGTGTGCATCGCGGACACCAGAAGCAACATATTTCACCTGGTGAACGGTGTGAGCTGTGTCACGACGGGTTTGATTTCATTGAGGGTTACGCAGCAGGATGACGCCACTTATAAATAAGCCAGGGGCGGACAACAAAGCAGCCAGGTCCTGCTGGGAGGCTTCAAGTACTTGGTAGCTGTTGCTCCTTACAGAAGATCCCAGTTGCACAGAACAAACATGTTTGTGTGCTGATGATTTTCATTTAGTTTCTCCCACTGACAAAGCGGAGTGCAGCCAATTATAGATTTGGCAGCAAACACAAGCCTGACTGTAAACAGATATCTATAACTGTGTGCTCTGTTTTTATTGTTTTAAAACTGCCACACCTACTCTCAGCACGAGCAGGCCAGCTGGCAGGCACTCGTAGGCAGTTCAGTTGGCAAATGAAGCGCTGCAGCTTTCAGCCTACACCGCTGAAGAGTCCACTTTAATGACATTACAGAAGCCCATTAACAGACAACAGAAACATCTGCTTTAGGCTTTAGTTCTCTCTCCTCTTCACTCACTTTGCAAAGGTTTCTGAGGTTCTTGTTATTGATAACGACAACATGCACAAGTTTGTTGCTTAAATCTATCATAGCACTGGTAGTGTCAAACCTTTTTATGGGAGACGTGGCAGTATTTATTTTAATGTTCATACAGTTTATCCACATGGCTTAATTTAATCATTTCCATCCTGTTGAACATTTTCTCAAACAGACTGATTCAGATCCACAGGGACAGATACAGGACATCTTATATTTTAAACATATGCACATAATATTTTTTATTGTATAATAACTGTTCATGATATGTTTATTATTATTATTATTATTATTATTATTATTATTATTATTATTATTATAGACTGTGTAAAAAGATGGATGTAGCCAGCGTGACGTCACATATTGGTTGGCGAGATCCTGCCATGTGATTCCACCACCGCTCTTGGTGGTTTTAAAAACTGGAGGTAACAAGTGAGGGCTGGATCTGAAGCTGAGGGACACTGCACACTTATCAGCTCTGCTTTAGCCACCTTTTTAAGTCTTCATTGTAACATTAAAACAAATGAACTTCATGTTGTATTTACTAAGACCTGAAACTTGTGATATATCCCATAAGGTTGTTAGAGAAAGAAAGATAAAGGAAGGTTGTTTTCCTACAGACACGTACAGAGTCAACGACCTTATTACAGCCGCTGGTATCGCCCCCTGCTGGCTGCATTAGGAAGAATGCAGCTTTAAGGAGCTAAAGCGTCGGCGTCACTTTTCAGAGGTGGAAGCTTATGGATCTGTAGTTTCCACTGAAAGCGTTATAAAAGATGGACACTTTCTTCTTCTTCTTTTTTTAAACAATTCAGATTGACACATGGGGGGAAAAAACCCAACGATAAATGACAAAGCTTGGCTCTTTGTTTCTGTCGCTGCAAAGGAAAACACCAGATAGAGATGGTGGAGAAAATGGTTTTAATCAAGCAGACCAGTAACTGCTATAAAATACCCAGATAAGCCGCCGTCCTCCTGAACCAGCTCAGTATTTCTCAGGGTCTCGTTGTTTAGTTGCCTCAATTTTTTTCCCAGTTTTCTACAATTTTCTATTTTACTTTCAGCATTAACATTATAATACAAATTTATACAGTTTAATACCAGCATGCTGAGGATCTCTGCTAATTTGTTTACATTTTGCGTTAGAGAATAAGATGAACATGCTAATGTAAACTTTAAATGTGTAACTGTATTAATAATGTAAACAAATCTGCAGGGCAGCATAGAGCACCTCCACTAAAAACCTCTCTGTGTTAAATGCTGACATAAATAATAGATCAGGCGTGCAGAACGAGTGGACTGTATTAAACTTTCACATTCTCTTAATTGAGACTATTTCTCTGGCAGACACATTTTATAGTTTTATATTAAAACTGTATATAATCTTCAGATTTACAAGGTTTTTCACAGTAAGTCCTGGAGTTTGTCTTCTTTTAGCTATTTGTAATGATTGTCTTTGTTGTCTTGCTGTGTATTCTTTATTTCACCTTCCTGGAAACTGACTTTTTTAAAATTTCTGTTTAAGAAATACAGAGCTGACTTTCAAACGAGTTTAGTTCCTGATTTATTTGTGCTGTTAAATTCTGAAGGTGAGAATTATAAGTCTGTTTCCTTTTCTCCGTCTTTTAGATCCCAAGGATCCCATCGCAATCGAGAGGCTTAACTTGATGAACATGGCCAAACTGAGCATCAAGGGCCTGATCGAGTCTGCGCTCAACCTGGGACGCACGCTTGACTCTGACTATGCACCGCTGCAGCAGTTCTTTGTCGTGATGGAGCACTGTCTGAAACACGGGCTGAAAAGTAAAAACTGCATTCGTGTTGTCTTTTATAACTCCTTACAGTTTTTGACAGTGAGATGGGAGAGATTAAAATGTACAGCTGACATAGCTGTAAGGAATATTTAGTCTTAAACTCCTGCTTTAGTTTCCTTTTAACTGTATTGAGGCCAGTGTGTTTTTGCTCTTTCTGTATGCACGCTCTCAGTCTGTCCGTCTCATCGTTGTCTGTCAATCTTCAGCTAAGAAGACCTTC
This sequence comes from Haplochromis burtoni, assembly GCF_018398535.1. Classification (NCBI taxonomy): domain Eukaryota; kingdom Metazoa; phylum Chordata; class Actinopteri; order Cichliformes; family Cichlidae; genus Haplochromis; species Haplochromis burtoni. Next base: position 2,112,053 of record NW_024582404.1, on the reverse strand, counting down.
CTGGGGCAGAACAAGTCCTTCTGGGGACCATTGGAGTTGGTTGAGAAGCTGACGCCTGAGGCAGGAGAGATCACTGCCAGCGTAAAAGACCTGCCCGGGCTCAAGTGAGTTTGTTCAAAGTTTCCTACAAAAAAAGGCTCTTCTGCTTGGATTTTAATTATGTCATCTGAGCTTTAAACAATGCCAGAACGTGGCTGGAGCTTCTTTTCTAGCTGCTTTAATCTTGTAAAGGCTGTTAGTGTGTGCAAATCTCACTCTTCCCATGTTTGATACCAGAACTCCTCTAGGAAGAGGACGCGCCTGGTTACGACTGGCCTTAATGCAGAAGAAGCTCTCAGACTATATGAAGACCATCATCAACAGAAAGGACCTGCTCAGGTGTGTTTGGATCGTAATATTCACAGAGGCGAAGACTTTATGTGAACAGATGAATGTGGTGTCTCTTGTTGACCACTGCAGCCACAACATCTATCAGTTGGCAGTACAGTCATTAATTATAACAAATGATTATAGTTTATCAGGTAATTGCATTAAACTTCTCCAGAAGGCAAAAACACCACAAATATGAAGGAAGGGTTCAGTTCACTTAGCAGATGAGGAGGCAAGCAGGCAGCTTGCAGCACAGTCTTCATTCACCTGTATGTTTAAGCTGCCACACTCCTGATAATGCACAACTTTAACCTTTAATAACGAAGCAAACCTGGTTGCTTAGAGCAGTTATCACCTCGATCAAAGCTGGCTGTGGTCAAACTCAGTCACGGACAGACAGGTGTTGAGGCCCAGACAGCAGCTTGTATTACTGGCTGTGCTGTTTTATGTAAACGCTACTACATAAATCTACATGTAGATTCTGTCTTCTTAGTTTCCCTCCAATGTCACCATTATAATCCCGTGTTCAGTTTACCGTCTGGTCAGTTGGCTCGGGAGGATGAGAGTCCGGCTCCAGAATGGTGGGTCAGGAGTTTGCGGTGCACTCGCTGCACATCTTATATCAGCCAGTGGAGCAGTCAGATAGTTCACCTGACCCTGAAATAATAGCAGCTGGTCAAAGTCTTTTTTTAAGAAGGATGCTTCAGTGCTTCCTTCATATGATCTCCTATCCAGAGGATGCAGTGAAGCATCCTTTATGAAAGGAGACAATGTTGTCCCACAGCTCATACCACACTCTGTCTGCATGACATGGATCATGTAAATCCTCATTTTAGTGCATTCATTATTTTTATGCCATTTGTTAAAGGTTTTGAATTTTCAACAACAAGCTTTTGAACCTGCAGGTTCAACTTTGAACTTTACACTGTGGTAAAAAAATCAGCGTCCTATCAAGGTGTTTTATCTTAATGAGCTCCCTAAATCCAGATTGCGAGCTGTTTTAATCAAAGTGTGTTTAAGGTGTGTAATCAGTCAGTTTGTATTAGTAATGCCTGTTCTTGGACTTTGGCATCAGCTGGGCCTGGTTCCATCCCTCAGCCCCTGACCCCACCGTGTAGCCTGTCTCAAGTGGCCATCTGAGGATCTGCAGTTTTTGTTTTGGATTGGGGTTTTTTGTTTGTTTTTGGCTCCGGTAGTATTTTATACAAACCTAAAACCCTTCCGCCTGACGTTGTAGCCCTTTCTGTCTCTTCTCTGTAGTGAATTTTACGAGCCAAACGCGTTGATGATGGAGGAGGAAGGCGCCGTCATCGCCGGGCTTCTGGTTGGATTAAATGTCATCGATGCCAATCTGTGTATGAAGGGAGAGGACTTGGACTCGCAGGTTAGTCTGCTTTCACCTTCACCTCTAACTCCACTTAGAGCAGCTCAAACTAAATGAGAAGTAAGGCAGAGGAAAAGTCATCACACTCCCTGGTGTGGCATCGTTTTCTCTCAGCCCATGTAGAACAAGCACGTCAAATTCAGTTTCACTGATCGCATCAAAGGCCAGACATGGACTTTATGACATGTGTAAAATAGCTTGTTATTTTCTGCAATAACGCCAACAACCTGACATGATACAAGTGCATGTTAAAGGGAAATAATCCATCATTTTATTTGTAAATGTCTAAAGTGGCCTCTTTCAACGATTGAAGCATGTGGTGTGTACTGGCTAGAAAGAGTAAACGAATAAATGTTTGGGAGATCTGTTTATGTTTTCATTTTTCTGAAAGACAAAAAATGTTCCATGCATTAGAATATCATTTTAAAATCACCAAATACCTGTATGGTATCGGTCTTAAAAATCTGGTCTGTGTCGGCCGGGTTTGGTCCAGATTTGGCAGATGTGGTGCAGACAGTGTCTACACTGTGGTGTGGTTATTTAGAATTATTGAATGAAGTTTGTTTGGCATTCAAATTTTGGCCAGATGGCATTTATATGTCTGTATATTTGAACTCTCACTAATGAGTTTCGTTTTTTCCCTACAGTCAGTATTTTCCCTTAAAAATGCCAACAAAAGCCTTTCGTTAAACCAGGCGTGGGGAACTCCAGGTCTCCTGCAGGTTTTAGATCTCACCCTGGGTCAACACGCCTGAATCAAATGATTAGTTCATATCCAGGCCTCTGGAGAACTTCAAGACATGTTGAGGAGGTCATTTAGCCATTTAAATCAGCTGTGATGGATCAAGGACACATCTAAAACCTGCAGGACACCGGCCCTCGAGGCCTGGAGTTGCCCACCCTGAGTTAAACCATCTGTTCAGATCATTTAAATATGAAGTACAGCGATGTTTCCTTTACACAGCAGCAGCACAACTGAATTAAGAGCAATGTAAAGGGGCTCCGTGTTTTGGGCTCTGAGGCCTGTGTCCCCGCTCTGCTTCATAAACATTAAAATGTTGAGCAGTGCAGCTTCAGGTTGTTCTTGTTTCAGCAGCTCACAGCTTGTCAGTCAGGATGTTCAGCTCTCAGGTTGGGAGTCCAGAGTGACTGTGAGGAATGCTGCAGCTCTTTGTTCATATCCGCCTGAGCTTGGAGACTAAAATATTTCAGCCTGCAGACTCTACACACATACTTTGAATTGTTTTACATACGAGGATGGCTCCTGTCATTTGTTTTTTGCCTTTTTCTTAAAACATCTGCAGGTTGGGGTGATCGATTTCTCCATGTACCTAAAAGACGGTGGACACAGCAGCAAGAGCGTGGAGGGGTGAGTCCTGGCTCCTCTAGTCCCATCAGCAGTAGCTGTGGGCCTGTAATCGGAGCGTGTGTTTTGTTTTTGCTTCACTCCTACCTCTGTCGACTGACAGCCATTTGTCTTGAACTTAATTAACAGAAAGTCTTCTTTTATTTGGACGGCTGGATTGAGCCCCAGACTTCGGACCATATTTTTCCAATGTCCTTTTCCTTTAAACTTGAATATTGAAAAAGATTTCCGTTCCATGCCTGAAACACATTTCAGCCTCAACAGTTTAAAAGTACTGCACTAGAATGAGATTTTCTGTCAGATTTCTATTGTTTTGTTTGTGTTGCTGTGTGTTTGTGTGCCTGACGGCTAACTGCACGTTTCTCTTTGTGCGTTTTCAGGGACGGTCAGATCACAGCGATTCTCGATCAGAAGAACTACGTGGAGGAGCTGAACAGACATTTAAGGTTTGTCGGGGTGGTACGCTCACTTTGCTCTCCTCACCTTGGCGAGCTCGGTGACTCACCTGCTTTCTGCCTGTTTACAGCGCGTCGGTAAATAACCTGCAGGCCAAAGTGGACGCTCTGGAAAAGTCCAACACGAAGCTGACAGAAGAGGCGAGTCTCACAGTGATCATCTTCAAAAACTGTCTTTAAATGTCAGCCTTACATGTTTTTAGCCCGGCTGCAGGGACTTCCTGTTTACCAAGCTGCTTTGTTGATTTCTGTCCTTGCAGCTCGCAGTGGCGAATAACAGGATCATCACTTTACAAGAAGACGTGGAGAGAGTAAAGGAGGAGAGCTCGTATCAGCTGGAGTCCAGAAAGGTGAACGCTGCTTATCTGCCAGTTTATGCAGCAGCTGACTCGAGCATTTGGAAATTTGTAGTAAAAGCAAGCGTTCCTTTTTTCTTCAGGCATTAAGAAGTGATTCAGCAGCAGACGGACAAGCGCTGGGGGAAACACGCAAGCAGCTCAAAGAGGAAACTTTGCTTCGACTGGTGCGTTTCAGCTGTTTGACAGTCTTTGTGTAGCTTTAAGTCTGCTGAGGCGTTGATACCAGCGAGAGATTATACATGTAGCCGTGTCATCTGCTGACAAAGTTTGTAGTTAATAGTAACAAATGTGCTTGGCCTGTTTAGTGTGTTCATTTTTAGCTGCCATTTACACAGAAATACAACAAAGCTTATGTGGAGAAAGACAGTCAGCCCAGTCCAAATTCAGTCCATTTAGAGTTTAATTATGACATTCCTGCTTATATTTTTCTAACTGACAAAGTCTGACTTGTGTGCAGGATGTGGAGAAGGAGCTGGAGGTGCAGATCGGGATGAAGCAGGAGATGGAGCTGTCCATGAAGATGCTGGAGAAAGACGTCTGTGAGAAGCAGGACGCTCTGGTGGAGCTCAGACAGCAGCTGGAAGACCTTCGTGCCATCAACCAACAGCTAATGCACAAGTCACAGGTGAGGCGGTGCTTCTCATGTCTGATTATGAGGACACTGCTTTTAAAAGGCTCACATCCACTTTTGTCTCTCAGGGCTTCACTCGTAGATTTCAGCTTTTCCCAGAAACTTGTAGGTGTTTAATTTCACTATTAGCTCTCTGTGAAATGATAAAGCATCACTTCCTGTCTAGAATAACTTGCAGTCAGCAGTAGATACTGACTGACAGTAAGAACTTGGCTTTTTTTTTTTTCAGTTAAGGCAGAAAAGAGGAGGCCACTTCAATGAGAAAGTTCAAAGGTCTGCTTAACTGTAAGAAGACTGAAACTGTTCCACAAAGCAAGAATAAAATGGACGATAGCAATTAGTTTACTGGAAAACATTAGGCGGAAAAGGTTTTCAATCTGGCCTCAGATTAAAAGGTGCACAGGTGATCTTCACTTGTGCTCTGAGTTTAGTCTCTTAATTTGGATTTCTTGCCGTCTTATCAACTAGGGATGGTCGCATTTATCAGATATTTCATCCGTCCACCTGTCCTTCCTTTTTCGGACCCCTATCCTGGTCTTCACAGCCGCCTAATCCCAATCCTCCACCTGCTGTTCTAGGGATGACGAGCAGGTGGAGGATTAGATCCCAAAAATATCTTTTCACACAAATCTGAGTGTATATGAAGGAAAGACATCAGTTGACTAGTTTGGATCATCTTCTGCAGAGTGCCGATGCCAGCTCGAAACAGAAGAGTGAGATCATCGTTCGCATGGAGGAGAAAATGAACCAGATGTCAGGGACCATAAAACAGCTGGAGACCAGGTGAGGCTAGTTTATTATTACAGCACGATATGCATTTGGTGCTTCCAGATGACATGTCTTATGTTCATGGATGCATTTTCTCTCTCTTCACTTTCTTTTTCTTTAATTTTTTCCATCATTTGTTCGTCTGTTGTTTTGAAAAAAAATCAGTGACAAACATTTGGCGAAGCAGGCCCGGAGCCTGAACTCTGCAGCGGGGAAGCTGCTGCAGCTGCAGCAGTAGCTGCCTGCTTTCACGAGTCTGAAAACAAACATACAACCCTGCCTAATATAGAAATAACCAAACTAGGATGTTATCTTTTCTGTACGATGCTCCTTTGTTGTTACAAAATAAAAACCATCTTCTTACAACCTCCTGCAGCGGCGCTCCAGCATCAGCTTTTAGTGTGGACTGAATGGATCCTTTAGCAGCCCCTTAATCCTCGTGTTTTCTGCCAGATGTGTTCGCCGCATCAGATTTCTACTTCAGATTTCCGTTTCTAAAAACTGCCCCGGTAATGCTTTAGTCAGACATAAGATGAGTAGAGGTGCCTGATGGACTGATGTGCCAATAAACCCATGCTGAATACTTGACAGTTGCTGTAATGTGAGTCGTCCTCAAACCTGAGGCTGTCAGATATTCTCAACCGACAGAGAGAAGTGGCGTGTGGCGCCAGATATCAGAGGGGTTTGTTGAAGTCGAACGTCCAGCGCAGAAGAAGGAAGGGGCAAAATTAATGAATAATTTAAAATTGTATGTGAACATAAGTTTGGTGTCAACTGTAGTAATCATTAGGCTAATAAAACGCTAAACAAACAGAGTCTGCTTCATGGTCTTTGGTCACAGTGTCCCAGGTTGCTCTTACATTTTAGTTTGAGTTGATCTCTCTTCCCAGCCACGTTTCCCTTCATCACATTTTTATTTTTCCATGAGTTTATGTTAACCCGCTCACCCCAAACCAGATGCAAGCAGGCGGAGAAGGAGAGGGACCTGGCTTTAGAGGCGAACCGGCTCTTCAAGCAGGACTTTGGAGACAAAATCGAGAGTCTGCAGGTGGAGGTGGAGCAGCTGAGGAAGCAAAGGTAAAGTCTGGCGCCTCACTACTCCTGCTCCATCTGAAACACTGAGATGACCAAAACAAAGAGGAAGAGGACAAATCGCTTCCTTATTACTGAAACAGATTCTGAAGTACGATTTCACTACCTCATCTACACGAGGCGTTTTGTAGAAGCTGTGAGCCGTGGCAGTTGGCAAATCCACATTTTGAATTTATGCTGAAAATGAACTTTTTTTTTCTTAATGTGGCCCTAATACTCCTTTCTATTTTATCAGTCTTTCTTTGTTAAACCAGTCAGACTCTAACTGTGGTCTCAGTGCTCTCATTGAGATCTTTTAAAATTTCATCACAGCGCATTTGTAACCATAGAAACGTACAAATACTAACGATCTGTAGCCCATCAAACCACATCGATACAGAGAGTGGTTTCTACAAGTTTTGAGTAGCGACGTTTCACACAGATTTCAGTTACACAGGACGTATAACATGCAGGTTCTACCTGACGAAGGGACAAACACCGGTCAGAGGCCTGGCAGGAAACTGCTGGATGCACGGCTGTTAATCAAAGCTGCCTGCTTATTTCTACTGTAACATTGGGCGTTCCTACCTCTTGGAGGTTCCCCTTTACCATAAACGTTGTTCCTTTTTCTGCTCCAGATATGTTTATTAATTACTGTCGTCACTGAACTATACGTTTCTATTCTTTGGCTTATTTTGCTGTTTCAGGTCTAATCTGGAGCGTGAGCTGAGAAAAGGTCGCGATCGAAAGAGCGAGCATCACCTCAGTGCCTCCTCGGTACCTCAGTCCAGCACTCCGCGGACCAACAGGAGACAACCAGAGGATGTACCAACAGTACGTGGATTCTCACATTAACGATATGTCCGACGAACAGCTGTCAGCTGTGGTTTGGTGGCTTATGACTGTGTTCTTAACAGCAACTCCCAGAATCCCCGTCAGTGAAGGAGAAAGACCAGTTCCAGAGTGGCCCGGAGGACAATACCAGCCTGTAGGTATCGCAGAGTTTCAGAAAATAAAGTGACATTTATGGAAAAATAATTCACTTTTTTATGTCCCGTCTTTAACTTTGAAGGTCCCTGTCCCACCACGAGGATGAGCAGGTGAGATTTGACTTTTTACCTGTGTGAAAGTTTGGCCTTTTAATAAGTGGATGCTGAAGCAGTCAGCATGTACTGATGGCAGTGTGCCTTTGCACTGTTCAGAGACTCATGCATTTATTTCTTTTTGTTGTTCTTCCTCAGGAGTCGTTCTTGGAGATCAGCGAGCCTTCCATGTGTACGATGTGTGAGCAGGCCGACTCCCTCCTCAAGACAAAGGTACAAATTACTGAGGATCATTTTGAACTTGAGTTATCAAGAATATTTTTCTGTTTGGCATTGAAAGTTTACAGCTTCTTTAAATAGTTGACTCCTGTTTTTCTTGGGTTGAACTTCCTAAAGCTGTTACGGCTGTTCCAAAACTTATTTTCTGTATCAAAAAAAATATCAAACATATGCAAATAGTCTGGTTCAAATCCTGATTGTGGGGGATCCATTCCCATTTCATCCGTCTACAGGCTGACCACAGGAGGTAGAACTCCTCTTGTCCCCACACTTTTTAAGGACTGCCCACATCAAAGATCAGCATGATCATCTCAAAGGGCAAAGTGATTATTAAGACTCACAGATAGTCAGTCAGCATTTTGGATCAGTGGTCAGTAAACTGCCCCGATCTCAGACCAATCAATGATCTATGGTCAGGCTTTAGAAGGCTGAAGCAGAGTCTTTGATTGGCCGGTTCTGGCCCTCAGGGTGTGTGCTGAATGGAGAGCTAACGTGGACTGCACCAAAGATGCATATGAATATGCATATGAGATGAATATGATCTGTGAGTCATGCAAAGCTACTCTCATAGAACCAAAAAGTAAAAATAAGGCGCTGTAAATGAGCAGAATGGAGGAGAACTCGTGTCCCCAGCTGTGGTTTCCTTTAATGGAGTTTTTCTTCTTCTCTGCAGAAACAGTGTAAGAACTGCAGCGGCGTTTTCTGTGAGAGCTGCGTGTCCAAAGAGCTGCCTTTACCTTCCTCCATTCTCCCAGAGACGGTCTGCATCGCCTGCTACTCGCTGTTACTCCAACAATACGCTTCATCACCAACATGAACCCACAATCATCACACACAGCAGAGACGCGCGAGTGTAACAATGGCACCTAAAAACCAAAAAATCCCAACTTCCTGAGACATCCTAGGAATCACTGTGTACGTGTGTGTGTGTGTACGTGTGTGTGTGTGTACGTGTGTACGCGCGCGTTTCCTTAAAATAAAAACAGCTGACGCCATTTATCTTCCTTTTCTGGTTCGTGTTGGTGATTTAGGCTTCTGTCGGCACTTTTAAGCTAAACTTGCTCTCCCTCACATGGCTGGATTTAAACAAATAAATAAAAATCATCTCATTTATGGACACTAAGTGATGAAAAGTTTAACTGACATTTTTATCCCCAGTGTTAACAGATAAAAAAGGAAAAACTGGAATTCAAGGTGTTTCGATTCAGAGATCAGGATACGGAGTTACTCGTACCTTTATGCACTTTTGTGATTAAACTGGCGTCACATTCAGGGAAAATCCTGACAAACTCGGTCAACAAAATGACCAAATGCTGTCATGTGTGTCATTACTTCCTTAAAGACTGTTTTAAATAAAATAAAAAAATTCATGCAATATATATAAAAAAAATTTTTTTTTTTTAAAAAGTTAAAGTGTTTATTTCCAGAGTGGAGCGGATTCTGGGAATTATAAACTGGAATGAAAAATCAGATCACCAAAAATCCACAACGATGTTGTGTGAGACTTAGAAGCAGTTATGATTATTCCCTGCTTTCAGAGATAAAAGATGAAAACGCTGGTATCTATTTTGTCTCTATTTGCTTAAATATGGCTGTTGGAGTATTAGCATAAATAACCAAATCCACCATAAGAGGTCAACATGCCAATTTGAGTTTCCAGTGTCGTGTGCTGGAAACTTGGACATTGATTCAAAGTCATTCACAATAAAAATCAGTGTCACCATTAAATTCTTCATCTTTGGAACTATTTTAGACGCTGAGTTTGTCTCTTGTCTTAATATTGGTAAAGCTTTAAAATTGGAGACCAATTTAAAGCCGTTCATGGAGACTCAACCTCAACAAGGAAGAAAACAGCAAGATCAGAGTTTTGATCGAAGGTTTGCACATTTCAGTCCCGGTGCTCTGTTCAGGAACAGCTGCTCCCGTCAGCGCGGGGAGCTTTAGATGCAGTGTTTCATTTTTGCAACGTTGTGTTAGTCGGCACTCGTTTCCCTTCTTTATGCTAAGCTCAGCTCGTTTCATGTAATGAGAAATAATAAATGTATTTTGCAAATGATCACCTGATTCTTAAGGTCACAAAGCTGCTTTTTCTTTCCTGCTGTTGTGTATTAGAAGTGTCATTAACAAAAAGGCTTAAAATCAGTCATGTAGCATGAAGTCACATCTGAGGCTGGTGTGTTTTAAACTGTAGCAGGTGAATCATACATTTTTAGACCGAAGGCTTTTTGCTCTGGATAAACTGAATGTGTTTCAGCACTTTTGATGCACGGCTCTGCCTGGCTGAGGTAAAGTGAAGACAGGTTTATAACTTATGTTCTGTTGATTTAAAAACTAAATCTTTATTTTTTTTTTTTGTGGCTGATGATGATTAACAGGTGAAGTGGAACAGCTTCTTGGCTTACAATAAACATGAGCATTTACAAGTGTTCGCCTCTTTCTTTCATTTTAAAGTGGAGATGCAAACCTCCAGAATAAAATCAAAAAAGCATTACAGGAATATTACATTTGATTAAATAAAGATGGACTGCTTTGTCTTTGACACCAGGAATGTTTATTCGATGTCCACGTCAGGCTGGAAAATAAATATAGGAATCCTGTGTGTCAACGTTCACCTGCAGAAGAGGAAAAAACAAAACGCGCTCAGTCAAGGCAGCTTAAGTTTTTCTCTGGAGCAGCTGGGTTACGCTCAGTAATACGTGTTTAACCTCTTTATATTTTCTAATATTAGTTTTACATGTAAAATCAGTCGATCCGTCCATGAATAAGAAACAAGAAGAGGGAAGGATCGTTGTACGGACCTCAGAGCACTTTGTCTACGACACATTTACATCCTTTCCTCTCCAAGACTTTGAGACCAAATATTTTCTCAGAAAAAGGAAACGGCACTCTGTTGGACTCTAGTAATTATTGGTTTACACAAATAGGGCCACTCCACATAACTTGGTCTCTTTTAAAACTAAATTAACTGATGGTAGATGTGTTTCCTACCTGCCGTCACCGTCTGCAACAGAGTTGAGAAATAACTCGATGTATCGCTCGCCTGAAAGAGAAGAACCAAACAAAGTCAATATGCCACCGATCAGTAAGCAGCAAAGACACGCTTTAGACATTTAGGCCAATATTATTTGGATCACAGAAAAATATATAAAGAGCAGAGAAGACTCAAATTATTCTTGTTTTTCTGATTTACGACATTATCACAGACATTCAGGAGAGAGAAAAGGGGGGCATGGGGTGTACTAGACCACATTAATTTCAATACTTTCGTAACATTTTTCATATTGAAAGAGAAACGATATCAAATACTGTGTTAATCAATTATTGTAATATTTAAACATGTAAAAACAAAAGCTTTTTTCACAATCCCATAAAAATGCACGAGGGCCATTAAGCTCGCTGACCTGAGGGTTGTTGGTTTGGACGCTGAATTATTATTAATATAACATCTGTTTTCAGCAGCACAAAAACTTGCCTCCTATTAACGTCAGAAGGTTTTCCAAGAAGACGGAGTAAAGATAACGTTTTTATGCCTTAGTTTAGATTGCATCTATATCTCATTTCATTCAAGTTTGACATTTGACTCGAGATCATTTCCAGAGTTTTGCATTTAAAAATGTTTTAAATGTAATTTTAATACGAGGCGTACGATCAAAGAGTTTATTTCGGGGTTTTGACAGATGTTGTATGCAGTTAAACTTTAAAACATTCAAGTTTCTAAAATGGAAATCAATGAGAAGTTCATTCTGAACTCATCTATGTATTATTGCTCATTTATAAGACAAAAGTATTTCTTATCCGATTACTCAATTAGTTGATAAATTACTCGATTACTAAAATAACCGACAGCTGCTGTCCTGGTAAAGAGTTGAACTAAAAGCAAAAATAAACACCGCTATGAAAAGCTCACCAACGGGCTCACCTATGTTCATCCTGTCTTTGGACATGGCGGCCACGGCGTCTCTGTGGCAGTGGAAGTAAACGTCAGCCTCTCCGCTCGGCCTGCCGTCGGGACCACATTCGATCAGGATCTTACACACGGCCAGAGGATAGAAGAACTGCGAGAGAGAAACACCGACACGTGAAATCACCAAACCCAGCTTCATTGTCTCAACACGTGAACAGCTTTACCTTCACTATGTCTTCCCCAGAAGCCTGGAAAGGAAGTCCCCTCACGTGGATGTAGTGTAGCGGTACGGTGGAGCTCTGAAGGTGAAGTGACGGAGGAGGCGAAGCAGGTGATCTGTTTTCAGGGGCTAAAACAGGACCCATTACACTGCTGTCTGTTAACCAGGCTCATGTATCATTTGGGCTTGAACTTCCACAAATGGCTGAAACATCATCAAATATTCACTGGAGCTGTTAAAGCTTGAAATGTATGTCAGAACATTCACATGACACATGCTGGGAAAGGAATGTGACAGTGACACTGAAATACATTTAATCTACACCCCCCTCCCCCGATGAGTCTTTATCAGGGTAGCAGAATTAACACGCCAGAGGGACGGGCCACTACCAGCACCTGTTGCACCGTATTGAACCCATAGAGGGCGCCAACTGCGTTGTATATGTCAGGTCATTTAAATGCTTTCTACCCTGTAAAGAACAAGAAAGTCTTTTTTTAAATATGGTTTATAACATTGAATTGGCACGTGTAAGAGTTGTCCACATGAAGAGTTTTAACCCCTCTCTGTGTTACCTGTTCGTTACATCCTAAACTTGTCTTGTCACATCTTAAGTGTCATTTATTTTCCCATAAATGTATCCGTCTACCGAATGCCGACTGATCGACAAGTAGGCTGGGATTGGGAAAGGAGCTAGAGCAGAGTTCACTGGGAAACACTGGTCAAACTAACACGTGTACACAGGCAGACGTATTTCCAGAACCATAAAACACGCTTTATTCCCACCAGAGATTTGAGGAGAGGATGTGAGGCGAGAGGGTGTTTGGCTAAATGAGACACCGAAGCCTTTGAGCCTCTTTTCAAAACAATGTTAAATATGATATTTTGCAGAGCCACATCACAAATGTTTTGTTGTAGCCACTCCTGCTGTGCTTCTTTTTATTTGTTTTATGTTTATATTCATATTTTAAGTGTAAGATTTGCACGTTTTTCCAATTCCAATTAAAATTCCTCACCACTCCTGTCCACTGACTGAGGCCTGGACTGAGACGGAAATGGACTCGTTCTCTTCCTCCAGGTCGAGTGAATCTCATCTCTTCTGCTGGGAAACACCTCGATGTATCTGCAGATATTAGAAACAGCACAAGAAGCAACAAACATGACAAAAAAATAAAAGAGGGCACTTCTTGGTCACCAGAGAAACATCCAGGTGAATTCGAGAGTCAGTGAAGCTTCCCACCTGCTCCCTATGATCTCTCGGTCTCTCTGCAGCGCTTCATCAGCTGCTTCCTGAGACGTGAACTGCACATAAGCCACTCCAGACTTTCTTCCCCTGGAGTCTGTGACCATGGTGATCCCGTTCGCCATTATCTCCAAACCTGTGAAACACAGCTTGTTAAGATAAAGTAGTTATAATTCTTTTCCCCTTTCATACTTTCCCCTTTTCAAAAGGCTCAGTGCCAGTTTTCTAACTGAAAGCCGTGTGCTCAGCTGCTCACGTTGGGAGGTGAAACAAATGAATCCTACGAATGTGATTTACCAAGTTTACCAAATCATGCATGAATTTATTAAAAAAAAAAAAAAAAAATTAAGCAGGACACTGCCAAGACAGTAAGTGATAACATTTTATTTAGCCACAGACGCTGAGAATTTTACTTTCGTTTTCTTGTCTTCAGACTAATAAGAAACCAAAATCATTACCAAGCTCTACTTACATTCAATAGCTAACATTTATTTGGGGTTTTTTGCAACTAAATCTACTGAGTTTGCACTGACAAGAGTCCCATACTGTAGCAAAACAGTGTACCTGAAAAGAAGTGGACAATGTCATCCTCAGTGCAGGTGAAGGGGAGCCCTCTGAGCAGCACCACGCCATCAGCTCCTAGAGGCTGGGTGGCTTTCTTCAGGATGACTTCAGCGTCACCGTTCGTCACTTCATACACTGAGACAGGACAGGAGAATGTGTTCTTGTGAGTTAAGCCAACATGACTGCTTCTTATTTATTATAAATAAATGTCTGTTGTCAGGACCCTGAAACTGAACTGAGTTTTCCTTCATCAGTCTTTGTCAAGGACTTCCCGTTTGGAACAAACCTTCAACGTATCGTGGGCCGAGGTACTGCCGGTGCTTCTCCAGTGCTTTGCTGACGTCCTCCTCGTGCTCCATCTCGATGAAGGCTCGTCCTGACGGCCTCCCCAGCCTGTCCAAAGTCAAGTGGATGCCTTTCACCCCATCACGTATCCTACACTCTGGTACATGGTAATTGCAAAAAATAATAATCTCATTTAATTTATTCATATACTGTGTAGTTACAAAGTAAAGGTGTGCCACTCCTCAGACTCCCACCTGAGAAGAACTGCAGAAGGTCCTGAGTGGTGCAGGACCATGGGAGACCTTTCACCTGCACGATGTAAACCTCCCTGGACTCTGGTTCTGATTCAGGATGATAGGCCGGCAGAGGTGGGTAGTCATCCTCATAGGTTCCTCCTGTCTGGAAGATGTAGAGTCAATTAAATCAATATATCAGTGTGAAATGGAAATGATCATACATGCTTGTTTTATCCACTGATACAATTTTAACTGTATGTGATTTTATATTGTAAAGGACTTTGTCACTTCTGTATTTGCATCTTTCTGGTCACTGCTAGGTTAGGTCCTACCTGCACCACGATCAACTGTATTATATGAAAGAGATGCTGCAGTGAAAAAAAATTAAAGGAACATTTTTGAGAAAGAAACAGTGGTGAAAGAAACAGTGGTGAAAGAAACAGTGGTGAAAGAAACAGTGGTGAAAGAAACAGTGGTGAAAGAAACAGTGGTGGTAGACGTCATTTGGATGAGTGACAAAACGTTTCTCCCAATGAAAACTCTACGTTAAGATGACCAGAATCAGTCTTTTGGGGTTCTGTACATACAGTTTTTATACCCCTTTTAGTGAAAGGGAAATGAAAGTTAATTTAGATAATGCTTCAGGATAGCTGCCCAAATAAGTGCCTGGATGTGTTTCAATGACAACGACATGCTGCTAGAAGGACCATGTAGTCATCAATTCAAGTTGATGCTGCTCTTCAGTAACACCTGTCAAATCCCACAATTATAGCAGCTTTATAGTGACTAGGAGTCGGAAAGCAGCCACGAAAGCTCAGGTAGAATAATTGTATGTACTGTAGAAGGCAGGTGGTAAACCTCAGAACCAGCTCAGGTCAACTGACCATAGCCAGACCACAGAGAAATAGCTCACATTAGAAATTACTTATTTTTTTTTTCTGACAGTCATTTCCTCCACTGCTCTCCTACGCCAGAACTAAGGAACCCCCACACTAGCCCCTGCCAGAGTGGGTTTGGTACAAGTGCTTTCCTTTACATGAACAGGGATATTTCTGTCCTGGAGTTTCGCATATAAGGGACACATTTCTAGATGAAAGTTGATAAAAAGCACGAATTTAAGTGTCTGATGCTCCCCAACCAAAACATACGCCCGTGGCGTTAATAAACTCTTCTAGAAGCATCTTCAGAGCAGTTTTAAAGTATCTTCTCGGTCTTTAACCGTCTCTAGTTGCCTCTGTGACCCAAACACATGCTAAACCACGCGGGGCTGCTCTGAGACTAACCTTAGTACAGAAGCGGCTCTGGCTGCTTCTAACTGCGGGCTGCAGCTCGTACAGTCTCTGGAGACAGGCTGTCCGGGCCGCCGAAGTCAAAGTTCGCTGCTGAGTGAAGCCGCACATGCGTGAAGCTGTCGGTACCGTTAGCTGTCTGACTGCGACACACCGCCGCAGTAAAAACCACAGAGATTTACCGCTGCAGGACATCATAGCCGAACCAAGCCGGAAGTCAGGTCAATAACAGACAGTTTGTTCTGCAAAAGAAATGAGGCGCCCGGACGGTGTGAGACCGGGTTTCTCTTAATGTAGTCGGTTAGCTTAGCTAACTACCGGCTTAGCATCACGATAACCTGTAAATGAACACACTCACGTGGGTCGGTGACAGTCAAGGGCAGCGCTCGAGAATGTGAAAATGATAGTTAAGTTTCACATTCTCAATATCCGGTTTGGATTTTCACAATAAAGGTCTATTTCAAGGGCAGGACGCTGCTCTTTCGACATAATTCTATTGTATGGTTAAAAAAATCTTCAGCTTTGGTTTACTTTTTCTTAGTTTCAATATGGTATCTGACAGGAGAACCTTTTTTTAGAAATCACAATAGAAATTACGACATGAATGCAGCTTTCAGAAAGCAGTTGACTTGGCCATGTGGACATCTCAAGTCTTTATTTTATTATTTGTGTTAGTGGATTTTATAAGTATAATAATCTGGCTAATAACTGTTACAACTGTTGTTGTGTTTTTATTATTATTTTTATTTTTTTCAAAATGTTTTTATTTTTTAATTAAATGTTATTCATATAGCACTAATGCACAACGGAATCACCTTAAAGCACTTCATGCTTTACGTTAATGACGTTAAAAATAATAGAGAGAAACAACCATAAACTCCCCCTATTAGCAATACTTGGTGAAGGTGGGGAGGATAAGCACACTTTTATCAGGAAGAAAACTCTGGCAGAACCAGGTTTTGGTCAGTTGTGATGCAGCAGTAAAAATTTTAAAATATTAAAATAATATTTGTCATCATTCATGACTGAATTATAGAAAAACAAGTGCAAGGGATGATTAACATATTAGTAAGACCTGCTGTGATGTATGGTTAGGAGATGGTGGCACAACTGAGTGGCAGAGCTGAAAATGCTCAGGTCAAATAATCTAGAGACCACAGAGGAGATTCAAGGATGTAGTGAGAACATGCAGAGGGCTGGCGGCACACAGAGGAGGATGCCAAGGAGAGGATGAGATGGAGGCAAGTGACCCACTGTCGTGTCCCCTAAAGGGAGCAGCCCAGATAAGAAGAACAAAACATCCTTGATAATTAAGCAGATCTGATATCTTTTAAATGTTTTATTGCTTGCTTATGTATGTATTTATTTATTTAACTTTATTTTTAGATTCTTTCACATGGATTGGTTGTGATGGGTGCAAACTGCTAAAGACTGTGTGACAACAGATTCATCAGTAGTTATACAAATGTGCCACAAAAATAGAAGCAGGATTTTTCACATTTATATTTGTCATTATACATGAATATTGCTGTGGTTATTTAAAGACAGTTCATTTCCGCCTTAGATATTAAATAAGAGTTTGTTGATCAGAGAAGCAGACTGGGCTTCTTTTGTTTTAGTGGGCCAAAATGGACGGGATGTTATTGTGAACTACTGCAAACTT
>NW_024582404.1:2082718-2094830 GCF_018398535.1 Haplochromis burtoni | reverse complement strand
TAAATAAGAGTTTGTTGATCAGAGAAGCAGACTGGGCTTCTTTTGTTTTAGTGGGCCAAAATGGACGGGATGTTATTGTGAACTACTGCAAACTTGATGATCTTTAGCAACTTCTGCCTTGCAGCGCTTCCTCTCTCACATAGTATTTAACCCACACTGCCATCTAGAGGTCTGGGTCGTTGTGGGTATTATTCACGAGTATGTGCGTAAAAATCTTCTCACTCTGTGGAGATAATGAGGAAGTAGTGGTTAGTCGTGGTTTTTGGTATTTTCATATCTTCTAAACAATCTGCTTCGAACCTTCTGTCGTTCAGCACTTCTTCTTCTTTTTTTAATGTAATGGTTTTTCATTCTTTTCTCTCACTTCTTTTTCATTTAGTTATTTATGCTTTAAAGGTTTGTCTAAATAAGTTAAACAATTACAAACTAGAGGGAACTAAAGCTATCAGCAGAATGTAAAGAAACCCTATGACTTTATGCCCAAAGCATCAGTGTACTGTGTGGAAGAGATGCTAGCTGAAGCTGAATTATACCTGAGCTGCACTTTTGCATAATACAATTAGCTACCACCAGGTGGTGCAGTGTGTCAATGTAACATTATTTAACAGGTAAGTCATTGAGTGCACATTTAAAAGGTAAAAGAAAGCAGCTCATGTTTAAAGCACATGACAACTTACTTTTTTAAGGTGCCCCCCTATGGTCCAACATTTAATGAAATTCTGCAGATGGAAAGTATTATATGCAAAATAAAAGTGTTTATAACCTTCCAAAATTAACCAGTGGCATCAACTAAATGCGTAGAAGCTGCGTCATTGATATTAAATCCGCTTTTCTTTCTTTAGAGATCGAATAGGTTTTTATATTATATTTATCTTATAATAAATTAATTCTAAAACTTCATCATCATCATTTTATAGGTAACTTTGATGTGAAAATTCTTATTTTTATAATCTATTTTAAAATAGCTAAGAAGGTGATAATTTTCCTTTTTATGTAAAAACCTGAAATAAAAGGGTCTCTATATGTAGACAAGGCTGCATATGAAATAATGTATAAGTTATTATACTTTATGTCCTTAAAACTTTACTGAATTTATTTACAGCTCAGCATGCCAGATCAGATCATAATTTAGGAATATTGTGACATGGAGAAACACCGATTTCATCAGTTACAGAGAAAATTAGGACATGTAGATATGTCATTTCGTCACTTGACTACATTTTTGTCTTTCAATATCTCCACAACCAAAGTTATGTAGTTATTGAACAAACTTGCAAAGGTCGAATTCATAGATAGATAGATAGATAGATAGATAGATAGATAGATAGATAGATAGATAGATAGATAGATAGATAGATAGATAGATAGATAGATAGATAGATAGAATTTTATTTTGAATATGCAAATATAACTGAAATAACAAGAGAAAAAACAAAAAACAAAACTTAACAAACATCAAGTTTTCATGTATATATCTATGTCTTCAGAATGTGTGTGCTCGAAAAGGAGTAGGATGCAGTTTAGTAAGATGAAGTTTACACTTCATGCATTTAAAGTAACTACTTTCATCGGGAAAGTGTTACTTTGGGGTGTTTTTTCATGTTTTAAAAGAACATGTAATCTTGTTCTGCAGCTGCTAACAGGTAGATCAAAGCCAACATCAGAGTAGAGGTAAATAATAATAATAAAATAATATAATATAGTATATATAATATTACAATTGCATTTATAGCCCACTTGATAAAGTTCCAAGAGCCCAGTTTCTTTTTTTAGTATTTGTAATGTTTCAAGTGACGTAAATGTTATCTGAAGTCCTCTCCGTTACAGCCTTTCTGTGGCAGAATAAAAATAAAGCTTTTTTTCTTTTAAAGTAAAATAAATAAATAAAGACCGGAGTCACGTGACCGCCTCCGTTGATGTCTTGCAGCAGCATCCTCTGCTGCGCGCTCCTGCCTGCGACAGCACAGCCGCGGTGTGGTCGCTCTGAACGCACGTTAACGGAAAGGAAAAAAACACTCCACACGTCGGGAAGGCCTCCGCCACACTCTACACCCTGTTGCAGTCACAGCGGCGTCGGATATAAGACACAGACACGCACGTTTTTCTGATCCTAGTCGCTCTTTTTTTACATTTAAAAGCCCTTTTAAAAGACAGTCCTCGTAATGGCGACAGCTGCGGTGTCTGCCCCAACTGGCAGCGGCCCCAGCCCCGGGCCGGGAACGGAGCTGGTCCGCGGGCAGGCCTTCGACGTCGGGCCTCGGTACAGCAACCTCTCCTACATCGGCGAAGGCGCCTACGGGATGGTGTGGTAAGTTGTAGCCGAAGTGTCTCGGGCTGACACTTTTTGATTTTAGCCCGACGTAAACGGCGGCTAACCCGCATCTTTTCCGTTTCTAACTGTCATGTTTCGTCTGGCTAGCAAGGAACAGCGAGAAGCCGATGTTGCTTAAAGGAAGACGGCAGTGAAATCCCGGCCGGTGGTCGCTGACTTCATGGCATTATACTAGCCTGGAAGTGCATTTTATGTGGCTACTTTTAGCTGTTATCAATGCTGAACAGGGTGGACGATATCTGAGGTATCGATCACTTCAGGCGGACAGAGGCGTTTCCAGGATTTCTTTTAAAGTGGGGTCCGCATAGGGGGCCCGCGGGGAATCGGAACATTTGATCAGAAATAAATGCAGAGTAGAAAAAGTCACTGGGTGTGATTTTTCAGGCTCGCGTGAAGCTCTGTGCACATGGAAAGTGATCGTGCTTAAAGGTTTAAGGCTGTTTTTACTAAATAGCTGTTTCGCAAAGAGATGGAAAAAAACTGTTTAGATTCTTCACTCGGCTAAAGATCGTTATCCTGTTTAACTAGACAGATGCTGGAAACATGTTTTATATTCTTAAAGTTCCTAAAGTAAAAGGAAACTCATCCATTACAATGTCACATCAAGAATATGGATTCATTGTTGTGTTTATCAGTTTAATATTGCAGCCATTAGCGACTTAATTGTTTGTACTTTATGTGTACTAACACAGTGTCATTTACTGTTATAATTGTGGAGAAACCGAGGCTTTAAAATAACTGGATTGAATAACAATTAGACTCAATCAAAAATGCTAATTCCATTTATTCCAGTGGACAGAAATACAAAAGTGTCTGCTTTAAAACAACCCTCAAGTCACTAAAACGACCCACCAGTGTCAGTTATGCCTCCCATTATCTTTATTTTAATATTTATATTTATATTTGTCACCAGTTTTCCTATAGCTATAGCAGATATTCTAAAAATGCATAGTTTGTTTTTGCAAACCATAATTAACTATACTAGCTTTGTGTGTTAGCTCTCTGCCTGAGGCTTCTGCAGCAGTGCTACTCTGGATCTGTTAGCCATGGTTCACTGCACAGTCACAATGTAGTGATTAGAAGTGGAAAATTACAATAAACTCAAACCTTTAATGTAAAAAAAAAAAAAAAGGACTCCACTTAAAGGTACCTGGAGTCATGTACTCATGATGCTCTGAGAGCATAACTATTGATTTCTTAATATGAGTAATGTCACCTTAGTGTTTCAGCTGTAAACAGGTTTTTAATTTCTTTCCATTCAAAAGTAGTTGAGTAGAAGCAGAGAGTAGCGTGGCGTCGAAAAAATAATGTAACAGAAAATAAGAACGTCTCTTCAGTTTCTGTAACGTGCTGCGTGTAGTCATCCAGTGACATGTGCAGTAATTTAATCAACTCTAGTTTCTATATGTGTCTTCAGGTTTATTTCTGCCACATTTACTTAAACATTTACAGAAATGCAGTTTTAATCTACTACATTCTAGGTGCTAATAATGTAATTTGCACCCCACATGATTTATCTTGAAGCCTTGGGTTCTTAATATTTTAAAGATTGTAATATAAACCCAATAACAGCTTTCATGTATACATGAAAGCACCCAGACACATTTAAATAATCTCCAGCTGCATTATTAAAGTGATCATCAATGATTATGATTTGATATTAATTCTGCATTTGCTTTGTTAATGTTGCTTTGAAATGTAAAGTTTGTTTTGGTGCTGTGTTAGTACTCTCAGGCTGCTTAAGTGAGACTTTCACTTAAATAAAGAGTCTAAATACATGCGTTGCAAAAACACTGGGTAAAAAAATATGTTCAGTCTCATGTGCAGCACCACATTCCCTGTAATATCATCTTAATTATTGCACGGGGCTTCACATGAGCCTGAAAGTCATACCTAATGTTTTCTAGGCCAGTTTTCTCAATCAAATATTCAGATTTCCTGTGCCACCTCATTTAAAGCATCCTGGAAATACCGCTAGTGTGTGGGCTTTATAGTGAGCTGACATTACCTCATTAAATTTTTCTTTCTTTCTTTTTCTTTTTTCTTTTTGTTCCTACATGAGGTTAGTCCTCTGTTTAAGTTGCTTGGTGTTGCATAAAATGCCTGGAAAATGTATTGTGGGAGTATCTCAAGGGGTTTTCCTTGTAGCTGATGGCAGATTACAAGCAGTATATGAAGGAATGTGCAGGAAAGATAGACCACAGAAGCATTATTTTCTATCCACTTTCTACCTAATGGCATGCTATCAGTAGTGCAGTAGAGTGTAAACTCAAATTATTCACCATTTTATTTGTGGTTTCTCTTGGTAGTGTACATTCCCACACAGGAATGGCAATCAAAGGTAACTTAGTTTTGTCCACATTTCTTGGTGTATTAAATCAAACCCGACCCTCTACTTTGAAAAACACTTCTTGCATGTGTTTCTTTAGCCTGAGGAGCTGCTTCTGACCTTAAATGTGCACACTGTACTGCATTACATAATATATTGTCCTTGTGTCAAACAGCAGCAGTGTAGTTCTTTTGTCTTCTGTAGTTAGAGAGAGGAGCAGGCTTTTCTGAGAACAGGCTTTGACACACAGTCTGCCCACGGTGTAGATGCACAGCAGGTTGTTTTAGCACCTTTTCGTCTGCAAACTGGAAAACCCACCGAAAGCACACAGCTACAGTTGTACGAGCAAAGAAATGACTCGTAGCTCAAGTCAAGCCAAATTGAAGTACATTTTTCCATGTGAGGATGTTCACTTGTAAAGAGGCCTCTGTGCTTTTACAGTAATGCTTCAAAGTACGTGTTGCAGTCTGCAAAGATAGCATTATTGCAGAGCTGAGCTCACATTAAAATTACTTTCAGAAGTTCACCTGCTTGGACAACTTTAGAAACACTATTGCATGAAAATATTACTGCTGATATCCAGCTAGCTTTTATTTGTATGTTTGCAACACTTCAGTTTTAACCACACACTGTGGTCAGGAGAGCTAACACGACTGAAAACCAATGATGATGCTTTGTCTTGCTCACCGCTTCAGCAGTTTCTTTATGTTAATTGTAACACGTGTTTGCAAGGTTTTACTGCAGTTTACAGCAACCTAATGTTCTACATGGATACATCACAGAAATGGAGGTAACGGCCACAAGGACACAATTATACGCTGTATCTTCAACTAGGCCGCAAACATCAAGTTGTGAGAGGTGCTCAAGCAGCTGAAAGAACGCCACAGCATGTGTCAGCAAAGTGATGTCACTTTTGCTATGCGCTGTCGTTAACAAAGGTGACAAAGTTGTGTTTTTTTTTAAACCAATGTTTTAGTGAGACAGTATAGAAGCTCAGGGTAAACGGAGGGAGATGTTCCCACAGTTTGGAAAGATGAGACTTAGTGGAAAAAAACCTTCTTTGCTTCCGGTTTTGACAACTTCTCCTTCTACATCACAGCTGCCTGAGTGGCATACTGTTTTTTTTTTTGGTTGTTGTTTTTTGAATAATACTGCAATGGCTACTTGCGCTACAACGGCGAGTACTCATCAATGTGGTTGTGTGACGATTATACTGGTGACACATGAAGAGACCAATGCATCGAGTGTACTGGTGCCTTAATAGTTCAGTGGTGAGCCTATGGGCAACTTTGCAGACCATCGTCCGCATGTTGTAGCTGTTTTACCAGGGGGAAGTGTCGCAAGCAGCCAGGCTGTGGGCTATTCTTGCATAAGCAAGAGTAGCCCACAGTTGCAGAGGACCCTGAACTTATAACGTTGCAAAGAGCTGAGGTGAAGCAAGAACATTTAATGTTTGGAACAGGGTTCCAGCCCAGTTTTGAACAATTTAGCATTTTACTTATGCACAACGTCATTCATGGCGACCTTCATGCTGTCTTTATGGAAAGCGAGGACTGCACACAAGCATGTTTGCATAGGTTGCAAACACCTCTGTGTAATCAAACCTACGCAAACTGACAACCAGTGTGCCATAAATTCACCATAATGTCTCTCACACTGAGCTGTTGTTTATTATTTTGATTACAAATACCAGCGCAATAAATAAATATTATTGGATTTATTTATTTGCCACATTGATTTCACACAGTTTGTAAAGCAGCATACCTTAACCCTGTTGTTGTCTTAAATATGAAGGAATGACTTCCAGTCTCTTCCCCACAGTAAGGACTAGAGCTTAGTCGTTTAACAGTGTTAGTGGATCGGTTCTTGGTATCAGCGTACCCTAAGCCACGCTATCTATAGTGTGTCGGTTTGACACTGACAAAAGTTAAATGCAGTGCATCCCTGTCCATCTTATTACATGCTATCTTGTTTTATGAACTGTTGTGCTAGCTATTGCTCTAATTGATGAACTGTGTTAAATGGAGGATTACTACCAAACAGAGCAGTTATGCTTTTTGAGATCTCTATCACTCTAACGTAATTTCCAGGAAGGCGGATTTAGGTAGAACTGTAAAATGTACATATCAGTGCTCTAGGCGTCGTCTTGGCAAGCAGTTTATGTTAATTTCCTACAAGTGATGACTTGTTTAAAGTTTTGCTTCTAAGATTTGGATCTCATCACTGTGGCCTTTCCACACCTTCCCTGTCCATCACACTGCCAACTGGGTGAAAGGTTTGAACTTTTCTTTAATGAACTTTGTTTCCGTCACCGAAATGTGGCCTCTGTCAGTGTGTTCTCTGCAGGTGCCACTTCCAGTAACCATCAAAGTTCATATTTTCCTCCAGAATTGGGTTCTTATTGATGTTAATGATGATGATGATCTTCTGTCTGTCTGGAGCTTTGTCATCAGTATTTAATGGCTGTAGCTGTAATAGTATTCTTTTAAGGGCCTTTTCAGAGAAAGCATGCTGTGACCAGTTTCAGGAATGCTTCAGTCCATTTGATGAATGATGATGAATCTGGGCAAGTTTGAACAAAACCTTTCAGGTCGAAAGGGAAACTCGAGGGATTTTTGCTTCGTTCAAAACTCAAATTTCTTTTGTTAGGTTTTTTTTTTTTTTTTTTTTTTTTTTAATTTCCAGTGATAGAAAAATCTCTTGGCTGATCAAAAAAATCACAGGTTTTAAAATGTATGGCCATTAGGTGTTATTTTAAATGTTTTACAATAGAACTTGTGCATTATTTGTTTTTCTTAAAAATATTAAATAGATGTAACAATTCTAATCTTGTCGCAGATTTTCCTACAGAGAAAAATTAATGTGCAAAGCTTTTAACTTCATAATTTATACTTTTAGGAATTTCGAATGCTCTTTTATTTTCTTCTGACTCAAATTTTTAAATTCTACCCTTGGACCCAGTCAACCTTAAGCACTGTGCGGAGAGTAAAGGTACAGCTTTAGAGTGGTATACGTTGCAAAGAAGTTTTAATGTCAGTCATCTTGCTACTCTGTGGAGTTCCCCAAGGTTCTCTTTTGGGGACAGTTCTCCGCCCACTTCCCATCTGATCTATTGCTTTTTTTAAAGTTAGAGCATGTCCTTCCACTTCTATGCTGATGATTCCCAAATCTACCTGCCGCTCACGCAAAATAAAGTGCTTGTTAAAAAGTTAGAATGTCTTAGTGACATCAAAACTTTGATGACCATTTTAATGAGAGTAAAACCAAGGACATGATTCTTGGAGCTATTTGTTGTATTTGTTCATAATTGGACTGGATCCTTATCTATTATAAATAATCCTGTAAATCCTGAAAATTGACTTAAAATCAGGTAAAGAGATTAAATCCACTGTAAAATCAATAAACTCTTTCCAGTTTATGCTTATTTCTATGGCCAAGTCCTTCTTATTTTGAGAGAGTTACATCTGCTTTTATTGCAACTTGACTTGACTATTGTTACACCCCGTTGGATTGGATCATGCTTCCCTTTTGGATCTTTAATTGGTCCAAAATGACGCTGCTCGCTTATATACGATAAAGCATGTCCCATGTTCTGGCCTCTCTTCACTGTCCTCCTGTGCTTTTTAGGATATTATTGCATGTTTTTTTTAAATCCCTTAATGGATTGTCACCACCAACAACTGCACATCTCTTAACACCTTACGTCCCGTCAGCATCACTGAGAACGGCTGACCAGTTATCCCCCATATCCTGAAGATTACACTGAAGAACGGGAGGGTCATGTCATAGCTTCTAAACTGTGAGTTGCCTCTCCATATTAGGCTGACCTTGCAAATTTTTAAGTACACTTCAAAACTTATTCTTTGTCCCACAATGACATTGGCAGGTATTTGGACAGCTGAGCTGTGTCATCTTGGTTTTCAGTGTGTCTGAACGCTCTGCTGGAGACACACTCAGCTATAGTCCAGACACTCTTGCTACTTCTAGAGGTGGTTTTTATTGTTCCGGACTGTACCGACCGCTTCCCGTAGCTTTATTAGCCATATGTTTCAGGGTGCGTTGAGCTTCAGATTTCAGCACTAGCACTGGCCCAAACTGTGCACACTAAGTGTCAGAGGATCTAATGACTTTGTAATACCAACAACAATAGAGAAACGGATACATGTATGGTGTAAGCACCTGATGTTGTCACCATTAACATCTTTTTGCTTTGCTCCTTGTATTTGCGCTCTTGTCACAGTAAAGCAGACTGTATGGGCCTGAAGGAGTGACACAGATGCCGTCCCATGATGGCTTCTTCAGTTTCGCTTATATTCACAAATCAGTGATCCTTTCGCAGTCCTTACTCAGGTTCAGGTTGAAGCCCAGCTGTTTCACTGACTCTGGTAGTGTTACTGTATTTTTGGCTGTGTGTGCTTCCGAGTCAGAGGCGGTTGGAGCGAGTGCTGTGCGAGCCTCAGCCTCCTTGCACTCCTCTTTCTGCGTTCTTTTTGAGACCTGTGGTTTTCAGCCTGTTGGGCATGTAGCTTTGATGTGCAGCAGCCAGCGAAAGTGTTGCAGGGTGTACTTCAGACATCCCTCAGTTTGCATCTGAAATATTTTTAAATACCATCAGTCAGTTCTTTGTCAGGCTGCGCTGCTGTATGGTGGTGTTGGGCTGCAGTCAGCTGGCCTTTATGAGTCAGTAAAGCAGGATGCACTGTTCTGTTGTTGCATTTTCTATAGAGATTAAACATGAGTAAAAGCCACAGATGCACAGCGATACACTGATTGCTTGTGTGATTTCTTTTTTTTTTTTTTTTAAAGATTATGAAGAACTATGTTTCTACAGCTCTACTGGGTTTAACTCCTTTGGATTATTTAAACCAAATTCACATTAAGCATTTAACTGTCACCATCTTGCTGTTTTGAAACCAGACATGACAAGCTACAGGTTGATCTGACTAGTTTGTTATTGACAGTTATATACCAAATCGGTATACACGTTATTTCTCCTTTTTGACTTTAATAATGATCGTGCTTCATGTTTTATTCACTGTTACCCAAAATGAGTGACTGAGCCCATAAAGTAATCAGAAAAGTGTTTACGGAGGTTCTATAAGATCAGATATCGCTGATGTAAGCTTCTGCTTAAAGAGCGTATTTTTGGACCAAGAATCCCACTTCTTTCTGGTCGCCCACTGTACAGCAGGATATTCGCTCTCTGTGAATTCTCATTAAATGCACATTTTGTTTATTTTTCTACAAAAACCCTGAAACATGTTGCAGATTCTTTGTAACCTAAGCTGCATGAAGACATTTGCTTACCAGTCGACTGTGAGGTATGTCTGTGTCATTTTCAGAGCAGGCCTATTTTTGCTTTCAACAACCTCTTGTTGGTGCCTGTTGAGGCTGGAAAGCCCTGACATGAGCAGATGTACAACCACAGATTGGTGGTACACTGAGCCTCTTAACACTGTATGCTTACACAATCACAAGATACTGTATCACCCTCTGTGATAATATTCAGAAGCTGCCATGGCAAACTCTGCCTTTTTCAACCCGCCCACATGAGCAGTTAGATCATGGGGGAATGCTGCTGAAGTGGCTCGTGTTTATAAAAAGTTTTACATCTGAAAAGATGGGTGATAGTTGGTCAGATTCCACTTTTTTTTGTTCATATCACACTGGAACAAGGAAAACGGCAGGAGGGGATAAGTCGTATGCTTTTATATTAGCTAGTATGCAGTGGGGATCGCTTAGTGAAGCCTGTTTTAGGAAAGAGACTCTGTTTAATGGCCACCAGAGGATTACTCCTGTGGCTGCAAAAAGACTTGTAGTCCTACAGAAGGCTGCAGAAAAACAGCAGCCAGACACCATGTCTATAAATGGATTCTGGTTAAATACATGGGTTCATTCACTCATTTCAGGTCATATTGAATAAAATATTAAAGTCCATTTTGTAAATTTTGATCACTCTAAGTGTCAGATTATTCAGAATATGCTGAAAATGCTCAACTCAAGGCTTCAGAACTGGACTTGACTAACCAGTGGGTGACGTCACGGTGTCGGCGTTTATCGTTTATACGGTTTGTGGTAAAAACAAAGCAGCACACTGAAACTGCTCCAGTGCTATTCAAAAAGAGCTTTTTTTGTGTTGATGGCTATATAAACAAATAAAGGGAAGAAATTAAATAAATTAACCACATTAAAGCGCACTTGCGCAGACATGTATAATAGAAAAGAAAGACATGAACATGACTCCAGATTCGGATTATAGTTAATTACAACTAAATAAAAACGTAAAGTTAATTGTGAAGAAAATAGTTCTTTAGTTTGTCACACAAAAAGCATCAGAATGCTTTGGGATAATATTTGGTTTATTAAACTGACAAATACATGGAACTAAATTTTTCGCACTCACCAAACAGGTGGTCCGATGCTTGGCTGCTCCAGTCTGCATGCCAAATATCATCGGGCAAGATGGTAACCCAAGGTTGCTCTGCGATCCATCCGGTGTGTGCAAATGTTAGATAGAAAACACATACATGCATGGAAAAAACATGAAAAATGTGGTTAGCACAACAAGTGTATTCAAATCATAATTCTGATTGTAAAAGCTGCCAGACAGGATTTAAAAAAAAAAAAAAAAAAAGAGCTCCTGTGTGAATGTGTGATTGAGGTAAGTTGTATAAAGTGTTTTGAGTGCCCAGTTAGAGTAGAAAAGCCCTATATAAGAACCCGCTGGACTAATAAGCACCTCTGATATCTGGCATCTCATAATGTGAACCTGGCTATCATTTGAGCTTTGGTATTGTGTAGAAATACAAAGTTGTGTTATCACAGCAAACTCTTTGGTATCACTGACATCCAGCATGGGAAACACTTGTTGCTTGTAAACATTTCATCCTAAATTTATTTGTCATTCTTGTCCTCTGGTGATTCTGACTCCGTCTCGAGTCCTTGACCTGCCTGATTCTTAGCCACCGCCGATGCTCTGCTTCGTCCTCTCGAAATGCCACTGTGGTGCCCATCTCCATGGCAACTCCTCTGCTTCTGACATCAGTACCACCACTCCACAGCCAATGAGAGAGGGGGGGAGAGAATGAGAGCCTTGACACTCTGAAATCCTGTTGTGCAATTCAGAAGGAGATGTAATTTGGGTAATTTGGGTGGCTGCGCCTGCCAAGACGAGCATGACGACTTCTGGTTCAGAAGGGCTGTAAAACATTCAGGCGCTGCTCTGCTGCGTTGATGTTAATATCTGTGTTGATCATCAGGACTTAGAGGTGCATGTTGTTGCTGCTTTTACTGTTGCATCCGCATTTCTCAGAAACCACAGTGCTGAGCTTACATTAGGACTTGTAACCTAATGAGAAAAAGGCAGATATCGAGTTCATGCACAGTGAAATATGCAGAATTAGCTTTGATTCTATCACCTGCCCTCATTTTTATGTCAAGGTATGCTTACG
>NW_024582404.1:2075640-2082344 GCF_018398535.1 Haplochromis burtoni | reverse complement strand
CGTATATGAAGTGACATAAAGAACTAGAAATCCATGAAAATGACTCTGCTAAGCCCCAGAAATATTTAATTTAAAAGCACAAAATTGCAACATTTTAAAAGCTACGGTCAGAGTATTTGCTGTTTTTAGGACTTCATTAGAGTCTTCACTCCCACAGTGGAAAAATACCTTTTTACAATTTTCTGTGTGACGTCTTACTTTGGTTCATTTATCAGTTTTTAAACCAAAAGACTGAGTTTTCTAACCAATAAGTCGCAGTAAAGTCCAGATCCTCTGAAAGAAGTCTAAAGGATTCCAACTTTCTAATTACAGTTCATCATTATGAAATCTAAATGCGCTTTAAATAACTATGAAGCCACTGACAAAATCCTTGTGTTGGTCAGGTTGAGTTCTGAATTCTAGAGACTGCCGATGCTTTCATTTGCACAATTTGTTGTCTATGAAAAATGTCTCCCTTGAGCTCTTGTATTAATTGGTTTCCCTCATTCAGAGATGCGAGAGAGTGCTTCATTTAAATGAAAGACTTTGAATTGATGCAAAAAAAACCCAAAAAACCAGCATCTGAATCTGAGGTTCAAGTTTTTGGTTAAAGCCTTGGAACTGGAAGGTATGCTGTGGCTAAATAGGAGAGAAGCAGCAGGCCTATGGTCAGAAATTAAAACATGAGTGCTATCTGTAGGAGAGTTCCTATATTAAGCATTTATATCAGTGGTTCTTAGCAGATGCCTAAAAATGGGCTGCAGGGAAAAGTTTCAGTGAGTCACATGTGTACAGTTTTTTGTTTTGCTGTTGTGCTTTTCTCTGACTTGACCTCTGTAAATTACTTGATGCATGCTCAATCATCCAGGTGAGTAAATCCCCAAAAGTTGATTCTGTTCATCTGGAAGTAGCGTTTTCAGCGGGAGAAATGTTTTGTCACTCATCCAGGTGACTTCTTCAGTCTCAGCTGACTGCAGGTTTCCCCAATCTTATAAACAGTACATTTGCATAATGACTGAAACCAGCCCACTGAAGGAACAATGGGCTGGGAGGTCAGTTCCTTAATCTTAATTATGGAAGTTTTCATGACCATTGATCAACACCCACTGATCAAAGCTACTTTATCAAAGATCACCATTCACAGAGAGTTGGGGAACGGCTGCAATCACAGCATTGTAAGATAGTGAAAGATGTACCCTTAGGCCCCCTCCTTGATTCAGAGACTGTCTTTCCCTTTTCACGTAAATGGCCTCCTTGACTCCGCCCTCAAACCAGCGTTCCTCACTGTCCAGGATGTTACATCCTCATCCTTGAAAGAGTGTCCACTGGCCTGTAGGTGTAAATAGTCTGCAGAGTCCTGGCCTGACGAGGTAGCTCTTCTGTGCTGTGACATCCACTTCGGCAGAGGTTGTTTGGTTTGGTATCACCCTCTTCCTGTAGCCACTTCCTGGGTCTCGTTTCAGAGGCTCGTAAGTATTTTCGTCACTGAGCGACAACATTTTCTTATGATAGTCTTTCTGGTTTAGCAAAACTGTGCATCTACCTTTGTATGCCGGAAGGATGATAATGTTGTGGTCAGTACTAACTAGCACCATTGTTCCTTCAGTGGGCTTGTTTCAGTCATTATGCAAATGTACTGTTTATAAGGTTGGGGAAACCTGCAATCAGCTGAGACTGAAGAAGTCACTTGGATGAGTGATGAAACTGAAAACACTACGTCCAGATGAACAGAATAAATTTTGGGGACCTCTGTAAACACCTTCCTATGGGTTTATAAGCTCAGTCACCCATAGCAGGTCATACTGAATAAAACAGAGAGTCACTTTCGGTCATTCTAAATGCCAGAAAGTTTTTTTGTTTTTTTTTAAAATTTGTTCGACATGCTTTAGAAAAATCGGGTTGTGACTCGATGACTCAAAAGAATGACAGCTGTAACTGATGGTAACAGGTCGAGATGCACATTAAGACTGATGGTGAGATTCTGTGCATTCAGGTTTTGCTTCATTTGCCTGATATTAGTCTGCTTTATGCTTTTAGGTTAAATAAACTATATAAATTTATTTAGATGTCATGTTAGCAGCTGTGATCAGAGAGTGAAATATAAAAACCTAGAAAGAAGTCAAGAGTACATGTGTGTACGTATAAAGTATACTTTTTTTATTTGTTTGTTTTAAATGTATTTTTTAAATACATTTGGTTGTATAATCCACTTCATATGTGAAGAAATGAAAACAATGAAATGGCTTACAGTATCAGTAAAAACAGATGTTCCTGGCATCTAATTTACCAGTTATTGTACTGGTAAAAGAAAAATAATCGACTAGTTTTATAGTAAGAAAAATTAGAAAATAAAACTGAAATAACATAGAACTGAATGAAATGCCTCAGTCCATAGGTTGGCTTACTGACACCAGTATTGTGCCTTCCTAATAGCTGGCAGCTAACTAATAATAACTGGCGTTATTTTATTTATTTATTTAAATGCAAAAATTTGTGTTGGTTTCAGCTTCAGCTGTTGGGTTTTGGTCTGCTGGACTCGTAAACATTTTATACTCAAAAGGATGGGGACAACAAGCAGCAAATTTAAATGTTACAGTAACGTTTAAGCCTATAATGGTTAAAATATTAAGGCTATCATAATGGCACACCTAAATATAGAGCTGGGGTTATGAATGACTCCATACAGTCTCTTGGAGTTATGTCTCATTTTCAGTCTGAAATGACACTGGAAAGTTAATGATTTATTCCACGTAAATGGATTCATTATTTTTTTTTTTATGATAGTAGCAGAGGTGGCTTTTATTATAGGAGTGGCTTCTCCCCTATGTAAGAATAGACTCCACCAGTCACTAATGCAAAGCCTGTGACGAAACCCTGCAGGCCACACTGAGGCTGTACAAATATATTAGAAAACTGCGATGCATACTGTGTGAGGAAATGGCTTTGAGGAAGAAACTTTTCTCTGCTCATGTTCTTCAAAGTTTCTTTATCATGTTTGTGCTAAATAGTCTGAATTGCAGCAATAAGGTTACCTGCTAATTATTACTTATAAATGCAAACAGTGAGTGAAATGATATTGTTGAGCTCCACGCACTATAGCGCTTTACCTCTGAAAACAAACTATAGGTATGTTTCAATGTGGGCATTTTGCTGACGTCAGGGAAACAAATGGCTTATTGTGCAGAGCTGAATATTTCATACACCCATGTAAGCTTGATTGAAAAGCACCTGCAGACACAAACACCATGCTGGCATGTTTTTATAAATGGGTTATTGTGGTTAGTGTACACAGAAACAGGAAAGACTTTCTTGTTTTGTTTTTTTAACTTTTTTCTTTCTTTTTTTTTTTTAGTAAGCATGCAAATGCAGTTAAATCTATGATCGTTCCCAATGATAAATGCTGGAGGGTATAAATCTCAATGAACTTGAATTAAGCTTTTGCAGCCAATGGTCAGTGTCGCCCGGTTATCTGCTGAAGCTTCTCAGAGAGCAGCTCAAAAAGATTAAACTTAACTGATCTCTGTGCAGAAATAAATCAATGTTACAGGATGAAATTAACAAAAATAAGATTGCAGATTACGTGTTCTGTAGGCCGGACAATATACCAGTGGTTTCTGGTAGCAGAGCAGTCGTGTTAAGGAGAACAGTTTTCATAGTTGTTGCAGATGCACATGTCAATTTATTTCACTGTAGGTAAATTTTGATATTATTGTTAGGAACTCATTTAAGCAGTTTAAACAGGGGGAACCAATGACGTGTTTAAATTTATGTGTGGCTTATTCAACTGCTATGGTCCAATCACTTTTCTTTTTTTCTTTTTGTAAAGTTATTTTTCTCTTGGTTCTGACTAACATTTGTCTATTTACGAAAAATTCCATGAGTAATCTCCGATGTGACTGATAAGCAGTTATGACTTGCTGTCGGTCTGAATCAGTAACTGCAGGCCACAGCAGTAAATTGTAAATGGCAGAGACGCTCGAGTCCTACTGTACCACCTCTTAATGCAGCAAACCCCCTCACAGCAGCACTGAGTGTGGTGTGAAGCCCAACCCCACAGCTATGGTACTCACACTGCCTTTTTAAACCTGTGACTGTGATGTCAGTCCACATTCTCACCATGGGTCGCCCTTTAAGCACAGTGAACTTTGCCCCCCCCCCCTTTCCCTTCCACTCTAACCATGAATATTGTCATGGTTACAGTCCTATTGCATAAATGAGAAGCCTTGTATTCTTGTCTCCATGGAAATGGAGCACACACCCCTACCCCCACAAAGCTCTTCCTGAGCAGTGAGATGCTCAGAAAACACTAAGTGCACAGAGGAAATAGGAAAAACAAGATTTCACATCAGAGCAACTTCATTAAAATAATGATTGCACAAGTGTGTAATTTAGCTTGTAAATTATTGCATAATTAGGGCTGAACGATTATGGAAAATAATCTAATTGCGATTTTTTGCCCCAATATTGCGATGCGATATGCGATTATTTTTTAAGGTCTTTGTCTTCTGTATTATTAAACAAAGACAAGCAATACATCATATAGTATGGCCAATACTATATTACATTAATTTTAAACTGTTCTTTCCTGGAAGACAGACCTCTGTTATGATGACATGAGGTGATGCATGAATTGATGACTGACATTTTTATTTAACTTCTTCAATCACAACAGTATATTTGAACATACACAATAGTTTATTTTTAGCTTACAAACATCTGAGCATAAAGTGCTGACAAGGAACCCTGGTGTAAACATTAAAATGAAAGTCAGTACAATGTGCAGATTGCAGAAATATACATAAAAAAAATCAGTGGCTTTACCACACTCAGTTTTTCGACATCTGTGAACTACTAGACAGTCATTCAATTAAAAAATAATATTAAATAAATAAAACTAATAAATAAAAAATACACACATCTTACTGATCTCTGCAGTCAGTAACATTACACATAAAGTGCAAACATAATAGCAATTGTATAAACACACACACAAACACGCCTTTAATTTCGGTGGAGTTTAATAAACTCGGCCGTCTGCTTCTTGCTATCTAAAATATAACAGGACACTGGGTAAATTTTCGACGTCTCAACTTCTGTTTAATCAGTTTTCTGTTTGACGTTTATTCAGCTGTGTGAAAACCCGGAGGATTAATAAAGTTTTATTTTATCTAATCTAATAACTTTAATCTCAGCCAAACCGATTTACTCACGAACAAACAAAACACTGAAAAAAGCCCAACAATAACATTTTAGGTTGTCTAAGTGACTTATATATTACGTTTAACCCGAGCAGCGAAACTCCGCGGTGATCTGAAAATGATGTGCCGGGAGTTGTGCCGTTCTCGGCCGCATCAGTAACCCTCGAGCTCCCGGCTAGCTGTCGAGCTGGTGGGTAGCAGACGCCTCTGAAAACGTCGAAGCACTTTTGCAAATATGGGATATCTTGATAAACCGAGCAGATATTTGATGTTTACACAACTACTTTCTCGCCTGAAAATATGTTAAAAGTTTATTTTGTGACCCAGAAAGATTAGTATGAGTAATTTTAAAACTTAGTAGCGGCCGCCATTGCTGGAAACTGGAGTTTGGCTGGGCCGCGCTATGAATTCTGGGATATGGTAGTAATTTGGACAGCCTTCGGCGCGTCGCTGTGACGTAATCGGTCTACAAATGCGGCCTCAGGAGGATGCAGCCCATGAATTTGGACATGTCCAGAGTATAATCGCAGCCTTTGCGGTTAGAAAATTGCACTTGATCATGTCGCGATATTATCGCAAATGCGATATATCGTTCAGCCCTATGCATAATCATACCTAGGCCTTTTTTCCCCAAATTCAGGAAAGTACACAATGTGGATCGAAAATTGGTCCTATTTGATTCACCTTTTTTCCTAATTGTAGGCCCGTATAACTCAAAGTAAAGGAGAATTTAAGGATATATATACAACTTTTATGCTCTGTTTAAAAACACTGATTGGTTGACTTTACAGCTGATTCTTAATAAATGCAGTTACATGTAGGGCTGGGCCATATTATACCGTTCATGGTAATACCGGTACAATGTTAGGCAATGATAAGAAAATGAAATATCGCAATAGAATATGGGTAAAACGCGCATGTGCAGTGCCTTTGTTTTCATACGCACATGGCTGAAAAGCATGGCGGCAACGGAGAATGAGAAGGGAGAAAGCGGATCATTGAGTGAAACGGATGAACCAGAATTGGTTTGTAAAAATGGTGCCACTTCAGTGATGTGGAACTGGTTTGGTGTTTGTCCGTCAGATACACAACAAAGCACTTTTTTTTTTTTTTTTTTTTTTAATGCAAGTCTTATTGACTATGTGCACGAGAAAATGCTAACTTCCTGGTTTGAGACCGGATGTGGGGTTGTACATTTCCGGTAGCTTTACTTTGCGGTCAATCGCTACTGCGAAGATATACTCCAAAATCATGTCCAAAACTCGAAAACGGAAAGATTGCGTTAAGTTACAAAGAGCAGAAGGTGGGAACACTCACCGCTGTTGTGTCATAAAAAATCTAATGATCAATTTTGACGTTTAGATCGATCAGTTGTTTACATCACTCAACACAAGCAGAACTGCATTACTGCAGCAGAAGACACATCGTCCACATTCAGAAGATCTCTGTATAATGACTGGTCTTATGATTTAAACAGGCAAATGTTCAGCATTCAAACTACAGGTGAAGAATAGTCAAACCAATGTT
>NW_024582404.1:2017760-2071715 GCF_018398535.1 Haplochromis burtoni | reverse complement strand
GTCAGTTATATCGTTATCGCAAATTTTCAAATATATATCGTGATAAATATTTTTGGCCATATCGCCCTGCTCTAGTCACATATGACGTTTAATGCTTTTTGATGGATGGATGTAGGTCAGTGAAATGGTCAAAAAAATTACAATAGTAAAATAAACTAAGTTAAACTATTGCTCATCAAAACAGGATAGCTAAAAAAAATGAGGGCTTTAAACCAGGTTTGATCTACAGAGTAATAGCTTTCAGTTCAAATGTCACAGGTGCCTGAGAGCAGCCCGAGTCCACCCTCCAGTGATAAAGCCGTGCAGCTCAAAACTGCCATAGCAGGCAGAGATAACTGCATTAAAACTACTTGGTGAACTCTGTACTTTGTACTTCCTCAAAGTTCCTTCTGCATGCCAGATAAAGGGACAAGGAACTGCAGGGCTTGGCTCAGTAAATATGGTGAAATACAGTATGAACCAATACTTTTTGTTTGTCATAAATTCCTATAGCATGGAACAGCATTTCAAAAGCTGAAACCAAAAAGTATTAGGCCTTTTTTGCCTTAGAAGAAGTTTTATCTTATGTCAGTGTGATCATTTAATAAATACTTTACAGTAATATGAACCACAAAAGCACCAAATTCTCTTTTTTGCAGCTGCAGCCTGAGAATAATAAAACAAAAGAAAATTGTGCACATCAGTTCAGGAACACCAAGGTTGCTCATCTCAGGGCTTCATAACCAACGATTGATATCTGCATTCATCTGGCTTGGGAAGGCCTTGGTTGTCTCTCTGGAACAGCTGGAGGAGGTGGCTGGGGTGGGAAGTCTGCACTGCTTAGACTGCTGCCCTTGTGACCCATACTGGATAAGCAGCAGATGCATAGATGGATTTATGCTGTGAAATAAAGTGAAAGCATCAAAGTCTTCCAAAATATACATTTTGTTATACCATCCAGTACTGCTGCAGACCTGCTGTTCTAAATGGTTCCAAAGTTAGGGACATATTTATCTTTGACCTTTGACATATTATCAGTTTCATGAAAATATTTAGCTTCTCATGTCTGCCATTTCCACAAACTAGGAGGAGGCTGTTGTACCATTGACTGTTTAAAAACAGTACGAGGAAATGATGTCTGTGCCAAACTGCCTCTGCCCTGGATCGGATTGCAGCTTTGATGAATAACTACTGTCGTTGCCGGCTTCTCTGTACATGAGGGCATCTGCTGGTGTAGAACAGTTACATGGAGAACTATTTACTTACCTCTCCCACACACACACACACACACACACACACACACACACACACACACACACACACACACACACACAAAACAAGTGGAAAGGAAGGTCACTCATATTTCCCTCACAGAAGGCTGGCACACTTGTGTTTACATTGCAGTCCTTACACCCCCATCACTATAGCAACTCATTTTCTTATTTTGTCTGACTACGTGGGTGTTTTTCAGTCATTTCTGTTGTGTGTAATGTGCCGAAATAAAACAATGCTTGTGTAGATGTAAACGATGAAGCTGAGGAAGATGATAAAAGCTGCAAATTCTCTCAGTTTGTCATCCCGAGGTGCAGCTGCGTTGTGCAGTTTTGCTTTTCTGGTTGTACCAAATGGGGTGAGATGAGCTGGCAGCAGTGATTTGCATTTCCTGGCAGTACTAGGTCAGCTGGACTTGGTTTGGATGTGTCATCTGAAGATGTTTGATCATTTCGCACACCCAACACCAGGCTGTAAATTAATCGTCCTCCATGACGTATGTAGGCGGGCTCAACTTCTGTCATTATTATTCAACAAAAACTAGAACATACAAAAAAACAAAGTGCTTTTATAGTCAAAATTGCAGTCATTCATGCAGACTAATAATTGGAAAAGATTAATTGAAGTCGACTCCTGCATATCTTATTTATTTTAGTAAAGTGTGTTTGCTTTTGTTTTGGGGTTTTTGGTAAGGCTGTGAGATTTAGGTTGAGACCACAGCGTGGGTCTGACACAGCCATTAAGAGTGAAAAGAGCCAGATATTCAGCAGTGGACATGTCTGTACCTGGGGTAGTGTGGAGGAGGTGTTTCAGCACAGGCAGGGCTGGATATTTGAGTGGATGAACAGTGAGCCTGTTGGGTGCGAGCATAATCACCCACATTTTTCCACATAATCACTAAAGATACTTTTTCTAAATTAAAAATGTTTCCAAAATAAGTTACAGCTGTGAGCAGAAACTGAAGAGGAAAGTACTCTTGATGTCCAACATTTATATATTGTGTTAAAAAGTCAATGAAAGCACTAAATTTGTTGGATCATTTTATGATGAATGGAAATGTGATGGCAGTGAAGTTTAGATTTTGTTTTCTAAAAGGCTTAATGTGTCCCACATTCAAAACATCACATCTGCTTTCTGCTTTGGAAATTATGGTCTCTGCACAGTTGCACAAGAGAAAATAAGACAAAGTGGACAGACTAAACAAAAATCCAGCCAACATGTTTTTACTAGTTAGTACAAATAAGTGGTGTCATTCCTGGAAGTAAAAACCCTGCAGAGAAAAGTGCTGATACACAAACCCTCTTCATGCCAAAGGGTGTGCTAGTGTTTATTTTTCCCTTTCAACATCTAATCTCACACACACGGTGTTCATGTGCTGTGGTCCTGTCTTTGTTTATGGCCGCTGGAGTTGCATGGTACATAAAAATATTCCAGCACCTTTGGTCAGGGCGTCTGTCAGTGTCTGTAGGCAATGATTAGGATTGGGTTTTCTGCTTAGCCACATGCGAAGTATGACAATGAAGTGTCGTAGACTAATTTTGGAGTAAGAGTTTTGAAAAGGCTTGCAAATGTTTTTTCCAATATAGTAACTGATAAACGTATTTATTATTTTTCCCTGAGCCTGGATCTGCTGGAGGTTTCTTCCTGTTAAAAGGGAGTTTTTCCTTCCCACTGTCACTAAAGTGCTGCTCATAGGGGGTCATATGATTGTTGGGTTTTTCTCTGTATGTATTATTGTAGGGTCTACCTTACAATGTAAAGCACCTTGAGGCGACTCTTGTTGTGATTTGGCGCTGTATAAATAAAATTGAATTGAATTATTTTATTATTATCTATATTTTAATCATACATGTTTGTGTAATGAGCCTTTACCTTAGTGAGGGATCTCTCTGCTAAGGTTGACCTCTGCTGCGAAGAATGTGTGATATGAAAGTAGCTAGCTAAGCTTTGCATGTTAACTCCCTGCTCATTCTCTAAATCTAGCTTTAACTTTAGATCCTCCATACCCGGCATGCAAGACAGCTTCCTAATTTCCTGAAAATGTTTTGTCTTTATCACATTCCAGATATGGTTTGGTTGAAAGCACTTAAACCGGTTGGGTTTCTATTAGTGGTGCAACGGATCACAAATCTCATGGATCGGATCACGGTTTTAAGTCACAGATCGGATCAATTTTTGGATCAGCAAAAAAAGGAAAAAAGAGAGAATTTTAACATTTACTTATTAACTTATTTAAGTAATTTTTGCCTATTAAAACCTTCAACTCAAGACTCATTCCATGGAACTGTATAAAAACAAATTAAGGTGCAGTACAGGGCTTTGTATCTACCACTCCGCTGTGATATAATGAGCGGTCACGTAGCTTTCCGTTGACCTGCAGCTCCACCCATTTTTAGTTGGGCAACAGAAGATGCCTGGGACAGTTCCGCCATAACTTTAATCTTTTCCTGCTCATACATGCCTGGAACAATATTGTCACTGAAGTGGACGCGCAACGGGATATCATAGCGTGGCTCAAGCACGTTCATCATTGTTTAAACCCCTTGTTTTGCACAGGAGAGTACAGCCTCATGTCTGCAGCTAAACACCCCAGTAGCTTCTGTAATAGCTTTAGCCGGTCGAACTGGGCAGCAAAGGGCTGCTTAAATACCTCAAACTCCTCTGCTCCTCCACTTGGACCACTAGCACTGACCATAGCTATCGCTTGACAGACTGACCACACGCACCACACACATACTTTTTTCCTTCTTTTTCGAATCTTCGGATCACGTGTGTGCCGAACCGTGGAGTGGGATCGGTTTGGATTATGGATCAACCGTGATCCGCTGCACCACTAGTTTCTATATTGCTGTAGTAGTTCTCGTGTAAAAGCAAACGTGCTACACTTATCTTTCCATTTTAGTGTGTGCTTACTGTTTTACAATACTTTTAATTCAAACCTAGCATTTCCTGCCGATTTGACTTAACATGAAAAACTTTTCGCTTGCAAACCACAGGAAGGAAGTGGCATTTGTCACAGAGGTTTGAGCGGGTTTGATTCACACAGCAATGTTTCTTTATTTTTTATCTGCCATTTTCATTTGTAAATAATAGTTAAAGTAACGGTTAAAGGTTTTTTGGTCAGTTGTTTTTAAAAATTGTATGGTACCTTTTTCATAAATCCTTATTTGGGATTATACGTGACTTCTTGGTGAATGAACATGTGGTCTTTTTGTGGAATAGGTTTTATTGTTGTCTTCTAAAGATAGTTATTAGAAGTTAATATAAGCTACAGTATCGTGCTGGTATGTGACATGTGGTTCTTCAGGCTGCACTTGTTGAACTTGCTTGGCCCAGTAAGCACAGAAGCTTAGAGCTGGATATGGAAGAAACTGATTATATCAAGTGTTATTTTGTGCGATATTGGTTATAGCTTTAATATTGATTACATTGACTACAGTCTGCACAGTCTCCACCAAACATTGACTTAAGGCAATTAAAGGGGGAAAAAACCTTGATTCCAGGTGTGGAAGAGAGGGAGAGTCCTGAGCAGTTCATCTTAGTGAGGTGTGCTCCATCAGCTCAGTGACCCTTGGTCTGTATTTCTTTGATTGATTGATTGATTGATTGATTGATTGATTGATTGATTGATTCTCATATTTACCATCCCAACTTGAAAACATGGTTTTCAACATTTGGATAATGGCTGTGCTCAGTTTTGGGCACAGCTGGGCATTCACAGAGGAGAGGGTGTGACTCACTTTCACCACAAAGGCCATGTTCTTAGCTGTGTTAGCACCATCACCACAGCGAGAAAGTCTTGGTCACCTACGGCCTTTCTGTCCTAATAAGTGGTTCTGAATCGTAATTATAAATTAATGCAGTTATTGCACATATCTGGCATTTGAGTTTTATGGATTTAAAAGGTTTATATTTTTTAACTTTTTGGGGTTTTTGTTTTGTTTTTGTTTTTTTAAATACAGCTCTGCCTACGACCGGGAGAACAAGATACGCGTGGCCATCAAGAAGATCAGCCCCTTTGAGCACCAGACCTACTGCCAGCGCACCCTGAGAGAGATCAAAATCCTTCTGCGCTTCAAGCACGAGAACATTATCGGAATCAACGACATTATCCGTGCACCGACCATCGAGCAGATGAAGGATGTGTATCCTCACTGAAGCATGTTTGATTGTAAAGCGTCTCATTCTTGTGTTTGATGGTTTTCTTTAGCTGCTGGTCAGATCGGTATTACCACCAAACGTTTGTGGTCAAGAGGTTTTTATTTGTCTTCCATTACATAATAGCCACCTGTCGCCATACAGTTGGCAGAGATGCTTTTCGCTGTAGCCAAATGGTAGCAGACTATCAAGCCTGCAGGCACTGTGTATAGTTTTACACTGCGTCTGTGACTGAAGCCTGCAGCTGCTCAGCCTGGCAACACAAGCATGTGCCCAAGAACAAATACTAAATTGCACTGGCTTTCTTTCACCAAGAGTCGTCAGGGAGGTGGAGTCCACCTGGACCAGTTTCAGTACATATTGGCCTCAAGAGCACCAATCAGAATCCTCATGCTTAGGGACTTTGAAACTTGACTAAAAGTCCTAAAAGACCCAACAACTGATCAGATAGTTTTGTATTTTTGCAGCTGTGCATCCGCCTTTGCTCTTATCAAGTCTTCCTTTAACAAAAAAAACAAAGAAACGTAAAACAGTGAATAGTTTTACTGAACTTAAGTGTCAGCGAGCTTTCAGCATGATGAATACATTTACCAAAATTTACCATACTGACTAATAATGGCCTCGTAAGTGAGTCATGACTATTGACTGTCTGTAAATGATGTACGTAGTCACTCTGACGCCACACGTTAGATTGTGAAACTCTGTTTTGAATCCTCAAGTGTTTTGGCTACAGGCGTGTGTGTGTGTGTGTGTGTGTGTGTGTGAGTGTGAGTGAGCATCTTTGTGGGGGCCAAAAATTGTAAGTTTACTCTACTTGTGGGGACCAAAATGTCGTTTTAGTGTCAGGGTCACGATTAGGTTATGGTTAGGGTTAGGCATCCATTTTTGATGGTTAGGGTAAGCGGCCAGGGAAAGCATTATGTCAATGAGATGTCCCTGCAAGGATATAAATACGCACGTGAGTGTGATTTTTTTTTTTTTTTTTTTTTTTTTTTTTTTTTTTTTCCCCCCCCCCCCCTCCCAGTATAAAAGCCGACTTTCCTTAACCTGGAACCGTGCAGATATATTGTCCAGGATCTAATGGAAACAGATCTGTACAAGCTCCTGAAGACTCAACACCTGAGCAATGACCACATCTGCTACTTCCTCTACCAGATCCTGCGAGGGCTCAAGTATATCCACTCTGCCAACGTACTACACCGTGACCTGAAGCCTTCCAACCTTCTGCTCAATACCACCTGTGATCTCAAGGTAGCGTCTCAAGCAGATGCTGGCTTCATTTAAATGCTTGTTTTCAGGCACTTACCCTTAAGGACCCATTCAGATATTTTTCTTGTCACGGGAAAGACCTCCTCGTATGGTGGTTTAACTAACACAGACATATTTTCATCATGATTTCATGATTAAATAACTTAATGTTATCATAAATCCTCACAAATACAAATCTGCTGTGGAGACTCTCAACATTTTACAGCCTATAATTTTTATGTTGTGTCCTCTAATGTGACAATTTCTTGTGCCTTTCTCATTTTTTTGTAGATCTGTGACTTTGGTTTGGCTCGTGTGGCTGATCCCGACCACGATCACACTGGTTTCCTCACAGAGTACGTTGCCACTCGTTGGTACCGAGCTCCTGAGATCATGCTCAACTCAAAGGCGAGTAGAGTAACAGTGGAGTATGTTTAGTGTTTTTAGGTTTTCCCAACTTAAAAAATACTTTGTGCCCTCCATTGAAACGTGTTGATTGGAAAACGACGACCCTGTTAGTGATAATATCTTTAAACTTTGTATTTCTATTTCAAGTCTTAAACTTTAATTTCTAAATACTAGTTGGAATAATTTAAAATGACTTGCAGCACTTGATAGGCACATGGTATATTAATGCTGTGTATAACTAAGTTAGTTACTGTAATCATGATTATGTCTGTTCTACTTGATTTCAGGGCTACACCAAGTCCATAGACATCTGGTCAGTGGGTTGCATCCTGGCTGAGATGCTGTCCAACAGGCCAATCTTTCCGGGGAAGCATTACTTGGATCAGCTTAACCATATTTTGGGTAAAAATAAACTTTGCATGCAGTAAACATGTAGAACTTTCCATTCTTAAAAATTCAAATGAGTTGTGTTGATGTGTAAGTCCACGGAGGCTGACATTTAGCCCATAGGCCACAAAATTAAAGCCTCCTGCAAAATGAATCTGCCAGAACGGATCAGAGATGTTAGGGTTAGGTTATGGGTCTATAAGTCAAACACACATCTAGATGAATCCCATGATCCCCACAAACCGCACACACCTGAGTCACTTCTATTGCTCCATTGTTCAGCTCAGGTGGTGGCTGGGGTTGAGCTGGGGCTCTGTGGCTGTGTAGTGCATTGCTTTGTGGGTCTATCATAGCAAGCATTGAGGTTTTCTCCAGTTTGAGCAACAGTGGCCATGTAATCAGTAAACGTCTGCACCGGTTACTGGTTATTCCAGTTATCCCCTCTTGGATTCCTTTTGCTTGGTACTCGCTGCCTCATACTGGGAACCTGTTTTGTTTTGGAGATGGTCTGACCAAGCCGAGTCCTCCATGATGAACTTTGTTTTTCCTGATAATGAATTTGTTTGGTAGTACAGTGTATCATTATGGTGTGACTCAGCTGCGTTATTTAGTCTGTAAGAAAAACTTTGATACCTTTAGACTTCACACTCAGTCGCAACAGCTTCCTGGTGCCAGTCCATAGATACCGTAGACACTAATATGTCCTTATCAAGTCGGACTTTTTTGTCTCTTGGTGCTAGACCACATGTTGCTTCTCCCATCTGTCCGTTCGTTGTGCGGTCTGAATGTTTTTGTCCGTTTTTGAGAATTTTTCCTTTCAATATAAACTTTTAGCGGAGGCTCTGCAAATTGTTACATATCATATCATTTATCATTTTACATATCATTTATTTATCATAAAAGAACAAAATCTGATTGTCTTTATGATTTTCTATTTGTCCTCCAGGAATTCTGGGTTCTCCCTCACAGGAGGATCTCAACTGCATCATCAACATTAAAGCCAGGAACTATCTCTTGTCACTGCCTTTGCGCTGCAAAGTGCCGTGGAACCGTCTCTTTCCCAACGCTGATCCAAAAGGTAAGAGGTGGAATCTCACCATAACCGCAGTATTTGGTCATCAGGGGATTAGTAAATGTTAAACATT
Organism: Haplochromis burtoni; assembly: GCF_018398535.1. NCBI lineage: Eukaryota > Metazoa > Chordata > Actinopteri > Cichliformes > Cichlidae > Haplochromis > Haplochromis burtoni. Next base: position 2,063,118 of record NW_024582404.1, on the reverse strand, counting down.
TCCTGAGAGAATTTCGTTTTATAGAGCGGGGAGAAAAATGATTGCCTACACCTGGCTCACCTCATACACATCACATTACATTCATGTTGTGTCTACTTCTTTGATGACCTGTGCCCTGGCACAACACACAGCAGTCACAGTAGTCACAACATCTGGACTTTGGGGCTCAAACATGCTCACTACACTCTAATGATGTTTTTGCAGGTTCAGTTGGTTTTTCTGTGCATGATGGTTTTCTGTCTCCTTCACTGCTGAAATTAAATCAAATCATTCATAAGAACAGTGCTAATAAAGGCAGAGTGCCATTTCAACATGGTGAGAAAAGCTTTAGTAAAATCTTTGGTAATCACAATGTGAGTCCACCAATAGGCAGCCTGAAGCCAAATTCAGAGAGAAGCTGATGATAATATTTACACAGTGTAAATTTGAGTGTACTTAAGAAAAACGTCCTCAGAAGCTGTAAAATTCACAGAGAGAAGCTGAATGATGGATTTGGTCAAACTCAAGTAAGAACTGTGGCCAAACCTTTACTCGGAGCACAAAAGCAGTGCAGGTGGATGACGCGGTGCTGCTCTTAAATCCTTTTCTGTTTACAACACTTCACAATGAGTCACCACATATTCACCGTATCACCATGACATCTTCCAAACTGATATCATGCAGTGACACAAGCTAACACAGATGTTTATTAGAGCCATCCTGCAAATTCAGTAAGCTGAACCCTCATTGTCACACAGTATTAAGTAGTGGATGAAGGTTGGATGAAGGGATGCATCAAATTCGTGTTCAGTAAAGAGCTGATCAGAGGTGGACCGACAGACTTTGGTGTCAAAGGATGGTTTAAAAAAATGATAACATGTTGGATGTAGACTAGGACCTCTAGTGGACAGACAAGGATATTGTTGTTGTTTCAGAGTCACCTACAGTAAGTCCATCTTTGTGTTACAGCTCTGGACCTGCTGGACAAGATGTTGACCTTTAACCCTCACAAGAGGATCGAGGTGGAGGAGGCGCTGGCACACCCCTACCTGGAACAATACTACGACCCCACAGATGAGGTGGGTCAGGCATCTTGTGCTATATGGATCACCTGGGTTCAAAAAAACAGCACAACTTTTGTTATTTTACAAGATGATTGAAGAGCAGATTTCCAGCTTTAATTCAAGGAGTTCAGCAGAAGTATTGAACTGTTTTAGCAGGTGCTGTATTCCATATGCAGCTTTTTATATATATATATAAATACTGAGTCCTCCATTTTCAGAGGCTCATGTTCAGTTCAGGCCTGATCCTCAACATGAGGTTCAAAGATAACGATGGGAGTGAAGACCGTCAGAGGGTGAATGTACGCTTAAAAGTGTACGAAAAAATATTATGGCATGAATTGTGCTTGTAGTTAGAAATTGTTTTTAGGTGTTCAAATAAAGTAGAAAAGCATCTTACAAGAACCAGTCGCCGCTAAAACGAATGAATGCACTCGTCAGCAGATGCATCTGAAATACCACAGCAAGCAACTGAAGTGGATGACTGCCAAATTATTTTCATGGTTAATAAAAACAGTTTCAGAGAATTTTGTCACTCTTGAGTAGGTAAACATATCAAAGTCTGCAATCACGAGCCACCAAATGCAACCTTGTACACTCAGGACCAGGAAGGCCAGATTAGACTGGCAGCAAACGTCTAAAAGAGCCTTCAAATATTCTTTGGAAAGATGAAATCAAGAGAAAATTGAGGAGGAGGAGAGAAACAGCTCATTAACCCAAAGCACACCACATCCTCTGTCAAACATGGTGCAGGAATGTAATGAAACGGGCATCCTGTTAGAAGAAGTGTACAGGGCTATACTCTCTGCTCAGATTCAGCCAAGTGCCGCAAAGCTAAGCAGACGGTGCTTCATACAGGAAATGTTAATTTCAGTTACCAAAGACAAACCCGAAGGCAAAGAGACCCACAAACAAGAAGAAACAGGGCAGCTGCAGTAAAAGGCCTGCAGGGCATTTGGTGGTGTCCATGGCTTTTTGAACTTCGGTCTCTGGCAGCAGAAGATTTCCATTAAATATTAAACACAGTTTTTGTGTTTAAAATTGTTAGTTTGTTCAATTAATTTTGAGGCTAAGAAAATGGAAATACAAATGTCTGTAATTGCAAAACAAATTTCCATTGAGCTGCTTGAATTAAAGCTCAAACGTGCACTTCAGTCATAACTTTGATCTCAAAGTGATGATAGTGGCGTTGTCCAAATAGCTGCCTGCGTGTTTCTCTGATCTAAAAATGTTCTTAATTTCTTTTGTGGTTTTGTGGTTGTTTGTGACTTAGCTGCTCTGTTGGAGCCAAACCTAAAGTCTCCATGAACATTTACCTCACTCTGCCCTCTTTGCTCTCTGTCTTTAGCCTGTTGCCGAGGCCCCATTTAAGTTTGACATGGAGCTAGATGACCTACCCAAAGAGACGCTGAAGGAGCTCATCTTTCAAGAAACTGCACGTTTCCAGCCCAGCTTTAGGTCCTAACATCCCACACAGGTAAGTACACATCACTGCAACCCAACTTATAACCCCAAACTACTGAAAAATAACCTGCAGGGGCTGGTGACACAAAACTATGAGCAATTTGTTAAGAAGTACACAACAACCAACTTTTCCAAGGTCATAAAGATCAGGGAGATCCTCATGACTGTCCCACCTCCGCTGCTTCAAAGCGCGGTGGAGTGAGTCGTGTTCCCGCGTTGAAATCTGCTCAGGATCACTGGGGTTAAATTTAACAGCTCATCTGTTTAAGAGCTGTAGTCAGGACCTCACAGAGTAAGTTTAAATTTTGCTTTTGTTGAGTACGAAGCCGAGGTACTTGACAGGATAAAACCACTTAAAACCATCCATCTAAGCACTTTAAACGTAGTGAGTTGTGCTTTACTGCCATCAATTTGTATCCAAAGCAAGACACAAAAATTGTTCTGTGGTATGAAATTTAGATTTTTCAATATGCAGAATTTACCATGTATTAAGACTTTTTTTTTTCCCCTATTGCCAATGTGTGAATTGATAGTAACGCAAGTTCAATTCAGTATAGTTTAGTGTGAAGGGTGTGGGACAGATATTCCAAGAAACTCTAAATGATAAGACTTTAATGTTCCTTAGCTCATGCCTCGCTTCGGTGCCTCTGTTCTGCTCCCACACGCTGTCAGCAGTGAGCAACACTAGTAATAATAATAATAATAATAATAATAATAATAATAATGGATTGGATTTATATAGCACTTTTCAAGGCACCCAAAGCGCTTTACAATGCCACTATTCATTCAAATGGCTAACCTGTGTTAGCCATTTGAAACGGACAAACGTTCTTTGGTTTTGGGAATCAAACAAACCCTGAGCTAACGCTGGTTTGCCGGTTACAGGCTATCTGATGTACTGTCTTTAAGTGGCCGAGGTCATCAGTCCGTCCTCTCACACTAACCAATGGCACATACATGAAACATCCTGAAGTTGCATCTAGCTCCCTAGCTCCAGATTCTGCGGTTGCTAATGTCCCATCTGACCCACCTTAGATGTTTGGTGACTGGCCAGTCACCCTCACTTATGACTGATTATAAGCTGGTTGGAGTTGTTAAAGTAAACCTCAGGGGACTGCAACAAAAATGCTCCTAACAACAAAGCTAATCAGACTCCTTCAGCTGAATATGGACATTTTACAAAAGCTAACAAAAGGAAAGTGGCTAAAGCTACCGTGAGCTGTGAGTCAGCCTCTGGCCAGCAGCTTCGGTATGAGCAAAATATTAATTATGAAAAAGTGAAAAGGGCTCATGTCCTGTTATCTGGTGAAGTCATAAACATACTGGGAAGTGACGCAAGTATCTGATGTTTGCGGTGTTATAGAAATCTGCTGCACCTTCTTTTGTTTAAGATACAACATCTCAGCTAAAGCTGTTTTTCTGTGATTACTATCAGGGCATATACAGTGCCAAACACTTTGATATTTGTTTTCTTGTTTCTATGACAGGTGATCTGACAGGTTTGTTAAGCACTGTATGAAAGTTTTAATAACTGAAACTGCATCAGTTGAATATAAATGGCATAGAGGATCAGAAACCGGCATCGCTGGCCTGGATGTTTGCTCCGTTTTCTGATGACTTGTGTGAGAAAACCTCCAAAAGTACAGTCGGATAGAAAACCTCAAATTCGTGTTTTGCTGATGAAACTGTGATGTGCATCACGATACCGATTCTCTGTAATCGTGTTGATATTCTTGGAATGAAGGTGAAGAGTCGCATGGCGTCATTAAATATGCAGACATCATTGTGCAAATACAATCAGCTGATTGTGAGGGAGTCAGATGGGAGACGAGCTGTCTGTGCAGCGTCTGACAGTAATAACTTTGTCATATCAAGAATTATTATTATGTAGTTCTAAAAGTTTCTTTAAACAATGTAAACTACCCAGTTTATTGTTGCAATGTAATTCTTTATTTGACAGATGCACTGATGCTAAAATGGATACTCACCACTCTTAACAGCTAAAGTGTCATTTCCTTCAGAAAGGATTTTGGCAAATTATACAGTTAAAAACAGAGATTGTTTTTGTTTGTCCCCTCCCTCACTGATCTCTGCTCACCACCAGCTGCTTCCTGACAGGACTCCTTTTGTGATAATAGCAATCAGCTCTACATTTTATAGCCCATCATCCTCTTTGTGCGCAAGACGGGCTGTGTGTAATTACTGTGTTTCCACTGTGCATGTCTTGAAGCATAACACGAGTGCAGTGAAAGTGAGTCTGTTGTGCGACACCTCCCAGATTAGAGCACCGAGCATGTTTGCATTTTTTTAGTTCCTTGTTTCAGTATCTGCAGATCTGGTTATCTGTAAAAGTGCTGCCTTTCTGCGCTGCACTCATCTCCTGGGGCCTGGGCTGTGAAGCAAATGCATCATAGCCAGGATAGCTTTCCATTATGTAGCTTTGCTTAATCTAACATCAGCAATCAGGCTAAAGGGTCACGTGAACACAGTTATCAGCTGCATAAATCTACCCGGGGTTTATCTATGCAGCACGTTCACATGAAAGAGGAAGAGTTCAAACATGGACCGGGGTTAAAAATAAAGAAACGCGCAGTGAAACGTACAGGAAAAGTATAGCATGGTAAAATTGACTGATTCTTATATAGTGCTTTATACAACAGCCTCATTCGCCCATTCATACAAGCACTTTCTTCTATGTTTAAGTGATGTGGGGTTAGTATCTTGCCCAGGGATATGTGGCTTGCAGACTGGAGCAGCCAGGGATCGAAGCACCGGCCTTGCGATCAGTAGATGCTGCTTTACCTCCTGACCTACAGCCTCCCCACAAAGCTACTGTATGACTGTGTGCGGGCGTCAGCACTAGATCTGACAGAAGGTTCATTTTTGCCCCCTGCTGCAACAGCAGTAAGCGCCAAAATATTATTTTTGTAATTATAGGCGAGATTAGACTAAAATAACTATTTAAGTGTTTTATTAGTATTACAAATGATTTGGAGTGATTTCATCACAGATCAGAAAGGGAAAATATATTTAGAATCTACAATTAAATGGTACAACAAACACAATAATGTGATTATCTTTGGACGTCGATGAAGTTTAAGACTGAAAAAGCACCATTATATTAAAAAAGTTTGAAGCCAGGATAAAAAGCTGTTAAGTGACTTCTCAGTATCACAGCTCTGTTATTAAGACACCTGCTGCTTCATTCATCAACCCTTTGAGGTCTTGCTTCTGCATTTAATCTCTATATTCTGCTACATAGTGGTGGGCACGGTGAGCATGCTTCATTTTCTCTCTTTGAGTTGATCCGTTCTCTTCCGTTCGTTTAAAAAAAAAAAAAAAAGGCGTCAGAATAAATAGCTGCACATGCGAAGGAGGAAATGGCGTGACTGACAAGCCAATCAGTCGTCGCCTGTACCTACATTTCTAGGGAGTTGTATACATGCCAGGTCACAGCATAGGGTTTGATTTATGATGTAACCGATGAGATTTAAGGCAGAAGTATAAATGATGACCCTGAAGATATAATAATGCTACAGAGAGCTTTTTAAAACCATCTTTCTTACTGTCCCCACATGTTAAACTCTAAGTTGCCCACAGGTGTAAATGTGAGTGCGAATGGTTATCTGTGTGTGTTAGCCCTGCAACAGACTGGGGACCTGTCCAGGGTGTGCCCCGCCTCTCGCCCTACGACAGCTGGGATAGGCTCCACCCCCCTCTGCTGGATGCTCAGTGTTATGGGTCTTGGGTTCAGTATGGCGGCTCATCACGGCGTCTCTGTTTCCTTCTCCTTCCAGATGATTCTGCGGACTGGCTCCTGCGTTGCCACTGCTCCTCCCCGCCTCCACACTGTTGCTGTGATATTTTATTATTCATTTTTATTTTTTTTAATTTTTTTTAGTTTGGGTTTGTTTTTGTTTGAATGCTCCTCTGCCGATGTCCACATCTCCTGGATTCCTTGGGTCTCACTCGTCAAATCCACTTTGCTCAGGAATGGCGTCAGGAATCAATCAATCAGATCATCCTCCGTTTTGCTTTCTTTTTCTCTCGTTCTCTCTCGGAGGTGAGGACAGGTGAGGGGAGGGCGGGGTCACATCACAGCTTACAGGGGTGGTCGGGGTTGTGTGTTTTAAGCCAAGTTAAGCATTTTTTTTCTACCTGTGTGTCTCAAACAACAGGGGTTGGGGGGGGGGGAGTTACTATTCAAGACCTTTAATGTCCAGTTGAATGATGGTCATAGACTAGCTGCTCTTTTCTCTGCCTTCATTGCACAAACAACAGAGGGTTACATCTAAGGATCATTGATCGGAGGAGTTTTCTAATGCTCGTCGCAGTGTTACAGGGGATGCAGTCTATGTTTTTCTTCTATTTAGAAAAAAATCCAAATTTAACAACCAGATTTATGCAATGAAATCACTGAATCAGCCAGAGGGTCTGCAGGCAACAAGCCATCAGTCAGTGAGGACCTATGTTTTATCAAACGCTGTATTTTAATTAACACACACAAGGCCCGAATGCAAATGTATACCTATAAAGACATATATAAATATATGGCCTAAAGAGTCTTAAGATATTTTAAAGGTGAGAATTAGGATTTCCTGTCTCATCAGCTGGAGGAGGAAAGTGTCCACCTTAGCTGTGAGGAATTTCCCACACGTCTGTATGTACAGGGTGGTGTTTTTCATGGTGGGTTGGGGGAGCTTTACCGCATCAGGACAAGAATTCAGTTACCGCTCAGCGCTTGTTTTGTCTGGAGGAAATGTTGTTGTGCCTCCCCGTTTCTTTGTCTTCTTCTCTTCTTCTTTGTGAGTTTCTGTTGATCTCTCTCTGTCTCTCTCTCTCTCGCCTTGTTAGAATAAAACTGTGCCCTTTGCATGACTGTTAAAAGCTCTGTATACAAAGACGACGATGTTAAGTGCCACACAAACCGGGCGGATCTGCCGGGAGAGCGCCCAGGCTCTGTCCGTTCTATCTTTTGTGGTATATCACACTTTACACACTCACGGTGCTTTTTGTCCTCTTTCTTTCTGTCGCTTTCACAACCTCTCTGTCCATTTTTCTTCTGTCTTGTTTTTTCTTTATTTCTTCAGATTTCAACTTTTTGTTTCTTGAATAAACTCCATCTGCATGCTGTGAGACATCTTGTTGTGGTTGCAAATAGGAGAATAACCATATAACTGTATTTATGCCAAACACACACACACACACACACACACACACACACACACACACACACACGTACGTTTCCTGAACCTGACAAATGGGATCCAGGCATTATAAAGTTAGAAATTATACTCAGATATAACAGATCATGTTTGTTTTGTTGTGGGGTTTTGTTTTTGTTTTGTTTTTTTGCTTTAAATTGCACATTTTAACGCTGATAGCCGTTAGCAGTGTCAGCGCCAGCAGCTGACTGCAGTAAAACTAAAAAAACAAAAAGAAATGCAGCAGAAGTCAAGACCATAATTCCACTTTTTGTCAGTAACTGCTGATTAAAGACTGTTGAATTTGAAGGTTTTATTTCAAGTGAGAGGAGCTTAAAAATAACACATATATCTGTGTGTGTGTGTGTGTGTGTGTGGGTGTGTGTGTGTGTGTGTGTGGGTGTGGATTTGGAAACTTTTGGGGAGCAAAAGCGGGATGAAATCCCCAAAGCTTCAGCTTGTTTAAATCTATTCGGCTTTAATGGCACACCTGACCTTAGGTTGGGTTGCAGAACTGCATATTCAAATTGAAACCTCTTGGTAAGGTGTGCATGACTCGTGTTAGTTACGATATTAAAACATTTCAGAGTACATCAAATTTAAAATCTACCTGAATGGATTCTTCAAGAATCTGACTCTGCTGCACTTAAAGTACAAAATTGAAATCTTTTATTAAAAGATTTTTCCTTTTTCCCCTGCATGTGGTCAGTCGCAGAGGTAAACTCATGATTTTTATGTTTCTCTGAGGAGACGAGCCAAGTTTAAGTCGTTTTAAAGTTGATCTCCCCGAGGGCGGAGCTGCTCTGGTCGATAATAAATCACAGAGCCAAAGAACCTCAGTTTTACTTTTTTAGTTCTGACCTAAATGACATTAGACTGAAGCTGAGCGGAGCCACGACAGGACGCCGGAGCTCTGCTGAGATGCACTCAAGCCATAATCGGTCAGCCAGCCAGCCCATTGCACCTCTGACCACTCCCAACTGTGATGTCACGGCGTACTGACACCTCCCTCGAGTACACGTCAACATCACTGCAGCCACGTGATGTTACGCCAATGAAAGTGGCAAAAACGAGCGTTAAGACTCGAGATTAACGCGCTGACTTAAGACGAAAGCAAATGTTTTCTGGGTCTGCTGAGTTTTCTGGAAAGAACATGTAACTTTGCACAAACTGACGGATAATTGGAGTCGTCTTTAGAGCGAACCGTTCATTGAGAAGCAAAGATGGCAAATTGAGAATAACGAGAATCCATGAATGGACACAAGCTTCAGGTAGTAAATGAAGTGATGCAGTTTTAAAGGTACTTTCTGCAGTGACCCTCTGCAGAGTTTAATGAACTTTTACCACTAGGGGCAGTGTTACCCATCGATGTGTTCAGATAGTTCCAGATATGTGCCCCTTTTCTTGTAAATTTAGTTTTAGCCCTGCCCTTTTCCCTAGGGGCCGGTTCGCGACCTCCTGTCAGTGTCTGTTTAGATCACGTTTTTTACTGGCTGGGTTGCTGAGAGCTGCAAAGAGGGCGATGCAGTCACCTGTAATTTGTCAGGGAGATGCTGACTAATCAGCCAAAACTTGGAAAAAACAGCCACTGAGTAAGTTAGTAACTTGGTCTCATTGTCACAGGTGTTTGCAGACGAGTCGGCATGTTTCTTGCAAACTACGGGACTTGCCTGTCACAAGGTCTGAAACTACTTTGACTTAATAACAGCACGCAGCTTCCTGCAGCCTCTCACCAACCATTGTTCTACCACAGCATTACTCATCAGTCGACCTTACAGCAGCCGCTCAAAATCGTAACCTGATGAGCTGCGGATGCTCTAAGCCTGTGTGACTGAGGCCCTTAAGCTCACCTGGTTTCATTGCGCCATCTTGTGGTATAAACTCAGATGGCAGTACAGCTGGCCCCCAGTTCAGTTTCTGCTGATATTGCATAATCACGATAGGAAGGTGTTCTGAACGTGAAGTCAAAGAAGCTGATTCTTCATTCTGCTGACAAAAAGTACCTTTCAACACGTTTTTCCACCAAGACAAACTTTATTGTAGTTTTTAAAACAAAATCAAACAAATCAGCATCAGAGAAAAAAAAGAAAAATCCACATAAAGAGGACACACCTCAAACCTTGACTGCTTTACAGAAGAGAGTAAAACTTTGTGACTTTCAAAAGTTCAAAAAAAAAAAAAAAGGTCCAGCTGAACACATTTCCCCAGTGATCAGGGTAAAACTGCGTGGTCTTTCGGTAAACTCACAGACCTGTACAAATAAAGTTTGCTTTGTAAATGTATACTTTAATCTTTTGGATCAGATTTCCCTCTTTGCTAACATCTGAAAAAAGATTATTTTTGGTTCAGTTTGCAGAGATTTAACTAAAAAAATATAGTTCATGACCAAAACTCTGATGCAGAAATGACAGTTTTTGCACTCAAATTAAAAGACGCTGAGATTCGTCTGTCCCAGTGCTCCAGCGCTCGCTGCATACACCCGTCTGTCACACGATTATTAAATGCACTTGCTTCTACAGTACTTGGGATGGGACTTGTAATCCGAGGTGCCTGCCGGGACTTGACTCGCCTGTAGATAGCCTTTTTTGGGGGGCGGGGGGGTTAGCGAGAACATTAAGGGCACTGGAAATCTTACTGGGATTAGTTGTATAAAACAAAAAAAAGCTTCTGCTGAGTTCTTTGTGCAACCTGTCTGTTTGTGCCTTTTTTGATAGTCTTGATATCTGAGATTTGATGTGCAGCTTTCGTTCAGTCGGGAATCCGTTGTAATTGCAGTATATGCGCTTAAAATGAATACAATCAAGTCTGGGGGGTGGGAGGGGTTCGGGGGTTATCCTTTCATTTCATTTCTGTAAATTTTAAAGAGATTTGTTGCCACAGCTGTGTGATTTGTGACTGTATTGAAAAGATGAAAAGCAAACATTTTATTTTTTTGCGTAACACTTTTTTGAGATTTTTTTTTCCTTTTTGGGGGGGGGGATGTTTTTGTGCAGATATTTTTATTGTAAAATGAATGTTATGTTTCTATCAGACACTAATCTTGTTTGAGTTGTCTCCAGTGGAACTACTTCACTCTGTATGTTTTGATCAGTATAAACCTTTAATTGTGTAGTTAACATTTCTGAAAGGAAAATAAATAAATAAATAAATAAGATCCTTGGTTGTATTTTTAAGGGTTTCTCTTCAACCTGCCATAGAAATTGTTCTGAATTGATTGGTCAGTTTTATTTTGCTGTCGTGTGAAGGATTTGACTTGAACGAAGCGTTCACTATTATTAAAGACTGACTGCTACTTTGAAAGATCTGTTCTTTAATGTTTTTCTTTGCAACTCTGCCATGACAATTAAATAGACATTAAAGTTTGTGCTGCGTTTGAGGTGTTTCCTGCCAGCACGTATCAGTCCTGGATTCTGATTGGTTGTTGGACAAGCAGAGGTACATGCGGCTGCAAGTCAACTCTACTCGGCACCAAACCCAAAAAAGTACTCATGGCCGAAATGTTTGACAGCATTACTAATTTAGTTTCATCTGCTTTTATGCTTCAGTTTGTTTTTAACATCGTTCTTCACTTTATCATTAACCGATAAAAACAAACAAAAACAGCTCTGCACACTGACTCCAACTGATGATTTAATCCTTACAACTTTTATTTAAAAGCAACATTTCCATCGTGCTGAAGAGGAGACATGTTTGAGGAAGATCAACTGGATAAAAAACTTTGCTTTAACCACAGAGAACCACTGGAGGGCGCAGTCTTCAGCTAAAAGGATACTTTAGGTTTATTTTGTAAGCTGAGTGGGCCCCAAAACGGAGCGATGCCTCGGTGTCTGGAAAAACGCACAACCAGTCCGAATGAAAAGGCTGGAAATCTATAAACACCTGAAATACGGAGTGCAGCCTATAGAGGGCGCTATTTTAAAACAAACAAACAAACAAAAAAAAAAAAACACACACATGGCAGAAAAACTTTCCAAAGGGAGAAAATCCTTAAAGTTGTTTTTTTTTTTTTTATGTGGTGTTTAAATGAAGCTCTAATGCATCTTATACAATGAAATATTTTATATCTTTCTAGTATAAACAAAGACATTACTTTTTTGTATAATTTGGGGGCTTTTTCATTTCAGTTAAATATTTTTAATACAAATGATTGATTACAGGCTGATTGACAAATACTATCCCAGTTACCCAAATCCCATCTCCCTGGTCCTGATCTCTAAACCTACTGGTGGTGAATTCTACAATTTTAATGCCAAGTGTGGCGTAAAAATCTGATGGAATAAAAATGACGTATCCACAATCACGAAATACTGGATTTAATATAAGCAAGAGCCCCCAAATCCAAATAACACCTGTGACTGACACCTCCCATCACTCACAGCAGTGTTTGCCTTGCTCCTAACACACTGCCTGTAAGTGCATTCCAGACTCAGTAATGACATTCCTGACAGTTTACAGGCTGCGGTTACTCTTTCTAATGGACGTTTTAGTGCTTCAGAGGGCTTTTCAAACCAACAAATGATACAAAGAGGCAGAAACGTTCAATAAAAGCACAGAGCATATGGAACATGTTGGAGTCCACATTGAGGGATTAAAGTTTCCTTTGAAACTACATTCTTTGCTGTGCCAGGAACCCATTTCAAGCACAGCCCCAAGGTGCTTCTGTCCAGTCACAGGCTGGATCGGCTCCCTTTAATGAAAGTAGGCTGGATGATTATTTCCGCCTGAAGTCTTTACAGTGTCAAGGATGAGGTTTGTCCTGTCACAATGTTTAAGAACGCATTAAAGCAGTATCATCTACATACATAAAATACTCTTTAAAATATTGTTAAAAGCAGATTAATAGTCCACAAAGTGTGTAGTACATGCAGCAGAGTCGGTCCTGAGTCTTCCACCTACCTACAGGGTTGGTGGGCAAATTGCAGGGGTCTATAAGATGCTCGTTTTGTGAGACCATGTACCTCTCATCAGGTGTTCAAAGCACTTTGTGACCAGTGATGTAAGTGTGACTGCTCTAAAGTCTTTGTGGACTTGATGGCAAATACTATTAATAGTAAATAAAAATGACTGATCATAAGGACAGAGATGCTATATTTTATTTGAAGATATGTTTTCCCAGCTTCTTCTGTTTATTTTCATGATCTTATATGATCATCATTGTATACTCATCGTTTTCTGTCCCAAACTGTTACCTGTGTTTTCTTTGAACTTCAGCTGGGATACATTGGTACTTTTCTTTTCTTTTTTTGTAAACACTCGAAATATGTGTCATCTTCTCATTAAATGAGTAGGAGGGGTCACATCAGCATAAAAGTATTTACAAAGATTTAAGCATGTTTCTCAGATTCAAAACCTAATGGCATTTGAGGATTTATTGATTTATTTATTTTTAGTAGCATAATCTTTTTTTAGAGGAAACAACAACTTCAGCAGTTTTATACTGTCTTTAGGAAAAAGTCATCCATAGAGAATTTATCACCTAAAGCGGGACCAAACCAACGTCAAAGGGGACCAGAAGTATTCACGTTTTAGTAGTACTCAGTGTGTCCGGTAGGTGGTGCTGCGGTACAGTTTAATATGATGTGCTGCGGCATGTCCCGTGACTGATTCATAAATTCAAAACCTCATTCACTTTTTTTGAGCTACAAACCAAAGCAGGTCAGAAGTTCGAGTCTTTTGCTTTTAATTTTGTAGTAAATTTAAAAAGCATCGTCGTTCATACATATTAATATATTAACATCGCAGAGAGATGTAAATTTAACCCATGACATTTACGAAGATAAAAGCAGATTTTGCTGTATGAAAGCAAAAATATATTCAAAATTATTCAAACCAAAAATAACTGCAGTGAAGACGTCACTGAGCAGCGATCAGATGGATTCATTTCTGACGGCTTTGTTTACCAGCTTTGTTTCGACCACGTGCTTGCAATGTGTCCACGCATGCGCACTAAAGTATTGTTCTTATGGCACGCGTATCGGTGGCGCGCGCAGCCAAAAACAACCACCAGCCACGCGGGCGCGCAGCCACTTCCCTGCCCTCGAGTTGATTGGTTGTAATCGCCTCTCCCCGCCCTCCGCCGCAGCTGATTGGGTACATGGAGATCTTTCTCCTCGCTGATTGGACTCTATTTGTAGAGCAGGCTTTGTAGCTAGGCTGCTGTTGCCTTCACGTACCTCTCCAAACAGCGAATTTTAAGGACGAAAAAACACAAAAAACACGTCTTTATTTGCCTTTGTGTGAAGAGTAACAGCGAAATGTTCCTTCTCACAGTGCTGTTTGACTGGCCCGGTAAAGGTTGTATGACATGTAACATATGAAGAGTCATAACACAAATGAAAGGGGAGGGACGATTGGTTAGCCAGCAAAGAGATGCAGGAGTGAATTGTGGATACATATTGTAGATTTTACTCGCTCACTTTTAAGCCACAAATTATACAGCTAAGAAAAAAAAATTAAAACACCAGAAAACGAATAACGTGAAATAAAAGGAAGACAGAAAACTGTTTAAGCTCCTGTTTGTTTCTTGGATAGTTCTAGAAGTTTGCATTTGTGTGTGTGTGTGTGGGGGGGGGGGGTTCTTTCATTTCTCATTCTTGTGTTGAAGTTGGGTTCCGCGTGGTTTTCTCACGGGCTGTGTCTGACACCCGCCATTTCCTGCGACACTTAAACGCATCACCGATAGATGGAGATAAAACTGCGCCTTTTCTGCACTTTTTTTGCTCAAGTTTTCCTTCGAAGCGTGCGGCGCTGACGCTAAAGAGAAGCTGCAGACACCGAGGCGACGCTTATAAGTGACAGATCCGCGGCCGTGAACGCGGCTGTGCGCGCATCAGAGAGCTAATTAGGATTTCAGTATAAAAAAGGCCGCAGTCGGGACAGCTCGGCCTGTCCTGCCGCTGATGTCGGAGAGCTGAAGGTACAGAGGTGCACCCCAGCATGCACTCGCTCTGATCCCAAACAAGCGGATGGGATTTGGGGATTTCGCCCACGCTGCACTCTTCACGCTTTTGCTTTGTGAACGCAGTGAAACTCCAACGAGGACACTGATGTTTCTGGAGACTTTAATGGCTCTGGGCTCGACCTAAAGAGGCTGCTGCTGCCTTTATGGGACGGTGAAGCTATCCTCATTTATTTTATTTTATTTTTATTTATTTCTTTTGTTTGTTTTCTAAACTGATATCCACACTGCTGGTTCAGAGGGAAAAGCTTCGATTTCTTGGCCGGGTTGTTTTGGTTCTCTGACGGGGAGGAAGGTGAAGAGTTTTTGGGGTAAGTGCAGAAGCAGTGACCTGCTGGAGGACACGCATGTACTGGTCAGATACACCCGTGCTGTGGTGCTTTTAGAAGAGTGTGTGCAGATCTTGTCACACTCTATTTCCTGTTGCACCAAAGGAGTTTTTCCGTATTTAAAGCCTGCTCTGCGTGTCTGTGGGGCTGGTTTAAACTGTCTGACGCGTCGGGGAAGAAATAAAAATCAGGTGTCACCCTCTAGAATCTGAGATGATATCATTTAGTCCCCAATGTGGAAGTCCGTGGTCTTACAGGATGGCAGCTCGGGTGGATTTATGTAACCGTGGGGCTTTACCAATCTGCTTACATTAATTATAAGGTTACAACATCCTCTCCTTTAATGGGACACGTTTTGTAATTTGATCTCCCAAGTTGTGTTCAAGAGCAGAAAAAAGCACGGTTTGCCGCTGCTTTCAGCTGATTATCTGCGCTGCCTTCATCACCACCACCATCATCATCGGTGCGCTTTTTTGGCTGCAGATCTCGGTCAGATTTGTGTGTGTGTGTGTGTGTGTGTGTGTGTGTGTGTAGGGGTAGGTAGGAGGGGAGGGCTTATAATGCCACGTGAACAGGCGACAAAAACACAGCGAAAGGACGGATTTCATAACGTCCACGCGCATTCTGCCTGCACCTCTTGAAGGAAGCTGCAATATTGTGTTTACATGCATCATCATCATCATCATCATCATCAGCCGCCCTCGTGGTGAAGCAATATCGCCCCTCAGGGTTTGTTACAACACGACAGTCCTCACGATACAGTTCATTATTATTGTTATGAAACACTTTAAAAATAAACAAAAGGAGAAACATGAAATGTTGTTTAAGGTAAGCGCGCCCACGACGCCAGGAGCGGAAGGGTAAGAAGAGGACAAGCTGTACTATTTAATATGAGACCTTTGTTAATGTTTGGTGTGATCATTCGTGGCGTCCTGTTCCAGATGTGATGTCCAGTGACAGGATGATGCAGCGCTGACACATAAACAGCGCAGCAGCAGCTGCAGGAGGAGGAGGAGGGTGAGGAGGAAGGCTGCTGTTTTTGTGCCTCTTATTCCATAAAAACATCTTCATCACGTGACAGAGCATTGAAGGAACCTGCTGGTCTTTGTCACAGTGGTAGGCTTTGTTTTATCGCTGTTGTTGCCTCTTAGAAAAACGACCGTTAATTATTTCGTTATTACTCAGTTATGACGTTTCCGGATGATGTAAGTCTGACTGTTTAGTTGTAAAGAACATGAAAACAATCATTTTCTTAGTTCTATTTGGTTAACTCACAGATTAATTATTATTGATCTTGAAATAATTAATCATCGGGGTGATTGGAGGGAACGCAAACGCATCATCTTCTTCATTTAACTCGAAGATCCGCAGGTGGGGAACCGAGCTGCACACACACGAGTGTGTCTGGTTTTTATTTTGCTTTGTGTGTGAAGTAGAGGACAGAATCCAGATTCATATTCTCATCTTGTATTTATTTACACATCCGGGTGTCTGCGCGCTCCCACCTCCCCTTTGTGGTGCGTTCAAGCCGCATGGGAAATAATCTCGACAGTAAAAACAATAACATGTGGGGGGGGGTTCTCCCTCCTTTGTGTGGTCTCCAAGCAGAAATATGCGATTGTCTTTTCTGGGAAATAAGTAGATGACAGTCTGTCACAGCAGAAACACAGACATCTAAAGAGTGATACAAGGAAACCGTGATAATGCCATTTATGACCAATTTCAGACTCACAAAGAGAAAAACTGTGGCTGAACATGTGGGTGGAAGACTCTGGGAACATTTTGTTTTATAAAACCAAATTAAGCAGCATAAATCCATCCACAAAAACAATTTCTACTAATCATTTAAACAACGATTTAACAATGTAACCTAAATAACAAGAAAAAAATTGAGGCACCAATTTTCATGGCTCTGCAGTTATCTCCACTGGCATGCAGCCTGCCTCCTTTACCTCTCACACAGTCCAGCAAAAACCTCTGACTGTCTCTGGCATGTTTGGAGGGGACCAAATTTGTGCTTCTTTAGCTTGCTAGCTGTCATGTCTCATAGATGTTGTTGCACTTTGGCACATATTCCAGCTGAAGCCATATGCCAGGTGGCTTTCTGCTGGTATTGAGCTAAAATAAGAAAGTGATTCTTTCCCTGTCCAAGCAAAAGTCAAATCTGATCCTTTCTGTGTGGTGTTTGCGTGTCCATTCCAGGCATTTCGGCTTCCTCCCATGGTCCAAAAGCATGTTAGGTTAAAATGGTGATTGGAAATTGGTTGTAAACTGTCTGAAGGCAAGGATAAGCTCCACCTTCCACATGACTCTGAAGTGGATAAGCAGGATAAGAATAAAGCAAGGATGGATCGTTGACTAAAAATTCCAAGTATGGCTTTCCAAAAGGATCCAAAAGCATTTAAAGTTTCAAAAGAAATCTTGTAAATATGGATATAAATACTAATTAGTGGAAATCACATTTTAAAAAATAGTCGAAAATACTTTGGTAATCTAAAGTAAACGAAGTACAAATGTACCAGTAAACAAAGACAAATATTTACAAGATTAAAGTTTACAAATAAACTTTAAAACAGAGTTGTGCTTTTTATAAAATAAGCGTTATCAAAGGGTGGCTTTAAAGAGAATGGCAGGCATTAAAATCGCGCAAACACACCATTTTACCTTGAATTGCGCTCTTAATCTGGAATCCATCTTTCCCAAGGGAGCCTGAAGGCAGCACAGGCATCTATTGGTCAGCTGGGCTGTTAATCAAAGCTCACGCTCCCGCCCACGTGGTGACGTCCTCGTAAAGTAACCAGGCCAGTCCATTGCGCACACAAAAGGCACAACAAAAGCCCGTGTGGGGAAAAATGAGAACCGTCATCACCCAAAGGAGGCAACAATAAGTTCCCATCTGGCAGCATCACCCATGGACCAGAGCCTGGGACGCCGACAATCATTTCTTTAAGTCCAAAAAGCAACAAGAAGTGCAAAAAAACCCCAACAACAACACCTCTCTGTCTCTTCCTCCAGCAAGCAGTTTTCCACCGAGCTGCGCTCTGCTCAGATCTGATCCAGGTGGTGAGTACAGCAGCAGCTGAAGCGCCGTTTGCCTAAAAACGGAAAGAAAGCAGCAGCCGAGGTTCTGTGTGCGCTGGATTCAGAGACAGCGCCAGGCTCAGAAAAACAAACAATGAAAGCAGACAGCAACACTGTTGCGCCTGAGCTGGCGTCGTGCTCTTTGTTGGGCATAAACAAATTTAGAAGAGGAGCAGGAGGAATTGGGAGGGCTGCAAACGCGTCTAACGGCCAGATTAACTGCTTTGGATCGTAAGACTTTCAGCGAAAACGCATGTTATCGGCTTGTTTTGGTTGGACTCAGTGATGAAGGGAGCGAGTCTTTTGTCTGGACACTCTTCCTGTTAGTGGTTACCAGAGACGCACACTGTGCTGCCTCTTTGTTTTCACTTTGCTCAGTGCGAATGTCAGCTGTTACCTGTCCTCTCCACTCACATTGCCACCCTTTTAAAATATCTTTCTGCTTTTAATTTTTTAAAAGCCAAATATATTTTTGTTTAATTAAGAAACAGAAGCAGAAGGTGAGATGGCAGGCGATGGAGTGCATGGACACAATAGGAGGAGACGACAATGTTGCAGGATTCAAAGCGTCGTGTTTAAAGTGTTTTATCTGCAAAACTCCAGAAATGTTAAAGTTTCATCAAAGAAACAGAACATGTGGTTTAAATGGCCTGAAGTCAGCAACTTGGCTTATAAAGTGTGTGTGCGTGCGTTTGTGTTTACCTTCATTGTGTACGTGCCACTGGGGTTAAACTGAGCTAGTTCAGAGGGGATTTTGTCCTTTTCATGCAGGGATTAGGCCTCGGCACCTGTGCAGATTATACTGTATGTATGTAAACGTGGTTCTCTGCGTGGGGCCTCCGTGGGCCAGAGTGTGTCTGCATGTCAGGTTTTTACCTGGCTGATTGTGTGTGTGTTTTTGTGTATGCATACGTATATATTCGTGTTTGTGTTTGCAGAGCAGCCATGCTTCATGCTGCTTCCTGTTGAGTTGCGGAAGTTCCTTTGTTTTCTGTCTGGCTGCTGGCTTCTGTCTCGGTGCTGCTCTTCCTGTTGCGGCACATTGAGCTCAATTGGAAACTTCTCGAGCCTTTTTAATTGTTTTCCCTCGCAGGGCCGCAGGGTTATTGTTTTGAGGGGATTTCTGTCTAACGGGGCAACCTTTGCTATGCAGAGATTATATTAAGAGAGGCGTGTGGTGGATTTTTCCTTCACTTTGCAACTCTTGAGAGATAAAAGTGAAAGTCTGAGAGTTTGGGTGTACAATGTGCTGGTTGGTGTTTGAATGGGGAAATATGATCCACAGAGTCGGATTCACCGTATATTTCAGCCAGAGAATTTGCAAACTTCAGGAATCCTCACGCTCTGGTTTCATAGGGGGCGCTGGTGAGCCCGAAAATATAAATATTCCATATTCTTCATCCAGTTTTCAACATGATTTTAATAGGCCAGGGTGAGAGAGGGAAACACATCTCTGTGGGTATCAGGAACCTCACAGCACCATGGGTCCCTTTACATCCTCGGCCATTTTTATTTGGGAGAATTTTGGCTTCCCTGCAAGAAAAACAAAAGTGTGTGTAAATGTCATTTCATACCCGTTTGGAGGTGTTGTTGATATGCATTTGTCTCAGCCATTTAGCACAATTTACCACCATTTATGGAGGATGAGCTCACGATGCGCCCCCTACTGCACCCCAACCTGAACTGCAATCACATTGCAATGGGACAAACAGGAAGGGGAATGCATGTCCTGGATCTATAAAGGCACCGTTTGTAACATCTATGTAGCCATTAACTGTGTTTATCCATCCAATTATGGTAACCATGCCAACCCAACTGACATTCACAGTTTAGTCAGATGACGTTAAAGCTGTGTAGTTTTGGGAAATCTAAAGTCCTCAAGATTTATCAAGATCCAGCCGGGTGTGTTTACCACGGTTAATTTTATCTCCCTTAACCTAGTAACCTTAGTTAACCTGATTAGCATTCCGTTAGCCCTGCATGTTTAGGGGCTGAGGACTTTGACTCTCTGGTAAAGTTACTGCATGTTGCTCATTTCCTGAAAGTCAGTAGTTCAGCAGAAAAAGGCTTAAAAAAAATCCATATGAGGAAAGATGCACTTTGTAAATCAGTAACAAAGTTAAACACAAGCAGGCAAAGATGACTTTTCTCAGCTGTCAGTAGAAACTTAATCAGCGCTAAAAGCACAGCAAATAACAGGCATGCATTCAACAGGTGTCCAGAAACTCGACACCAGTGTTCAGGTGCTCTGCGCCTCCTGGCTGCTGATACACTGCTGCAAATCAATACATGTACCTTCATCGGTCAATCAGCCAATCAATCAGTCTGTCACCTTTAGCACCTTCAATCAGCGTGTGCTCTTCACATGCAGCAACCAGTAAAATAGAAAATGACACAAAATATGATTTTTAAAAATGAACACAATGCTATTTTTAGCACCATGCACAGCAGTGAATGTTTGTCTGCAGAGCTGAACAGTGAGTGGGTCTGAATGTGTTCAAATCGAATTCTGCGTGAGTTCCACTGCACCTTTAAAAGTTACAGCAGTGATTCATTTATTTTGTGTAAATGTGGAGAAATGCCTCAGTAAATAAAAATGTGTTTTCTGGCCTGGCTACAATGCACAAACCTAACGATTAATAATGATTATTCTGAGAAGTTTAAAGGCCAGGACACCGAGTGGGGCTTTGCATTAGCTCTTCGTGGGTTTACTCGTTGCAGTTTAGTTTGCAAAGTTCAGCTTCAGGTTAGTTTTATTTTCTGAATTTTATAAAAGTGCGGGTTTTACTAAGGGCCAAGATACGATGCTCACAATAGCAAAACGCAACAGTTTGTGAAGGAAGTTGAGTCACAGTCCGGTGGACATCCCAGTAATCACACACTCCAAAGCCTCGTGAGGCTGGTTGTGTCACAAACCCGACCACACTGGGGGGAAAACTAAAACTAAGAACACTTCCTCAGTTTTTCTATTTGCTTTTAGTTTGGCGAGCACAAAATATCCTCTCATTTTATTCTTTTATCCAAGTCTGTTTGTGGGATGTTTTTAACACCTACTTTTAGTCTTTTCTTGATTTAGATTCAGTCCAGGATCACAGCCTTGGTGTCTGGGATGGGGCTTGTTCAGGCATGTCCGTGGAAGTTTGAAATCTGGGAAAAAGTCTGCATGCTGTTTGGATCTGGTTTAATAATTAAATGCATTTTTAAAACATTCTTGCAAAGACCTTTGCAAACTTTTGTGATCATATTTATTCATTTTAACAAATTTGGGGACACAGTTTGCTGTGGGAGACCCCTGCCAACACGGACTTCTGATTGTGTATGGAGAAGCGATATGTGTGGTGGTGCTGTTAGCAGAAAGCAAAAGATGGAGCAAACCAAATCAAAGGAGGCAGAGGGGGAGAGATCGATTACACTGAGCTAATTTAGGCTCAGTTTCTAGCCTGCACAGGTGCACTTAAATGAATCTAACAACTCCCCCTACCTGCACAGTCCCACAGGGAGAGCAGAGAAACCGTAGCAGTGTGAAAGTAACATCTGCATGTCAGTGCAGTTCCAGGAGCCGACGAGTCCCCGCAGGACATTACATCCTAACGAGATCATCAATGTCACTCACTTCACCTGCAAGTGGTTTTAATGTTGTGGCAGATCTGTGCAGGTCTGTCACTCCGGGCTCTCTTTTTTTTCTTTTTGAGGTTAAAAAAATTCCACATATGCATTTTAATGTGAGCATTAATCTCTTATTGGTCAGCTGGGAGTCGCATGCTTGCAAACAGGAGCAGAAGGAGGAGAAGGAAGACTCCACGTGGGTGGATGTTTAGCATCTGTGTAGACCTGCAGACGTGTTTTTCGTGAACCCCTTTCAAAGCTCGCGCCTATTATCGGGATTCTGTTTCATTGTCTCAGCAGCTGTGCTGGTGTGCAGTTTTTACTGCAGCGCTGCAGGCGCCTGCTTTCACTTTTACCTCTGAAACCTTTGCAGACAGTCGTGTCTCTTTCTTCTTTAAACGCCACGTTCCAAGATAAGGCCAAGAGATGTGACTAATGGTATCCTTTGACATAAAATCCCAGAAAGTTGATTCATATAAACAAACGTTTCATCAGTCAGCCAAGTTCATTCCAGACTGAAGAAATCACTCGGCTGAGTGATGCAACACTTCTCCCACTGAAAACGCTGCCTGGATCGTTCGGCGTGCATTAACATACTTTGACGTCAAGTGTCCAACAAAAACTATTATGAGCCATTTGTTCGTGCAAATTAATGACATGAGAGGAAAACTCATTGAGCTACTTGAAAAACTGACATCTGAGCAGCATTTCCTTAAGTTTCTACAGGCACAAGAGTTGGTGCCGAGTTTTAGATTCGAAATCCTATATTTTTGTCTTTTGAACGATTTTTGTTTCTCCTGAGAAATTCCTCTGACTTATCTCCAAGCTGCTGATCTCTCCTCGCATCTTTCAGTCTAAAGAGACAAAATGAAGACAGGCTGGTTTCTATCATGTGCTGTGAAGAAGAAAATAGTTTGAGAGCAGGTGAAACGTGTTATGTGGCTTCTGACTCGTTGTCATATTAACTTACATAACCACGCAGCCGTGTTGGTCGGGGACAACATGCGACTGTAATCACTTAATAGATGTTTCTAATCAAATGATTGCTCCAGTGAACGAGCTGTTTATATTGGAAATGCAATTAAGCTCACGAGCGCTATAAATAGGAAGTGCGGAACGTGCCGCTCACCACATCATCTCTTTCCTTTTCCCACTTATCCGCAGGTTTGATTTTCTCCCGTGGTGTCTGTGTGGAGCGTGCCACACACCCACTCCACAACAACGACGGCTTTTGCTTGCATCTTCCAGTGTTTCTTCTGTCAGCAAGTCCAGCAGAGCTGCAACTCTTCCAGTGCCAGCCCTGACACCAGCGAGGAGCCCTGCCCCACTGACATGGTGAAGATGACCAAGTCTAAGACCTTCCAGGCTTACCTGCCGTCCTGCCACCGCACCTACAGCTGCATCCACTGCCGAGCACATCTGGCCAACCACGACGAGCTCATCTCAAAGGTATGACGGCTCCACACGAGCTCGCTCGTCCCTGCTCTTTGTATAAAGCCACCCTGCAGCACTTCACATGACTTCAGCTGCTCTGTTTTATTTATGGGGGAAGGAAAGCTTCAGGGTTTTGCACTTGTCTCACAAATCTCACAGCAGCTACCCTTGGTGCCATCCCGAAGGTCAACTAGAGAGAAATATTACATTAGTGCAGCGTGCTTAAAACACCCTGATCAGCAGCGAGTGTTGGCCCTCTCCTTAGAGCTATAAATAAAAGCTGCGAGTGTCGGCCCATTCTGTAAGCTATAAATAAGCGTGGATAACGTGATGTAGTCGAAGAAGCAAATGTAGGTTACTGTGGCACAGTAAACTGTTTTTAGCCATACTGTCTGTTTGAAGACACGTCATGACGTGAGAGCAGAACAGAGAATTAATCTGAGCGAGCGCCAGCAGGCTGCTCCGCGCCGCACACTCGTGTTTGTTTGACTACTATGGTGACCAGCATGCCGCAGGAACTTCTCGTAATCTGCCGTGCTCGCCTGAGCTGACAGAAAATTTTAGTTATATAAAATCTAAAATGCGAGTTTGGAAGAGCTACGAGACGGGAGTCTGTCGATAAATGGGTCTCTCGAATCCCATAAACTGGCCTCGCTTCCTGAGCTCATAGCCTGAAGCCGGTGTGGAAGTGCATAAACCTGCAGTGTTCACGAAGGCCAGCAGGGGGCGAGACATTCAGTTGCAGGGTGAGTCCACCTTGTTATTGACAAACCGTTACCGTATGAGTGTGAGGTGTCCTTTAATTGATCGCATCTGGTTTCAAAAAGCTACCATGGCGATGGCCGAAATGTGTGACGTCACTATCGCTATGTCCGTCTTTAATATACAGTCTATGCTTGAGCGTTCTTTAGCATAGTGACTAGTGCAGTTCACTCTGTTATAACCTAATGTTGTGGTATTAAATGTATGTTTTACAACCAAATATTTACTTTCAGCCAGCTCAGCGAGCGGGCGTGCTCACGTGAATTTTGGGAGCTTTTGTTTTTTTCTATTGTTCCTTCAAAATAAGAGCTCAGCCGCCTCGTGTTAGGAATAAGGTGGATCGTGTGCTTTAAAGCCTTAACAATGTGCTATAAGAGATTCACTGTGCAGTATTTTATAGACTGTATATCAAAAAAGGCTCAAGCTTAGCATTGTTGATGCCGCCATGTTTATTTTTCCTTCTTTGGAGCTGGCGATGAAACCACCTTTAACCAAAACGTGGTTATCCATAACATGTGTCACATAACTTCATTATAAATACTTCTGAAGGCACAAACAGCACAAACATGCTGAGGAGGTTCAGTGACTCAGTCAGATTACCTAAAGGCTCACAGGCTGCGAGTGGCTTTACCCGTCTGTGTCACAATCCACCTGTTACTCAAAGTGGGTCACCTCCTAGTGTTGCATAACTTAAACAGCTGACATGTGTAAATAAAAACCTTACGGGTGTCATTGAGGGGAAACTGAAACTGCTGCGTGTTTGTTTAATATCAGGCTCTATGCTGTGCATTTAGGCTGTTAATCCTGGCAGTCTTTTTGGGATTGACTCGCGTTTTGACACTTCATTTCTAACCCTGACTCTTGAACCCTAATCAGTGGAGATTTTAAATAAGTGATCCTCACTAGATGGAACTGAATTAGAAGCACCAGCAACACGCATGTGAATTTGTAAAGTTAGAGCTCTGAAAGTGTTTGTGCTGATTTATGCAGCTCACGGTTAAAATCAAGCTCTGATAATTATGCAGACTTATCTGCAGATCAAAATGAATGGCATGTTTTCCTTAGTAACCATGGGGATGACTTTCTCAGGCAGTCATATTTGACAGCATGCTCGTTATATTTTGTGGTGAATAAATATGTCTAAACTGTGAAATCCCACTCAGCAATATCTGATATCAGTTCTGGCAAATGACACAGATGAAATTTTACGTGATGCTCAACTTGCTGCATCTCCACAGCTCGTGTACCTGTCCGCTCGGGCGTCTGCGCCCATAAATTCTCAGAGGCTGGGATGCTGGGCGGGGCTGCTATTATCACTGACGCTGCTCGAGCATGAAAGAGTTGGTCGCTCTATTAAAGTGTTACTGCTGTGGCTATTTTTGCTTCTGTGGCTGTTTTTGAGTTAAAAACGTCAAAGCTGAAAGAGCCGCTTTGGTTCGCTGAGCATCTTTGGTAACCTCGTACGTGCTTTGAAAATCTGAGATGGAAAAATCAAGACAGTCGAGCTTCGTATCTGCGCCGCTGGCCTGGGGACGTGTTTTTGTTTGTGTTAGCTCATATCGTATATTGTCATGATGTAGATGAGTGTGGCTTTAAAGAGCTGCATATTGCAAAATGTCAGAGATAATGTCTTCAGATTCCATAATCTCCATGAACAAAAGTTTTAAATAAGTCAATGCATGGATGGCAACACTTTAGAAAGCCACAAAAATCATTCAATCTCAGACGTTCATTGACTGAAAGTTTGAGGCTGATGAGCATGAAAACCTCAGCGCTCTTCTACTCACCTTACCTGTCATCGCTGGGC
This sequence comes from Haplochromis burtoni, assembly GCF_018398535.1. Taxonomy (NCBI): domain Eukaryota; kingdom Metazoa; phylum Chordata; class Actinopteri; order Cichliformes; family Cichlidae; genus Haplochromis; species Haplochromis burtoni. The sequence goes on along the minus strand of NW_024582404.1, from coordinate 2,037,433 downwards.
TGGTGTGACTAATATTCCCGTGACTGTGCTTTTCATTCTGACTTTACCCTTTTTTTAAGGTAAATTACCTTCATCATCATCCACTCCTGTCGAGTACGAACAGCGTAAAGGTGCTGGTAGAAATGATGTGTCACTCGTTGAATCCAGTGTTGCCGTCAGACTATTGTCAGAGAAATTCATCTCCGCGAGTCTGTGACCTGAAGCGAATCTAGACGACACATTATTATAAGCGTCATAAAGTGTCCGACGGTGCCAGTCTGGATTTAAAGTCGGGAATCTCAGGGAAAATCTCTGAAAACGCGAATATTAGGACCACTAATTTCAGCACAGTTTTCACAGTACCTGGCGGTGGGACTGGTTTTCAACTGGTCGCTGGTATCAACTCGTGACCCTCCTCTGTGATGTGTCTGTCGAGTCAAATGTCTGCGTAGTCCTGTGGAAAAAAGCCTCAGTATTAACTTCCCATCATAAATGACTGCTGATCGTGTTGTTGCTGCCTGCACATAAATCCTGTCTTCACTAATGATCAATTCTAGCAGAGACCAAACCAAACCAAAAACCTCATTTTACAGTCAGAGCGCACAGCAGGACGCTGAAGATTCAGCCAATTTCCCAAAATGAAATTGTCCTGCCAGGGCTGGTCATTCATCAGCCCACAGAGAGTGACAAATGTGAACCTGAGTCAAATACAAAGAGCTCTGTGGCCCCTTAAAGTCTGTTTATTACACGATTTCTGTATCGAAGTCCACGCTGGCATTTGGGGGCACAAACGTGCAAAGGTGTGAAAGCGTCGCTTTAACGCCGGCCGTGAATCGGCAGCTGGAGGGGAAAGTTTCAGAACTGTGAGATGAAGCGGAGCAGAAGTGGTGACCTTTACGTGTTACGACGGCGTGCTCCTCTGCGTTAAGGCCTTCCCGAGCGCTAAGCTGATTATTTAAATGGAAAAGTTGATCAATCTGAGCTTGGATCGACTGTGTGGAGGCTGCGCTGCTGTAATGACCTCACGTACGTCACGTGGAAAAAACTGAAACCAAGTACAGTCGAGTAAGGGCTGGCATTTATTTTTACATTAAACATAAAGTATGCATTTCCACGTAACATATTTGACATAAGATCAAACAAAAACAACAACATGAAATCCGACATACCTGATAAAAAAGGTAAAAGAAAGAAAGACCTCCAAGTAAATAATCTGCCCACTCCAGCTCCGACGACCAAATACAAACAGTGGGGAAGAGGGTTAGCTCCACCCACCACAGCTCCCAAGCTAGCAAGGAGTATATATTCATGCTAGCATTTATGGCGCCTAAAACACATTTATGATACACACATACTACACACTTATAACATCTAACAAAAACAAGCTTAATAATGACAATAACTGAATTAAAATCGCAATCAGAAACATCCAGGTGGCTAAATATGCATTATATGTGTGTTTTAAAGTGTTGGAAAGAAATGACACCCACCTCTCCCACAGGGGAATTGTAGAAAAGGGGAGAGGCAAAAGGGGTGCACTGTATTTATAGGATTGCACCAAAGAAGAAGAAGAAAAGAATGAGGAGGGGCTCTAACTGATAATGAACATAACTACAGGCTTGGAGGCCCTAAAAGTCGGGTATAAAAGGAGCAGTTTGGGGGTTTAGAACACATTTTGTGTAATTATAACAATGTGATTTATGACCCTGATACATGGGTACTACTGGAACAGCTATAACATTACCACTGGCCCCTATGTCAAAAATCCAGTGTTTAAAAATTCTACATATATGTGCTAATTCTCTCCTGAAGCAAATGCTGATAACTCTGTTTGTTGCACAACAGCACGCTCAGTGAAAAGCTTTACCACCAGCCTCTCAGAAGGTTCGGAGGCCTCGAGGTGGTAAGTTTGGAGTTGCAAAGTCTGCACAACGACAATTTCACTGGGTTTTAATTTTTAACGAGTGTCATAAATCATGAATGCGATGTGCCTTTGGCCTGAGAGAGGGGGGGGGTGTCCTCATTTATCTGCGCCTCACTTAACCTGTCGTGAGCCATGTCAGATATGTGGATTTATCTCCACGCGCAGCAAAGACTGTGACAGGGGAGAAAGGAGGTTTTATGCAGTGAAGGTTTATTGGATCCTGCGCGGGGAAATTAAATTGTTGCTCCAGCAAAGTTGAACTGAAACCGGGTGGCTGTGGGTGGTGGTGGTGGTGGTGGTGGTGGGGGGGATAAAGCAATAAATGAAGAGAAGTTTAGCCGATGTGGCTCATGCAAATAACCTTCAGTTTATCAGCAGAAGAAAAATGTAGAGGGAAACATGATTCATTCATGGGATGTTATTTAAATCGAGGCACCATTGCTTGCTCTTGTAATTAATACATTTCTTTCGCGCTTTTGCAAATAGGAAGTCGATCGTGGAAGAAAAAGCTATTAAACGTAACTTTTATGACACGGCTCATCCTCAACGGTCAAAGCTGGATTAAAAAACGTTTAGTTTTCATTACGATGGATGAAAGTGAAGCTGAAACAATAATAACTGCCCTGTTGCTCAGTCATTCTCTTATCAGCGGCTCCTTGTTTACCATCAAGTAGCAGCTTGTTGTAATCTCCTCCATAACCTCTCGCTCAGTTGACACAGCGGCTGATGACGGCCGATCGGTGACTTACTGGATCAGGGCCGGTCCGCATGCTTTGAGGTCAGTTTGACTTTCTCTGTGTGGCTTGGAGAAGACGAGCATGTAGCAGGGAACGGAACAAATGCTTTTACACACTCTTGGCTGCGATGGGCCGTCTCCGATTCAAACGGTGCCAAAACTAGAGGTCAGCTGCTGTTTTCCAGAGCAAAGTTCCCAGAGAGCTCTTTTTAAGGAAAATATGCAATACTGTGTGTTACTGAGTACAGGCCTGTGTGGTTAAGGTGCTGCTGAATCTGATCAGGCGTAATGTTGCATTGAAATGTCAGCCAAAAGAAGCCGCCTGTTTGCCTTTTGAAATATTTAATCTGCAGTTACAGCAGCACCGCACGGCTCGAATGGCCGGTGTGGCAAATGTCTCACCGCGGTCATGTGTTATTATAAGCATCAAACCCACGTTTCCTGTGCTGCAGTCATTCTTCTTGATGTTGCCTCCCGTGTGACAAACGATTAGATGGAAGCAACACAAGAATGACGGTCAGAGCGGGAGGAGCTGAAGGTGTTGAAGGTTGTTGAGCCTGTCTGCTGGCTTTATTAAAGTCACGCCACATTGTTTCTCAGTGTTCCTCAGAGATGACACTGGAGCAGGAATGCTGGAAAACCAGCAGCACCAGAGCGCTTCTGTCTGGGAGCTGATTTATGACTTCACATTAGCCACGTCCGTGCCGGCCTTTGTTTGGTTTGTGGGCTTTATTTCCATGGGAATAAATTAAACCTGTCTTGTTTTCTCATGAATTATTGAGGAATCAAACCACAGACATCCTGCTGCTGTGTTTACTAACATATAACCAGAGATGGTGTTGCTGTGGTTAAAGCTGAGAGGCGATGTTTGCGTCAGACTGCAGTCAGAAACGCTAACGCGCTTTAAAATGCCCCGCGCTGTTGTGACAAGTGCAAACGATTCAAGTAACAATTAGCCGACCAGCAAACTGGTGAATAATTACATTTGTTTAACTGGTCAGGAACACCAAGGCAACATTCACGAAACTCCCCGAACAGTAACCGAGCTGGTTGGTGGTTTATGATGTTAAATAGTTTTATACGGCCATAAAAATCTCTATTCTCCATCTGTTTCTTAGGAACACGATGAGTTGGCAGTGCTAAACAGTTCCCAGTACACCACTGGAGTAAAGAGTGAAGTCACTGGGTTGTGTTGCTGTGTTTACTGGACAAATGCGACTGATGACGGACGACCTCTTTAAGCCAAACAATCCACGTCTATAATAATTGGATTTCATTAAGAGCGCTTCCTCGGACAGGCTGTTCTTCTCCGGCAGGTTTCAATGCTTAAAATGAGGCTCTTTGCTCCTATTCTGCCTTCATAACACTAATATCTATGTAGCATGTTTTTTTTTTTTTCTGTAAATCCTGACCTGAAGTGCACGTAATATTTTTATTTTTTCCCCCAACTCACTTCATTGTTAGTTTTAATTAAAGAAGGTAAAAGGCGTCCAGAGAGATCAGATGCTACAAAAGGCTGCGTGCACTTCATTTGGATGCAGATATTTCAGCTGAAGTTCAATTAGCAGCCTTTCATCGGGGTAAGTGTCAAAAGGGTTTCTCAAGGCCGCCGTGCATGTGCTTCCTCCTGCAGCCTCGCAGGAGATAATTTCACAATCGTAGCTCCTGCAGTTCAAGCGCCGCATAATTAATACAGAAAGCAATCAGAACACGGCCAGAAAAACTGCAAATGTCAGGAAAACCTGCGACGCAGCGCAGCAGTAAATGTATTTTGTTGCATAATGCTGCCACGTGGACTCACAGCCACAGTAACAGAAGCTTTGCCTCCTTCATACAAGCGCAGGAATGCGTTTTCAGTCTTTTTCTATTGTTTGAGAAATTGCAATTGAATGATTTTATTTTTAAAGTAGAGATGTCACTCAAAATAGGACAACATACAATTATGTCTTTGACCACCAGTAGGTCACCTAAAGTATAATCCATGTAACTGTAGAGAGGCTAATTTTGAGGATAATTATCAATAACATGAGTGCTGATTTAAATTTCCCAGCAATCATTTCAAAATAAAATAACCATCGTAGTTACAAAATAAAAGTTCTGCCCATGCTCAACATCACCTGAATCCCTTGTTTGACTTTTGAGCTAAAGAAAGTTTGTATTCAGCAGTTTTTTAAATATTCTCATGTGATTCAAAATAACGAAAAAGCTTTGAAACCTGCGAGTGACTCGACCCGCAGGCCTCCCGTTCTCAGGCCCAGCTTACGACGGTGACGTCAGGGAGCAGAGCGCTGACGGATGTGACCGTTTAATATGTTTCCAAAATTTCATTTCAAGTGTCGTTAGATCACATCAGGACCCCTCCGAATGTTCTCATCGCAGCACTCTGATTGGTGTTTCTCGCTCCGCTTTATGTGGAAGCGTCGTTGTTTATTGTTGACCCGGTTGTGTTCTTTGTAGATGGATGAAAAACACAAACGTGCATTTTAATGTCTGATTTCACACAAATGCATCGTACCGTGAAAGCATCCATCTGGAAATCATTCTTAATATCTTGATATTGATTGTTGACCGTACCTCACACTGATCTATTAATAAACTCCTCTTTCTGCGCCACACCTCGCTGCCATGTGTGTGTTCAGTCCAAGGCGGCATCGCTGGACCTCAGCATCGAGCCTTCTAAGCCGATTATGTTACTCAGGAGAAGATGACACCGTAGTCTGGTGTTTTCCACTGCATGGTGCCAAGGACCGCTCGCCTTGTCCATGTTTGATTGTCATCTCATGTGAAAGTATCTCACACTGGTAGTGCGTTATGTGGGGTTTTTTCATTGTACGTGGTCTAAGCAGAGGAGAAAGTAGTTCCTGAGCCCTGTTTAAAAACAAAAACACAAAGGGAAGTGTTGGAGGAGATCTGCAGGTTCTGACAGATTTCTCTCCATCGCTGCAGCCTGAGTGCTGGAAATCCCCTGAGTCAGGTATAAAAAAGAAGAGTGGGGGAAAAATGTTTCGTTACCGAGCTTGTGCACAGAGTCTTCGAGGCATGCCAGGCAGCGAGGGAAGATGCAGATGGAGCAGCCTGAAAGAGAGGATTAACCTGAGCACATGGACCAGAAGGAAGTATGGCAGGCACAGTGGCCTCCCCCCTCCCGCTTCAGCCACTAAACTAAATATGTTTATTACCCCAGCCCTGAGTGGAGATGGTGATTTATGTTTTTTATGGTGGAAACCTGATGAAAATGTTTGAGGCAGTCTTGGGATTGATGTGCATCAGCATCAGTTAATGTGCAGATTATATGTTTCATAGAACACTGATGATGCATTTAAATCACTTGTACGGCTGTTTATCAATTAAAAGAGGAATTAATCAAACAAATGCAATATTTATAATATTTTATGTCTGTTTATTTCCTGGGCTGATTCCTGCAAACTGCTGCAGCAAAGCATGCAAAGTAAATAAACATATTTAAGCTGGATTTTAAGTTTGCCAGCAAACACGTTCCTCGGGAAATGATGCTAGATTGTTGCTGTAGGATATATATCTATTTTATATTTATATTACAGCAGACAACTTTTTAAAATATATTTCTCACTGTTCTGATTGAGTTGAGGCTAAAACTGTGTCGATATCCAGGCCTGACTTGTTACAGTTCCTAAGCTCTGATTCTATGGTCTGTTTTTGTCACTGATTTGTTAACATGAAGGGCAGCTAGACAATCAATGACACGGTTTAATTTCAGTCAACACCTTCAACCCAAACACGCTGAACACAAGACGCGCAGGCACAAAATCTGATCGGACACGTGTTGTTGTTGTCATCCTGAGCACGCAGCTTCTTTTCAGCATCGCTGTCGCTTCATATTTTTATCAGATGCGGGTTACAGATAGCGATACGGCATCCTGAAATCAGAGCAGCGGTTAAGAGCAGAGCGTGAAGGCCTGCAGTGTGAACGTGGTCCTGGAGCGGGAGGATGCCGCCCGAATACTGACGAGGAGGCTGAGTGTCTCATTCAGCACCTTGGCCTCGTCCCACCCATCGGGCTGATGGAAGTCCCTCTAATGGATTGATCGCACTTTTCATTTCTCACCATTAACAGACGCAGCTCCTTTTTTCGTCTTTCTTTTTTAAACCATCTCTAACTGGAAGTTTGCCTGTGACAGAGAAGTCAGTTTAATATTGCTCTTCTTTCTCTCTTCTTTAAAAAAAAAAACTCCATTTGACCAGGAAGGTTTTGTTGAACCTTTTGGCAGCAACATCAGCGGTGATGTTTAGCGGTGATTGTCTCACTTATAGACAAAAGTCCTCACCTACAGTACATCCATCGCACCTGTGGGTTACAGACAATTTCAGTTTTATTTTAATGGCATCACTTCACAACAAAAACGATCTCATGGAGAGAGAGAAAGCCCCAATGATTCAACAATCCCATACCTGCAAACACTTGGTGACAGTGGGAAGAAAGAACGCCATATTAAGAGAGGCAAACAAAACTGGATGCCTCTAAGAGGATCACAAACCTTTAGATGACCAGATATCCTGTAATGATCACGCCAAGAGTGCAACATGGAAAAAGGACTAAAACTTTAAATGCGTCCACTCGCAGAAAAACGTTGAGTGGGAACACTGGAGTGTGTCTCAAATATTTGGATGAGCCACAACATTTCAGGAAAGATGAGATAAAGGTTTTAAAGCCTCGTCCTGACTCTGCAGCACGGCGGAGGAATCATCGTGGTTCAGCGCTGCTTTTGAACCAATGAATGCAAAAGTTTAGCAAGTTTCACAGGCGGGTTTGGGTAATGCAACAACACAGAGACTCAAAGCAGCAAGTAAACCAAAAACTGCAGTTTCAAATAAGAAAACTGAGGTTTGGAGGGATGACATGAAAAGGACAATTTCTTCTATAATCAAGTTCAAACTGCGTCTCATTAGTTCATGTTGAAGTTTCACATAAGCTCTGATATGTCCCGTCGGAGCATATCTGTGAGTGAACGCTACAGGACTTATAATAAAACAGAAGCCAACACAAACTCTACAAACACCAGATCTACTTTCCTTACAAACGCTGTCCTCTAACTGAATTTGTACAGAGCCTTGGGATTTAAGAAGATTAAGTTGGAGCTGAGCTTCACCTGCAACAGCCAACATCTGTTAAAACAGATGGTAAAAGTTGACCTCAGCGTGTTTGTTATAAGAGCTCTGAGTTAATCTCTTTTCTTTCCTTTTTTTTTAAACACAAGTGTTTGTTTCACAGCTTCTCTTTCATTTTTATGGCGTCATTTTAAGAAGACACGCCGGTGACACGGCACACTCACTGCTCTCACGGTGGATTTGTGTATCGTGTGTTTGGCTGAAGGAGAAGATTTCTGTGTGCGAGGTCTTGTTCCCTTTAGTCCCATGTGGTCAACAGGATATTCAGGGATTTTGAGATTTGCTTTGTAGAATTTATTTCTTGGGAACAAGCGTTTTAAAACGAGTGTGATTGCAGCAGCTTAAAGAAATGAGCTTGGTAACCACACTCCAGTTTTTGTCATGTTTTATTAAGCAGCAAAAAAACAAGCTGTGTGAATATTTCCAGCTGGTATCTGATTCTTGCTGCATGGTTAAACAGTCAACAGAGCAGTCCCTGGGATGTCTAGCTGGACTGCTGGTAGGCTGGAGGACGCTCGGGTTGCCGTCTGTCTCCCAAAGCTACTATCCGAATTTCTTTCTCTCTTTTTTTCTTTTTAATCTTGTAGGATTTTCTGTTGCTAATGTTTTAGTGAATGTTGCAGCAGCTCGAGAAAAAAACACAAGCAAAGTAAAAATAGACTGTGGGAAACAGATAAGGGCAGCAAGAGATGGAGCCTTTTGCCAGTTGTTCAGCTGATGGCGAGCCACAGAGCAGCACAGATATGACAGAGTAACCCGCCACCCTCTCTGGCCTAAACGCTGCCGAGGACTTGTTGTTAACTCCACGGGGACCGACCCAGTTCCCTCTCGCAGCTAAAGGTCGCATGTCTTGTGGCGCTGGACTGCATGTGTGCATAGATTTCCCTTCAAACACAAACATCAAAGTTAAGGATGTGACAGTAAGAGTTCTGCAGAGAGAAGGGTTTCCTTTTTTGCACCTCAAATTTGTTGCTGGGACGAACTGCTGACGTCTGAAATTCAACTTTGCCGGTTTGGACAGATGCTGGGCAGTTAAAGATGTCCCCCGGGCCTCAGTGCTGGTTGTGGCTGTGGTCAGTGAAGGAGGCAGCTGGTGCTCCTATTAGGCGGTATTAGCTCAGCGCCCTCAACCGCAACAACAAATGTATCTGCCACACTCATTTGCAATGGAAAAAGCAAAGCCGATCGAGGCCTGTCGCCCAGCCTGGGATGACGGGACCAGAGGATGGAAGCCTGGCAGGCTCTGTTGTCACTCACTGTGACGGCTTTACTGCGCTCTGTTTACATTTTACAGAACAGTCGTGTGTATGTTTAATGGCAGGCAAATAGCAGGATCGTAAAAAAGGCCAGTTTTCTTTTTATTACCTCCAACAGCAATCAGGACTACATATGTGAGTGAGTGTACCCTCCAGTATTACTGAAACAGCCCCAACAATTGGCCACTCCCCTGTAAACAAACTTGGTGACTGTGGGGAGAAAGAACTCCCTCCCGGTCAGCAGCAGGCGTCGGCTGTCCCTCAGTGACCTGCTGGAGCAACACTACCATAAGTTGTTTGTGCAAGCATCTTCTTAGGACCTATAGTCAGATTTTAAGTTTAAGCGACCTCTAGTGGCTCTGTGTGGAAATGCAGTAACATGTGCACTATGTGCGTTATCTTTAAACATTGTGGATTTGCTTTTTATTCTTTTTAAGCTTGTGTCTCTATTTTAAACCAACTCCTGATCTGTAGCATACTACTGTAAAGTATTAATTGTGCGTTATCAATGTAAAATTCTCTTTAATTGTGTCTTTGGTTTATTTTTGGCAGATGCTAGCAGACTCACATCTGCTAGCGGCTAAACGTGTCATGCCGATATAATATGAACCTGGGTAGTTCTGTCTGTGATAGTCCCACTTCCCACAGGTAAGGCATAGCAAGCTTTATCTGCCTCGACAATAATGGGAACCATGATTTACTAAATGAACACGATGTTATATTAAATGCAACATGGAACTAGTGATTGAGCCTATAAAGTAATCTGGAAAGTATTTACTGAGCTCATGGAGGAAGTAAGAATCAGGCCCGTTTTCCCATAGATTACTATACAACCAGACATCTTTGCAACAATAGGAATCGCCCCTGCTGGACATTTGAATGACTGCAAGTTTAAGGCACTTTCTTGTTTGCTTCACGTTCTCTCTGTAAGCAGCTCAGCTGGCTCATCTGTGCTACTCTCAGACAAAACCTGCCGCTGTCATTGGTTTGTTCTCATCATTTCTGTAACTGAAGACTGAAACACCCCCAAAATGTTATTTGAGTACTTGACTCAAAGTTTCTTTTGTTTGCAGCAGCATGTAAAGCGCTATACAAATACAGGCCATTTACCATTTACCATGAACACATAGGACCCCCGGTTACTCACATCATCCTTCTCTGCAGAGACATTTTTAATTCCAGCCTCATAAGGAAGGCTGTGTTTGATTTGCCTCAAGGAATCCCTGCTTATGCTATTTTCAGGGATGTAAACATAACAGTTCCTGTCTAACGAGAAAACTCCACAGGGTGCGTTTAATAAAACTGATGCAGGGTTTTCAGCTCATTTAGGGGGTGATGACGATGATTAAAGTAGTTATTATTAGCTGTGTGTGTGCGTGTGTGTGCATGTGTGAATCCCTGTTAAACTGCAGCATTCCTCAGACATCGGTCTTCTATCAGCTGCTGTGAAAGCTGCTTTGTTGTTCGGCAGATGCACTGGATACCTGGAGCTGCATGTCAACAGTGGAGCTTGAAATGTTGAGATTGCAGATGGAAAAACTGTAAAAATGTGACTCATTCGATTTTTACCTTGATTTTATATGATCCATTTATTCAAAACAAACTTTCATCTGTTTCCTCATAGCCCTACTTGTACTTTAATACTCTACTTTTGAGTAGAGTATTGACCTCTTCTTACATGACTGTCCATGCAGTACTTAGCAGAAACTGAAGTTTGTGAATACTGAGTCGTTGTTTATGTGGTCTAATGTTTTTACTGCTCTCACGTCCACATTATTCATAGACCTGTCTGTGTTGTTTATCTGCTCAGGCTTCTGCATTTTTGAGCCTCATTTTATTCCTTACCTGCAGCCAAACTTGTGCAGGACTGTTGATAAGGTGGAAGAACAAGAATGCACAGCAGTCGAGGGGGGAGAAGCACCCCGGGGCGTCAGATGCTGACATTCTTGAACTCAGCGGTGCGGCGCAGCTCTTTAATGTCAACTTACATGATGTCTTTTTCTCTCTCTCTCTGGTTTCAGTCATTTCAAGGCAGTCAAGGAAGAGCCTATCTGTTTAATTCAGTGTAAGTATGACTCTCACACCTCCAGCTCACCCTCCTTGTTTCTCATATAAGCAGTCTGACCTATAGCTTAGTTTGGCTTTAAAACACAGTTCAGTTATCTGAATTCTTCTTTCACTCCACTTTGCTTTCAACATTTGCCACTTTCATCAGTTGAAACACCATGTTAGCTGTTGAAATGTTGAAAGCACTTTCTTCTTAACTGCACAGGCCAAAATTTAGAAGCGAAAGAGGAACGATCACCTCCACTAACCCCGTTCGCTTCTGCAGAATTTGTCGGAGTAGCCATTTACAGTTATTTTGATAAGTTCTACTCAGCACATGCTTTATGCACGCACATAATCACTGTTCAGGAAAAGCACACTTAAAGCAACCCATCCTTTAATTAATAGTTCCCACCCCCATGTCCTCATAGATGCACACATTCCAGTGATGAAGGTTCATAGGAGGAAATGTTGTGCCGGGATGCTTCTTTGTACACCTGCATCTTATCAGTGCACTGCTGCAGCCAGAGCTGTTAGCATGAGATGCACATAAATTTTCATGCTCTCGGAGCATGGATCTGTCATGCATGCAGACTGCACCACAGTTGGCTTACAAACACCTCCTTTAGGTGGCCTCTGTGGGTTCATAAAATGATATTGCATGCCAGAAAATTTAACTACAAACACTCAAAGGAACTGCAGATTTCTGGCACCATAGTGACTCAGAAACAGTCTGGTTCCAGTTTGCAGCAGCCAAGCCCAGCAAGCGCCGATTTATTTGGTGTTTTTCAGGTCAAACGATGTCAAAATAATTGTAGTTTTCAGTTTAGATCACACACACGACCGGTTCAGCTTTTGCACTATTTCTAATCATGTTTTAATGAGTCCAGTCATTAATTTATCATTTGACCTGGAAACAAACAAATCATTTCTTACCGGTGAACACAGGACGAACTTCCATTCTTTCAGAGTTTCAGTCCGTGCTGCAGAAAAAGCTGGTTAGCATTCATCTCTTTGAACCTGAGAGCAAGTTTTACCGGTCTATTTCTTGGTTGGTTGGTTTTTGGGACTCTGCTCTCAGTCTTAATGAACCGCGCAGAAGCCGCCCCCCTCTCTGCCCCCCAGAGCCCCGAGACATTTTGAGACAGTGTTGCTTTTCAGCAGCTTCGTGCCACCCGACTCTGAATTACATTGTTTCACCTGTCACAATGAATCGAATGAGAGAAGCAGTTTACGAGCGTCTGAATAAATGATTCCGAACAATGTGAAAGCAACCGAACCCCTGAGACAAAGCTTATGGTGCGCTGCAGGTAAAAAGACATTTAGGCTGAAAAACAGAAACATTTGTGGTGGAGGGAAAAAACTAAAGGTTTGCAGACATCTACCGGTTGCTTGGTTACATATAATAATTTCAAAAGGAGCGTGTTTCTCATGACGTGTTCGTTTAATTAAAACGCCACTCAAACTTCTCTGCAGCGCAGCGTTTTTAAAGGGCCAGTTCACCACAAAAAGCAGTCCAGTCAGTCTGCCTGGATTGTTTTGCTGTGAGTTATCAGACGTGTCTGCCTTTCTCCTCATGAGGCTGACCATCAGGCGCTTTTCTTTCTTGTGTCTACATCTGCCAACAAATCCAAGCGTGCAGCTCGCTGACAGTACGGGTCAGCCGAGGTAGACGTGAATGTTTACATATTCTCACACCGTCACAGGTTGCTGCACCTCTGCGCGGCAATACCAGTTCGTCAGCAAATTAAGTAAGACGCCAAGGTTCGCGGTATTTTCAAGGAAAGGCTGACGTCTGTAGAGCTGATGTGTCCCTACCTGGTAAACTTAAAGCAGAGGATTTAACAGCACAACAAAGATTTTGGGGGCAAACTAAGAGCAAAGTGTCAGCGTCGAGTCATTCTTAACACGTTTATCTTTGCTTTGCTTTCACTCCTGAAACTTTCTGCAAGAAAATAAGATTCGGTCTATACAAAATGGTTTGGGTAGATTTAGGCGCGATCGTGGCTCAAGAGTTGGCAGTTCGTCTTGTAACTGGAAGGTTGCCGGTTCGAGCCCCGGCTCTGACAGTCTCGGTCGTTGTGTCCTTGGGCAAGACACTTCACCCGTTGCCTACTGGTGGTGGTCAGAGGGCCCGGTGGCGCCCCAGGGCAGCTGTGGCTTGCCATCGCCAGTGCGTGAATGGGTGGATGACTGAATGTAGTGTAAAGCGCTTTGGGGTCCTTGGGACTAAGTAAAGCGCTGTACAAATACAGGCCATTTACCATATTTAATCACAGGGCCTCTATTTATGCTCTGCTTTAATTTCCTTGACCCTTGTGACCTTTCCTGATCTCCCTGCCTTCCTTACAGGGTGAATGTCGGCTGCGGGCCAGCAGAGGAGCGGGTTCTCCTCACAGGTTTACATGCTGTGGCTGATATCTACTGTGAAAACTGTAAAACCACCCTTGGCTGGAAATATGTAAGTAATTTGCTATTTAAACTTTCCCCGTCTGTCTTGATGGATCACTTAAGGCTGCTGCTTTGTTGTTTTGCATCTGTGTGGTTTTTCTAGTTTCTGAGAGAACACATTATGCTGTTACAGGTCAGAAGAACGAGGTTGCTCTCATTAAAGAAACTGTGACACTTTTTCTTTTTTTAAATACTCAGGTTTTTGTTTGGGCTCAGAGATTGAACACTCTGTGGTATCCAAGTGTGCAAGATAATTACAGTGCCGAAAGGTTGGCTGCAGGCAGCCAGGCTGGTACCTCTGAGAATCTACAGTGATTAAATGTCAGGCCGTTTTGAAGAGGCTTGTCCTGGTAATTGTGTGAAAAGAGTATAGAAGGGTGTAAAATAACTGAACACGGTATAAAGACAGGGACTCACTTAAAGCTGCTGCTTCAGTGACAAAAACAATTAGAGATTCTCCGAAAAGCCCTGCAAGCAAAGCAGAGCAGGGCTGGTTTACAAGGCAAACCAGGCTGAGCAAATATTCACAGAAGCAGACTCGCACGAGTCTCCCGGAGCTCAGCAGGGCCGGGACATATGCCGGAAATCATACAGCACTTAACGAGATGCACTGCCGGTCTGGAAGTTTAGACCTTTGAACGAAGCGATTTGGACACCGGAGGAAATATTTCTCATATTTCTCTCTGCGTCTCTCAAAGCCCTGCTGTTCTCTGACGGTGATGTGATAGATGGTGATAGTGCTACATCAATGTGTTCATCTTGGATGCTTGAATGCTGCCTCTACGCTTCCCATGTTCTCCATATAAAAAAAGGGCTGGGACAAAATCGCCAGTCTTTCTTTCTTTTTGTGTGTTTTTATGACTATTAAAAAAAAACGGAAGATGTAAGCGTGCCAGATTTTAGCAAAGCTGCTAATTTACATCAGCAGTCCCTGCAGAGCACGTTAGTCTATATGATGCACCGGTGATGGTTACAAAGATGCACCGATATACGAGAAAAGTAAAGTGAGCACAGATGAGCCACTGAGATATGAAGAGCAGCTGTTTATTGCTCTTTTTCCACTTGTATTCCCACTGTCACTCGTTTTGTTTGATAATGTGTTTTTCTTTTTCCTGACTGATTCTCTGATGTTTTTCCTCTTTTAACAGGAGCACGCGTTTGAAAGCAGTCAAAAGTACAAAGAGGGAAAGTTCATCATCGAGCTGGCTCACATGATCAAGGACAACGGGTGGGAGTGACGCTCCGCCTCTCCGTTTGTTTTTCTTGTTTTTGTTGTTGTTTTTCTGACCTGGGAATGCTCTTTATCGAACTACAGGGGGAGGGCGCTCGTCCGGCCCTCCCTCCACCAGCCCCCACACTTTCCTAACAGTTAAAAAAATCAAACACCTCCACCTTCCCGCCTTCTCCACGTGCACACGCACCCACCTGCTCATTGTGAAAGTGAACAAACGGCGACCGCCGAGTGGAGCGACTCGTTGAAAAACGACGTCATGTGAGTCCCGCCGTTACTTCCCCAGAGCTTTTGGGATCGACCCCGCCCACTCTCAACCCGCCGCCGCCCCACCGAAACACGCTTACAAGTGATTGTGGTGACGTGTCGACCACTATGCGAAGGAAGAGAGAGACTTCACCGAGAGGACGTTTCTTTCTTTTCTTGATGGTTATTTTAATGTTATTTGCTTCAGTTTTAACGTCGGGTTTGGTAAAGATTTGGTTTGGCAGCCGATGGATGTTACTGGTTAGCATTATATTCCCTGTCAAGTCTGTGTTTATTCATTTTGTCGGCTTGGTGTATCTCTGCCTCTAGCTGAGCATGCTTTTCTTTGCTAATGTCCAAATGAGTAATCAGGGATGGGTGAGGAGCAGAGGGGGAAAGGGAGTTTATCGTAGTTGCAAATATGTAGCAGCATCTTGCTTTCTTTCTTTTTTTCTTTTTTAAAGAGGCAAAGAATGAGTTTGCAGTATTGTGGAATTTTATACCTGATATTTTTCTGTTTTTACCCTTTTTTTCGACTTTCTTTTTCCCTCTTTCTGGTACTTTTCAGCACCCAAAAGCATTGAAAGCAGCACCTAGTATTCGTTTGACATAAATGGGTATATATATACGTATACATAGATCTATAGATACATATTTGTAGTGTTTGGCTAATTGCGATTGTGGCTGGTCCCAGTTTGCAGCAGTAGCACGAGTGAAAGACGAAAAAGGAGCAGAAATGGTTATTAGACTGGGGATCCTTCCATCAGTGCCCACACATCATAAAACACGATGACAGAGTGTATTATCCCATTGTCTGGTAATGAAACAATAAGAGACACACTTACATATGAATATAAATACACATACTATGATTACATATCCATAAATACTATGAAAATGTTCGTAGTACGTCGATATTGGAACATGGTTTCTATATATATATATTTGCTGTCACGCACATATGTATATATGCATATTACTGTGTGTATATATGCATTTTGTGTGTGTGGTCATGCATTATACAGTGGCATACTTGAACGACTTCGTTTGCACTTTGCAGAGGCGTTTGGTCCATCGCGGTTTGGAGGCAAAATGTTTGTTCGCTCTCGTTTCCCAATGGCCTTCTCACAGATGAACGACAGATTGTTGGAGATGGAAAGGAAGCTGGAGCAGGAGGGCTTTGTCGACTCTGGTATGCTTAGCAGCTGCCTGTTAGATACTTTGAGGAAATTTGGTTTCATTTTGTTTAAATTCCGGGTTTCCTCTCACTTCTTCCACACCACAAAGTAGTTTCCAATTTTTTGCTGCTATCCTGGAAATCCCGCCGCTTCGCCCCGTTCTTCTAGATCTTTTGCACTTTACGTCCTTCTCTCTCTCTCGGAGCGTATGAATCGTCTCTTTGTGGACAGCATCTGTGATTTGCCTCCAAGCCGTATGAATCTTGTGCCTCTTCAAAACACGAACGGCCTCCCTCTACTTGTTTTCTTTTCTTTTTCCTTCTGTTGTGCAGTGCATAACTCTGAAAACTTTCATGTGAACCGATGTGTCTTCCCCTTCCCTTCGCCCCCTTCCTGGTTCAAAGAAGTAGCCCTCAAAATAACATTTTTCACCAAAATCCTCAGAGCTCTATGGATAACAGAGACTTGGTATATATACACACATATATTTTCTACGTTCAGATTTAAAGGTGCAAAAACAGATGGATATTCAGTATATTATTTCTCAGAGTAAAGCAAAGAGGAGGAAGAGGTTGCCCGGGACTTGTTGGACTTTTTAATCAGAGGGATTAAAAAGATGGCAGCAGGTGATGGTGTGGGCAGGGTGGGACACGATGGGAGAGATTAAAAAAAAAATCAAAAAAAAAAAAATCAGCAGTGATTGATTACTTTGCCGGCAAGGTCAGTCAGATCACACGACCTTTTAACCTAAAACTATGACAATGCAAACCCTTGATAGTTAGCAGTGATACCTACTTGAAATATAAATACATAAACAGCTAAGATATTGGCCCGTGTTACAGTTTTTGTACATAAAGTAACATATTTAAGGTTTTATACGTATTTCTACTGGGTTAGTTCTTTTACTTCCCCTACTTGAAGCACTTTTGTTCACCGTACCTCTGGCTGTGTGGTGTCTGGCGTGTGCGCATACATGCATGTGTGTTAATCCACATGCATGCCTGCACACCAAAGCGAATGTTTACCTTCTCTTCCTCAGTTTTCCCCTCTTTCCTTTTTGAGTTTTCCTGGTGTTTTTTTTCTTCCCTTTCACAGCTGTTTGGTTTCGCTGTCTCGCCCGCTGATCTGCGAGGTTGACAGCCAGGTTAGTTTGTTTGGAAGTGATTTATCCCCCGTTTGGTTTGTTTGCTTTTTTTTCTGTTAGCTTGTTTATTTAGCTTGTGTGGTAAGAGCCCATTAGAGGGCCGGTGTTTAGGTCTCTGCTGAGCCATGTAGACGTTGAGGGCGAGCTGGAATCTCCCACCATGTCGCAGGGAGAGCCTTTACCAAGACCCTTTGGCCACCACAGTCAGTGTCTCCTGTGCTGAGGGCTTTCAGGTGTAGAAATGCACCCTGTGGCAGCTATGTCGGAGGTCGTTAGTTTGCGGCAACACTGGCTGTGAATATCTGATTGTATTTTTTTGAACGTATTCATTCTCGTGGTGTTTTTCTTTTTTTGTGTAAAAGTGAACTGTTACTCCCCTTATCTATTTGATCGAATGGCTTGTTTTGATGATAATAGCCTGTTTTAGTCACATCTCAGTTCTGGTGCTGCATCCTTTCGATGTTTTGCAGGACACGCAGGGCCTGTCAAACGCAGGCAAGAATTTGCAGGTCTGTCCAACAACTTAATGCATAGAGTGTTGAGCGCAGCTGCAAGAGTTAACCCCGTAGCATCGTTTGGGCGTGTGCTCAGAGGTGCAACAAACTTCTATGTCGTATCAAACTTTTAATGGCCTGTTTTTGAGTCCAAATTCTAAAGTATTGAAAGATGATGTGAAAGATTTGAGGTCCTTCAGCCAGAACTAGCTTGTCTTTCCATTTCCTGGTAACAAGCTGGAAAACTACAGACTGGAAGGCCATCGGATAAAACAGTCATTGCATTAAAGCCATGTCTTCTTCCACATGTCGTGAGATTTGGTCAGTTTAAAGCTACAAACATTAGATGTTCGCATGAATGCATCGTTAGATGCTCGAAGGTTGCAGCTCCTGAACTATGATGAGCTTTTATTAAAACAGCAAAGTCTGATTGCATTAACATAACAATGCCACAGCCCCTGCCTTTAGGTTGGTTTACCTCTGTGAACTTTCCACACACTCAGTCTCACAAGACCAGCACCGGTAGCAAAATTTGGAAAGAAATCTACCTTACAGGACTGTTTGTGTCTACCTGAATCATTACTGAATGCACACACACAGTTGTACGATTTCCCTCTGCTACATGCACACAGCCAGTTTCTCTTGAGGACCTCCACATGGCAGCAGCAGCAGTTTCTGGGAGCGACCCGACTGCAGAGCCTCTGTACTCTACCCTTCGATAAGTCAGTCAAAATTGAACCAACAAAAAGCAGCTGCCAGTGTCACCGCCAGTGCGTACCAAATAAAGACCCAGGCTCTATCGAATGCATCAGTGTCATGTGTCAGCGGGCAGGAACGAAGCCAGGGGCCACGGTCGATGGGCCCCTGGAGATTCGACTGCGATACCAAAATCAAAGAGTAGAAAACCTGTCACCTATGACATTGTCTTTCTGTAGAATGTTTTGATTCTCTGAAATACAGCGTCAAAGCAGCCTGGATGAAAAATGTAGATATTTGCTGCTGAAAACTGTTTACTTTTTATTGTTGTTCTGTTGTTATCGTGGCACTGGCTACCTACTTTTTGCGCTCTGTTACTGTCTAAACAGGATGTTGATCAAAGGCTAGATGGGTATACGGGGAAAAGACTGTACAAGTTCTTTTCTTAGGACTGTTAAACTACAGTTTGAGGTCTAAAAGCATGTTGTATTTATGATGTCGTGCCTGTTTTTTGTTTTTTTCTTCCTAAATTTAAAAGCAAATATTCTGCTTTTTATTTGACTACATTGCTTTGCATTCTGTCTTATTAAAGCCATGTCACATGTCTGTTTTCACTCTAATGTAAACTATCAGATATCACAATAAAATTTTCAATGGCATTAAGTCTCAGTTTGTCAGAAGGTGTCATTATTTTTACATTTTAAATTTCATATGCCATTTTCCGTAGCACATTAACTTTTTCTGAATGTGTGCAAGTAAGACAGCTTTTTGTATATTAAATTTTTAAACATATACAATCTAAAGATTATGCAACTTTTATTATTTATATTTTGAAATGTAAAGAGTAAGCAACCAAGTGCTACTAATGAAATCAGTTGATTAATTAATTATTAATCAGAATGACCACCTCCATAAACGTCATAAACATCAGCCATGAGAGAAGCAACTGTTGCCACTTTCAAGGAACTGAAGCCCATCATTCTACAGTTTTTCAGAACAATCTCCCCCGGAGTCGATGTTCCCACAAATTCATCCCAAGGTCAGACCATACAGGGAGTGCAGAATTATTAGGCAAGTTGTATTTTTGAGGAATAATTTTATTATTGAACAACAACCATGTTCTCAATGAACCCAAAAAACTCATTAA
>NW_024582404.1:1967209-2016480 GCF_018398535.1 Haplochromis burtoni | reverse complement strand
CATTACAGAGATGCACATCACCTAATATGCTTAATTGGTAGTAGGCTTTCGAGCCTATACAGCTTGGAGTAAGACAACATGCATGAAGAGGATGAAGTGGACAAAATACTCATTTGCCTAATAATTCTGCACTGCCTGTACAATGCTCAGAGAAACTTTAAAAAATCCACCTCTCAGAGTCTGCAGGCCTTGGTTAGCTTGTTAAATGTTAAAGCTCATGAAAATTACAATTAGAAGAAGCCTGAACACTTATGGATTGTTTGGAAGGCCTCTTTTCTCCAAAAAGGACATAGTACCATAGCTTAGGTTTGAAAAGTTCTGAAGAAAGACTTCTGGAACAATGGCCTTTGGGACAGACGAGTCCAAAGTGGTGATGTTTAACCTCCTAGGACCTGGCATCCACATATGTGGACATCACATTTTGGGTTATTTAGACCAAAATACTCAATTTTGCTCTACAAGGGCCTGATATCCACTTACGAGGACATTATACTGCTACTGTTCTATCAAAATTTTAAACGAATATCCTCATATGTGGCACTTATTTTTCTTAAAAACAAAAATGGTAAAAAAAATCTGGTAATTCTTTGTTTTGACGTTCTTAGGCCCCAATCAGCCCAAATATCAAAGAGAAATTAAAAATGCATGCCGTGGAAGAGTTCGGGTCTTAGGAGGTTAACATAAGGCACAGCACCACGTTGGGAGAAAACCAAATCAGCATATCAGGACAAACACCTCACAAACTGTCAGCACGGTGGTGGAGGGGTGATGATTTAGGCTTGTTTCGCAGTCGACCATGAACTCCTCTGTGTATCACAGTATCCTAGAATCAATGTGAGCTCATCTGTCTGACAGCTAAAGTTTGGCTGATCTGAGTCATGCAACAGGACAATGATGCCAAGCACGGCAACAGAATAAGTGAAAAAGAAAAAACCTCAAGCTGATGCGTTGGCACTATCAAAGTCCAGACCTCAACCTGATAGAAATGCTTTAAGGGGGGACGCACAGTAAATCTGCCTGGGACAGCATCAAACTCAGCTTTCTGCAAATAGCCTTGCAGCATATGGGTCACCTGCTCAGCCCAGTGAGCTACACTGACACTCAACAAAATGATTGCTGCTCTGAAAGCGAATCATGGGATGTTCTTCATTTCTCACACACTGCTTCTGCTATTCGGCTGACAGTTTACCAAATAAAAAAAAAAAAAGTGTAATATGTCGTGTGTTGTTGTTCTTCTAAAGCTGTGATTGCCTCATTTGAAAACCTGCGAAGGACCAGACAACTGCTTATCATGTCCTGATACGTAGATTCAAAGTCTGTAACTGTTGACTGTAATATATATACTTTTTCTGTCTTTGTGCACTATAAGGTGAGTTAGTTTAAATGGTTATTCCCTTATACATTTTTTGTGAGCACGGATAAACAACAAGAATGCAAAAATTAGACAATGGTTATGTGCTTATTTGAGCACCATAAAAAGCCCTGAAAGTGATAATGTAAATTAGACCAGAGCACTGGCCTGGAGCATTTAAAACAGGGATGCAGCTGAAAGAGGAACTGGTCTGTGGTGGATGTCATGTCTGTGAAAGGTGATGAAATGAACTTTGACAGTTTACCACAGAGGCGAAACTTCTTCATTGAATATTACAGGCCTTGCAGGAAATATGGGCTTTAAATGTAAAACAATTACTGAGGCATGAAATTCACGAGTCTCCTTTCTGATGTGCAAGTGTGGAGGGTTGTCAGGTCATTTCTTCAAAACACAAAGAACTGCAGGTGACAGTGCTTTTTGTTTTCGGTTTGTGCAGCTGAAGAGTCGGACGTCAGCAGTTGTGTGTTTCATCGACTGCAGCCGCACTTCCTTTTACCCGGTTTGACTGTTGGCTCAGTGCCAAAGGGCATAGGGTCATAAATATATATATAAATAATTCTAATTATTTTTAGCAGGTCTCCAAGTGACAAACAGTGAATTCTTCAGGGGGGAAGCTTTATATAAATTAAACAAGACTATACTGTGGGATTGGGAATTGACAGTTTATTGATGAATAAATTTAGTCTGCACAGGTTCCTCAGATTTCTTGACTATATTTTCTGAGCTTCGGGGCTGTTTTGTTTTGTTTTGCAGTTACACTGTGACTATCTTCACTTCTATGACACTCAACTGTTCTCAGTTTCATGGTCAAGTGAGGCCTTTCCCTCATTATTCCATGAAACATTTAGCAGAGAAAAGATTCCAAGACTTGAACTTGGATTTTGGGAGCTGTTCACTGGAAGTTAGAACGTGATGTCCAATAATGGAAATGAAGGAGGACTTCAACAGTTCAAACCAAATGAAACCTAACAGAGAGATCATACCACCACATCATCTAGCAAACATGGTGGGGGATTGTTATGTATGCATGCATGCATGCTCACTGGTGTTTATTAATGTGACTGCAGATAGTCGTAGGATGAATTGTGAGGTGTACAGGGCTGTACTCTCTGCTCAGAGTCAGACAAAACTGACTGGACTGTGCTTCAGAGAGGACATGGATAAATAAACCAAAGCAAAATGCAAAAGCAGTCCAAGAGTTTCTCAGAGCAAAGAAATGAGATATTATGAGATATATATGAGAGACTGAAGACAAAACTGAAGGCAGAAAGACCCTCAAATAAAGCAGGTGGTCTTTAATTGCAAAGTATTTCAAATATGAATAAAAATGATGGCAATTCCTAAACAGTTGATGCAAAATTGTTTTTAAACCCCTTGAAATAAACCCAAAATTCTGCACTTCAAATTGATTGTTTGATTTAGAAGCCGATGTCACTGTGTACAGATGCCCTAAAATATGAGGGGTCGTAAGATGTTTAATGAGTCACAAAGAAGGAAAAATAAAAGTTCAGCCCTATAAATTTTCTTTTACTATATTTTGTTAAGTTTTGTTCCTCCTGTTTTCTGGTTTACTCGAGTGAAGTACAATGTTCACTTTTGAATGCAGTCCCAAGAGTTTCAGTTTCAGCTGAGATTTATATTGGTTCTTCTGTTCTCACAACAGTTTTGCTTTTATCTCACAGGTTAATCATTCTCTGTTTGGGTGAGTTAGACTGACACAGCGAGTACCTCAAACAGAAAGGTTGCTGTTTTATAACTGATCTTTACTTCCCTCAGTATCATCATATCCATATCATGGTCATACATGTGACGGTATCTCAAAAACAAAGGCAAGAATTCTGCTAAAGTATAAAAAATGTGAATTCCTTGCAAACAACTTTAAACAGATTATTTAAAATGACTATAGCCTGCAATGGTATGAAGATAAAGACAGTGCAGTGGGGGGATTGGTATTTAAATTTAATATGATGGATAAAAGAAGACTGGAACATTTTCCTCTTCTCTCATAAAAGTATTTTTTTTAATCATATTTGATGAGTGTGAAGGCCCGAGGTGACGAATGAATCTCACTACCTCTCTCCCAGCAGCCGCTCAGTCTGCTCTCACTCACAATTGTTTAACCTGCAATAGCTCAAAGTAAAGGAGTTATTTGAATTTGAATGTCTGTATTATGAGAATAACTGTGCATTATATATGTAAGGTCTGTGGAATAAACCTCAGGAGTTTACATGCATCACGCACACACAATGACTCAGAATGACTCAACAGAAACTGTAGTACAAATAACAAACATGTTGTGTCAATGTCATATTTTAAATATCAAAATATATTACGTATAATGATATACATATAAGTTATTTGATATTAAAGTGCAAAAAACAAAGAGATTGCATAAACAGTTAAGGAAGTACAATAATTTTAATATACTGTTAAATGTTTTTAACAATGAAAGAAACAATGACAGCCGTCTAAAAACAAGAAAACTGCAAAATAGTCCGTCTGCTTCTTTTAGATGCTTTCCCAGGCCTGTAGCTGTCTTTAGTGAGACTTGCTTTTCCTGCGATCATCCACCGCTGTTGTTTTCTATTATCCAGGCCTTTTATTTTAAGAAAAGTATTATAAGAAGTGTGTTGTTCTTTCTTTTTCCCCCAGAATATACTAAACTGTTGATTTTGTCTCGGGGCTTCCACACAGTAAATAGCAAGCAGCGACATGGCAACCAGATCACAGAAAGCTGATGAAATTCAAGGACTTGAAGTGATAGCTGTTGAAATGAACCCACCCACCCACTTCACATCACCAGCTCTTGTTTCCAAGTCGCCAAATGTCTCTGATTCTCTGGTCTCTAATTGCCATGTCTCTGCTCAGACCCAGTAAGGATGAACAATTTCATTTGCATCGTAAGCTCACATGTTGTAGGTTCACAGTAAACAAAATGCCACATACAGAATCATCTCTAGACTGCCCACCTGCTTAAAATAACAGTGCATCTTTAAAAATGTCATAATTTCAAATGAAAGCTAAGACTCTGCAGTTTAAGCCCATATTCATCACATAACTTTCCAAACAAAAGACATACATTTAACCATAAAGTCATTCTGTTATGTTTTCAGATGAGTTCAAAAACCTTCTTGTTTACCTTCATTTCTTCAAGCTTCTGTATTATTCCATCCTTGGTCTCTTTATTTCTTTACAGTTACACCCACTACTCCAGCCTAAAGTCATCAGAAGACACAGAAATGTAAACTTATTCCACAAAAAAGGCTGCCACACAATGAAATATCAATGCTTTGATCTCAGGAAGCTGTAATTTCTTTAAAAAATACACTTTTTTCAGTTTTTGGCACGTCAGTGAAACAAGAGAAAGACTGGCTGTCTTTTCCACCAAAAGACACTTTCTTATAATGGTTTTTAGAAGCATTAATTAATAGATAAATAAGAACTTTAGCATGTGGCAGACAGACCAACCAGCAAAGAGGAAACTGCAGAAGTAATAAATGAGAAGCCTGATAGTTTTTTTAGCTGGTGGAGACCAAAAATGGAGCTAAAATAATTTAATCTGGATTTTAGTAAGATAATTTCATAGACAGACATCGCAGCAATTATGTGACAATAATATTTCATTACTTAAATACAATGTTGGATCCCATGTCTTCTCTCTCCTCTAATTTCTGTTTTGTCCTTTTCTGTCTTCTCTTTGCCTTCAACCAGTTGCAGTACAGGTCACCCAAACCTGCTTTAGCTGGAGGTCTCTGTGCTACTCACTGGTAAACAGTTTAACCCTTCAAATCCAAGTATATCATATTTGATCCATGTGTTTTGTGAGTTTCTGAGACTTCTACATGATCAGCATGACTTTTTTTTACCCCCCCAAAATGATATGAATTGCATGACACATTTTTAATAACTACATTGCAAAAATATTGCTTATGTAGCAAATGTGATTCAAATTAAAACTCATATATGCAGATTTAAATTTGATATATATTTTTATATAGTTTGTCTAAAGGTTCAACAAACACTCCATCATCAAAAAATGAAAGATTTCTGGCACTTATTTCATGGTTCAGGTTTTAAAGGCTCAGTTTTAATCAATTTATAACTGTAGCTGCATCAAAGCACTTTATCTTGTAAGCTACAGACGTCGTAATATTAGTGAAAATCCCAACAATCAGACAATCACCTCATATAATTTAATCATTAATCAACTAATACATTTATTTATTGTTTAATCAGATCCTGTAAATTGCCCAAACACTCACAAATGTTTACTGGCTGAAAACTTTGTCAAGTGTGTATCGTGTATCAAAGTAAACTGAAAGCAGAAGCCAGATAAAACTTCGGCGTGCCGCATAATGCCACAAAATCTTATTTAACAAAGCTGTGCGTTTCAGTCCAGAAGAAGCGTCTGTCGGGCTCTGTGAAGTGTTGAGTCTGCTCTGCAGTGAGCAGCACAAATGAGGCTGTGGCAGAAAATATCCCCAAAACCTGGGAGAACTTTGTGCGATGCTTCAAACCCACTATGGGTGAGTCACACCGTGTGTATTTATGCTGATTTGAGTGTACTGACCATTTAAAAGGTGTCACTGAGCTCTGGAGCTTTTATTTTGCAGAAAGATTATCTGACCTGCAGCTGCACAGCTTATTAAGCATGAATCATTTGGTAAAGTACAGCCAGTTCATTTGTTGTAATGACGGGAGCTCCTGTGACAGTACATACTTAGATAAATATTCTCCCCACGGTGCTTTCTATCTGTCTAGCTTGTGATGCTGATGCCCACACAGCCTCGTATTTTCATGTCCTTGAGGTGGCTGGCTTGTTTTCAAGCACAAAGCAGCCTGTCAGCCTCTAATTTATCCCACATTCTGCTTTTCTCTTAAGCTGCAGGACTATAAATGCATAATATTAATATAGATTTCCAAGTTATAGTTTTCAATATTGATTTGAAACTATTTTAGACTTTTTATATCAGAGGCTGGTAAACTTATTGTAGTTTGTGGGGCGCAAACAGCCCAATTTAGAGGGGCCAGAGAACTAATATTACCAATAACCTGTAAAAACAAATACCTCAGAATGAATCCTCTGTTAGTATAAAGAAATACATTCTGAGAACATTCACATCAATTAAAGATGTGTACCCTGTCTTTTGCCTTGTGGCAGCTGGACAAGACCAGTACCGTGACAAAGGGGACAAACCAAATTACACATAAAGGAATCTTAAACGCAACAAGACTCAAGATGGTAGAGTCAAAGCAAAAAATAAAAACTTGATCCACACCAAGCAGAGAAACACCTGATAATAAATACAACTCAAGTCAAGTGGCTTTATTGTCATTTTAACCATGTGTAGTGATGCAGTGCACAGTGAAACGAGACAACGTTCCTCCAAGACCGCGGTGCTACATGTGACATATAACAGACAATCAACACAGGACTACATAAAGTGCAAAGTGCAAAAACTGCAAAACCCCCAAAACAAACACTGTGCAACAGCAGACAGAACAGAACGACACAGACACGAGACAATAGAAAGGTGCAAAATACTGAGCATTATGCAAAAAGTAACGTGGTGTATGAAGGTGTGCGCGTGTACGAGATTGTGCAGAAAAGTGACAATAGACAAACGACCATAATAGAGACACATCAGCATGTCTCCACGAGTTTACAGTCTACGAAACAGATCTGTAAAATGATAGAAAAAGTACTGGCAGTCTGCTCCATGATTTCCTGTATAATTCACAGAAAACTAAACTGTCATCTAAGCTGATTTACTGCCCTTTAGCAAAGCCACCCGCAGGTCGGGTTGTGGAACTCTTGGCAGATCACTTTTGTCCCCAGGCCATACTTTTGACATGTTTTTATTCGATATAAATATATCTATAACTTCTAAAAAGTATTTTCATTTACACACTCAATACTTATTTGTGGCTCCTTTACCATGAATTACTGCATCAGTGTGGTTTGGCACAGAGGTGCTCAGCTTGTAGCTGCTGAGGTGTTACTCACAGCCCAGGTTGCTTTGATAACTCACCTGTATTTTTGGGTGTTTCTTATCTTTCGTTTGATAATGTGTAATAAGGGGAAAGGAGAAGGAAGAGGGAGGTCCTTTTCCATCGGGTGGAAAGCAGCTAAAACAAACAAAGTTCATGATCATCAACCGCAACCCATTACTCTGGTGGTGTTTATTGAAACAGTCCAAGAGATACACAATATACTAAAACTCAAAACAAACTATTCAAATAAGACACTGGATTCTACATTTGTATGCAAACCATCCAGATCGAAATAAAAACTGCTTGAAATATTTCACTGCACGTGTAATAAATAGAGATTATGTGATGTTAAGTGTAAAAATGTTACTTTTTCCTGAGAGTCTACATTTTTGACATATTCATACTGTATAATCTGTATAATCCAAAGTTATATATACAGTTGCAAGAAAGCAGACCAGCTAGAATCATCTATCATCTCCTGAGAGTCCAGCTGAGTGTCCTCAGTGCCCAGATGTTTACAGACTGCTGTTCAGAGAAGAGGGGATCCACACAGCACTCAACTTTTTTTTAGGATGTGTTGCTGCCTTAAAACTCCAAAAGAGCTAACCTTTTGTTTTGTTCTATGGTAAATAAAATGTGATTTTATTTGATTTCCGGATCATTGCGTTCTGTTTTCATTTACACTTCACACAGCATCTCACTAGTAATTGAGGTTGTACTGTAATTTATGAATTTTTTCAAACGTTTAGACGAACTTTAGAGAAAAAAAGATGTTTTGGGTTTTTTTAAACCATTCTTTTTGTTTACTGATGACTGAGTGCAGTTATGAGACACAGACCAGGCAGCCCAGAGTGAGAATCTAGCCTTTACTTTGTAAGGTCCATTTCCTGTGTGCAGATAGAGCGGCAGGCAGGGGGAATATGGATGGGTGTGCTGTTGGTGTTGTGATGGCTGCAGATAGCTAACAGCAGCACACCCTGACTGTTTATGTCTGCGCGTGTTACTCACATGTTCGCTGTCCTCACGTTTCCTGCCCTACTTCTCTTGCACAGGAGGGTCTCTCTCTCGGTCTCGGTGGAAGGCTGTTTTCTTTTGTTCACACTCTGTCACTTCATCCACAGACAGGTTGTGATGTGAGAGCGGAGGGAGGGATAAAGAGAAGTGTTTGGGTGTGAGGGAAGCATGAGGAGTGAGAGGTAAACTGAGAACATGAGGGTAATGAAATCTTTCCATACTATTTCTCTGCTTTCTGCTAGAGGATTTAATGCAAATATGCATGCCGTTCATGCATAAACAGAAATACTTGACGTGGAATCTCAGTTCATCTTCTTTCTCATGTGAGCTGTTTATGTCCTCACAGTATAAACCAACGTTCTTCTGATTGGCCGCCCCTCTCAAACAGGAGGCCCAAGCAGCAGGTGGGTGGATGCCACTGCTCGCAACCAGAGCTGTGTGCCCGAGACGGGAAGACAGTCTGACCCTGACTTTAAATCCGTCCGGTGTCATATGTACAATCCATGTTCATGAAATCAGGATTTTCCATTTTCAAACGGTGAAACAGTTCATGGTTGGAGGCTGGAGAAGGCTGCGGGCACAGGAGGAGCTGATGGTGGAGCTCGAGTAAATCACTTCACAAGTATTATTAATTTTTTAAACGTTTAAATATGTGCTTTAAATTTAGTATTAAAAACCATTGGTTAGAGTTAGGAATGAAACAGGACACAGTCTGGGTTAAGACACAATCGTTGGCACTTCCTTTAAAGCTGTTTTCTTGGTTGCCACGGTGACACATCCCCAGTTTTTATTTGTAAAAAGTAGGTGTTGCAGAGAAATACATTATATACACATTTTACTGTCCTGATCAAATGTCACAATTCGAGTCCATAAACCTGAGCTATTCATATTTTGTTATGAGGCATTAGCTCTCAGTGACATCATACAGAGCCAGGATTGGAAAAAACAGTCGGATTCTGAGTGTGGAGATCAGTCTGTGTGAGCTTATTTCTACATACGTTGGCATCCATTATTTGAAACTTTGCCATGTTTATTATGGGCAACTACTGTTATAACCACATATATGGTTAACATATTTGCAGCTATATTATGTACCATGAATTAGTTCATGTTACTGGTTTATTGCAAAGTAAGAAACAAAGACGACAGATTAAACCAGTGAAAATGAAAAATATCCAGGTACATGTGTTCAGTTTGACCAAACACAATTGCCGCTCTCATATTTTGGACCCCTTCTGAGTGAGAGTAGCTCTGAAAGGATGTTGAGCCGATCACCCCTCTGACTTGTTGCTCCTGTCACTTCATTATCTCCCCCGTCTCTTTGTTTTTATGGCCCACCCCTCCCAGTCTCACTCCCCTCCTCAGCTGGAAGTAGCTGCCTGGGTTGCAGGCCTCACAGCAGGATCCCATGACTGGAAGCTCTAATGCTGCTGCTGCTGCTGCTGCTGCAGCAGCTATTTCAAGCCCTCTGATGTCATCTGAAGGAGGGGCCGGCCCTCATGCCCAGAGCGTGAGTCACAACCAGAGAAGGAGAAAGAGAGAGAGAGAGATTCAGTGAGGAGGAGCATCTAAACATCAGGGGTATGCTGTTTGTTCCCATCTTGTCACATGAGACATTAAAACCTTCATGGTGGAAAAACCAGCGCACAAACTGGTGTAACTGGGCTGATGCAGCTAAATAAAACAGTCAGTAAACGCAGCGTTGTCACGTTCTTCTGTTTATTGTGACTGTTGTATTTTAAAATGAACAAATTTTTTGAATTTTAAGTATTTTAAGAATATTTTTCTGTTGAATTTTATTTCTAGAGATTCTGTACTTCATGGTGATTTAATCAGCATTAATGAATTTGATCTTTTATTTTTGCAGTTAAAAAATATATTTTTATAACTTTTAATGATTTCTATTTTGTTTTTTCCCCTCAGCTTTTAATAAAGTGTCATATTTCTTTTATCACACATATGTACAAAGGTTTCCTAAATATAAAATTCAGCCAAAACTCATTTTTCAAACAGTTTCCAAAACATTTGAGCTGTAATGGAGAAGATTGTATCAGTACTGGTTTTCTTCTGCAGTCATCTTTTTGCGTACAGCAAAAGAGAGAGGCCAGTTTCTGGCTTTGCTTTGGGATTCAAAGTTGATTTCTAACAAAACGACCGTCTTTAGTTTTGCATCTTCCTCCAAATAACATTTGGTGTTATCGTCACGGGCAGAAAAACAGACACAGGAACTGAAGGCGATGTTGTTTTTCTCCCGTCTCCCTGAGTGATGTCATCCCCATTCAGACTCTGCCTACACAAAGTCGTGGCAGTGCTCAGCATCCACTGTCGCCATGGCTACAGCACTGCACCTGCCACACCTCCCTCAGATGCACCGCTGGGCAGTCATTGGTCAGTGCCTCGGACTGACGGTCACTTTGTCCAATGGGAGGGGTGGTGAGTGATGTCATTGAAAGGATGGATTTGAGGCAGAGATGCATATCCAAACACAGATTGTCAGATCTTCTGCTGACGCACCAACTTAACACGACAGGCCATCACATTATCTCTTTGAAGGAAACAGGTGAGGGTGGATGCCAGGGTCTGAGATCATTTACAGCTCAGTCCAGCCGCTCTTTAGCACTCATATAGCCAATTAAACCTGCGCTGTTCACGATGTCGGGTATTTCTGGGTGGGGTTTGGCATACTGCGGGTAAGTGGTTCAAAATATCAAAGCTTTTCCACGGACCTAAAGATCTATTACACCCAGAAACAAACTCTACACTATACCAGAGAGATATAAACAGGAGACAGAGCACTCAGAGGATCCTGAAGAGTAACAGTAAAGATGCTGGCAGAAGTATAAACAAAAGTGGGGGAAATACTTTAAAGAAATATTGTGGGAACTAAAGAACAATATCGAAATACACGATAAGCTGTATTTTGAATTGATTTTAGAGTCACTTTGATGTGAAGCATAAATCTGTGTATTTAGTGTCATTAGAGTAATCTATAACATTTCTCATAAACATAAACAGCACGAACATTTTCTTCTTATTTCCACTCATCCCATTACAGATCATCTTTCTGACCTCTGCATCTTCCTGTGTCCTTGTTTCTGAGGAGGTAAATTTTCTAAATCTGGAGCCTTTCTTAAACTTAACGTTGTTTTTAAGGAAGCAAAAGGAAAAGTAAGTGAAAAAAAAGCCAAATAAAGTGTAAAAACCCCAAATCAGACATGAAGTGTGAACTTTCCAAGCATAATATGTGATTGCAGTCTCCTTCTGTGACTCCCCATCACACTGAGGTGTCCTTTGATGTCCCCTCCCTCATGCCGTGGCCTTTAACAGATAATGGTTCCACTTTTTAAACCAAAAACATAAACAAGTTGAACGTTTGCCTGCCGGGACACTGTGGGAAGCTTTCTGCTTTGCACTTTATTTCTTTTCTCTCATTGGTTAGACTAAGGCTAGCTTTGGGGAAAGTTAATGAGCTGGTTTAAAGCAGGAATCTTTACCTCAATAACCCATTCACTGACAAATAGGAAGTTTAGAGTGACGTACCCATCACACTAATGAGATCAACCAGTGCTCCATGGTACAGGCTCCTTCAGACACCTATGCATAAATGAGTCGCAGCAGCTGACTTGAGAAACGCCACCAATTAATGACCAGAGATGAGAAAAGCCTTCAGTTGATCCAAAATGGTGCAGCAGGAGTCCTGAAGGAGACTAGAGAGCAGATTTCTCTTATATTGGCTTCTTCATCTCGTTTAATCCAGAATGATTCAAAACTGCTCTCACATACAAGGTCTTAAATAATCAGGCCCCATCTTATCTTAATGACCTTGTAGTACCATATCACCCTATTAGAGCACTTCGCTCTCGCTCTGCAGGCCTACTTGTTGTTCCTAGAGTATTTAAAAGTAGAATGGGAGGCAGAGCCTTCAGTTTTCAGGCCCCTCTTCTGTGGAACCAGCTTCCAGTTTGGATTCAGGAGACAGACACTATCTCTACTTTAAGATTAGGCTTCAGGACTATCTAAAATATACCCCAGCATACCTGACCTGTGCAACAGATGCAACACCTCCCCCTGTGATTTAACTCATATGTTTTTTGCCTGCCCGTCACTTCAATTATACTGGACTTTTTACTCTGAAGTGCTCTCTCGTGTTTTGAGCGTTACTCTCAAACCATGTCCACTAGTTGCCATTTTTGGTGTTTCTGAGGACGCCACCCTGAACCTTAGTCGTAAGCAACTGGACATTATTGCTTTCACTTCACTGCTTTCTTTCTTTTTTCTGTTTTATTGTTATCATCCGAATTTTAATGGCCTAATTTGTTTTGATATATGTCTTTATATCGGTTGGTACTTGCTGTATTGGGCCTGATATGTCAAATTACATGTGCAAAACTTTATAAATAAAGAGGGAAAAAAAAGATTAGGCTTCAAACTTTCCTTTTTGCTAAAGCATACAGTTAGGGCTGGATCAGGTGACCTTGAATCCTCCCTTAGTTATGCTGCAATAGGCTTAATAGGCTTCACTCACTATGTGTTTGTACACCTGTTACATTCCCCTAAAAAGGTCCAGGGGATGAGGGAAAGTAACAAAAAGTGTCCAGGTTGAAAAAAGGAGACTGGTTAAATTAACAGGTTTTATTAACGTTTCTACTGATAACTAAACTAAAAGAGACGGACGAGCTGCCATCACATCGTCACCATTCAAAGAAAGAAAACAACAAAACTCAGGTGTTGGTCAGTAAACTGAAAAGTATGTAAAAGAGGATCAGTCACCAAACACACACAGCTCACACGCTGCAACCCAACATGACTCTCTGCCACTAGAGCTCTGGCTCTCTTTCACAGCATGTCTTTGTCCCGTCTTCCTCACCCCCACCTAAGCAGTCGCAGCAGATGGCCCCGCCCCTCCCTGAGCCTGGTTCTGTCTGAGGTTTCTTCCTGTTAGAAGGCAGTTTTTCCTTCCCACTGTCACCAAGTGTTTTCTCTGTATTATTACTTACAATAAAAGCACCTTGAGGCTGCTGTTGTTGAAATTTGGTACTTTATAAATACAACATGTCACCTCCCTTTGTCGTGTCCATCATCCGCAGCATTATCTGAAAGAACAGCAGAATTCATCGTTTTGGGGACCTTGCACCTCTTTCCACTGCTAAAAAATGAAATTGTGTAGTTCAACCTAACGATGACACCAGCTCACATTTTACAGGCACTTATTCACCTGATTGTTTTCACCTGTGCTTTGCTTTTTCTCTGTTGTCTATTCACCTTCCCACGTTCCTTACTTTGTGTTGCCTGAAGAGCTTTGTGTTAACTCTGTAAGCTGGGGCTGGATAACTTTTCACTTCTATACCTTTCAGGTTGTAATGAAAGCTCACACACAAGCTCTGTTCGTTGTTTTTCTGTAGCTGTAGAGGCATTTGTTTCAGGGAATGTTTCTTTATCCAGAAAAACAAAATGGTGAACAAAAGCTCGGCGCTTTCTGTTTTGCTGTAAGCCTGCTGTCGGCTCAGTGTGTGAACACAGCGATCCAGGAAATTTGACGGCTTTCAAAGGACAACATGAAAGGACTGGAAATAAACAACACCGCGTCTCCACAACACTTTTTATACTTTACTTTTCTTTGTGAAAGGGCGAATTATCAGAATTACCTCTGAGAGCTTCTAACATAATTGAACAGACCTCTCAACACATCAGACACAAGATCAAAAGAAATGATCGTGATTATTGCAGGAGAAGCGCGCACCTTCACAAGAAGAGAAAATGGACCTTTAAAAGGTGTTTTCATCCAAAAACACAGAGGAAGCTCTTATATTTAAACCTAACGGTGTCCACTTCCATCTGTGATATCTGTTAATGCCTCCAGGAACTGTTTCTCATGCTACCATGAGCACACGGTCAGGTTAAATAGTGAAGTAACCCAAACATCGAACCAAGCCAATGATCAGGCTGGTAAATGTCAGCTGTGCTTTCACGTTAAAAGTAACTAAACTCATACTTGTAGTTTAAATATAACTATAATTAGATTCTGTAGTATTTGTCTTAATTAGGGTTGAGATCTTTTAAACCTGCCTTGCAGGTATTGATCTGAAAACGATGGATAAATTCTTGTCCTGTTCCACGTCTAGGGCACTGAACACCATCATTTCTTTGTTTTCACCTCATTTAAAAATCATGGAAAAGCTGCAGCCTGGGAGTGAGACAGATATGAGGAGCACTTTTTAAGACGTTAACAACAGCTTGTTATGACGAGGCAGTGACAACGTCTTGTGTTCGTCGATCTTCGATCACTTATCGGTTTGCCCCGACCTCCCTCTCCCCACCAGCTCATCTAGAGTCTTCCTTTTTAACTTCACCTGGTTTACTTAGCAGTGTATAAACCTTTAATAAATGGGTCACATACACTGATGTTTTAGCTGATATAAAGCAGTGTATATGTAGAAGCTTTCCTGGTAGTGGGGTTTTTTTGTGCCTCCTCTCTCTGGACTATGTAACCTCATAAATGTTTCAGAATAAAACGCTGCAGCTCAGACGCAGCTCTGACAAACCCGTTCCCTCGCTGCGGTGCAGGGAGGAAGGGAGTCACAGATCACCTCCCTGCTCCAGGATGGGTGAATCATTTCCCCTCTTATAAAGTAACAAGTGATCTCTGGCACAGTTTCAGTGAAATGGATGCAGCATGTAAAATGGAGGGCTGACCTGTGAAATGAAAAAAGACAGACAGCTGATGGTTGTAATTTAGAAAAAGGCAGATATAGAAAGACCCAGACTTGGTGCTGACAGCCTCGGGAGTCGGAGAGGCTGAAGTTTGGATGTTTGTCGTGGTTCTGGAATCTTTACACAAACCAGGACTTTTTATCCAAATACACAGCTGATCCAAATGATTCTATTTTCAGTTAAAGCCACTGTTTAATGCTGGAAATACAAGCCAAACAATTTACACTCTGTGTATCCAACGGCTGTCTGGAGCTGTATTCAATGCACTGTTTTAATGCCCTTAACTATGGTTGAGGTCATCTGAATAACCCAAATAATAAATGTTAACACTGAATTACTCTTTAGATCATTAGGGTTTTCTTTTATTAAGCTAACTTATTACAACATAACAAACAATGACATCATTTCTCAGGGAGCAAAACAACATTAAATAATACTTTTCATCTTAATCCATCTAAACTGATCAAAATTTGATGGATTAATTAACAGAACAAAAGAGAGAGACATAAATTAAATAGAAAACATATCTGAAAAAATATTATTTGATATTTTTTGTTTAACCCCAAAATGTTTTTCTATTATTTCCTTTATTCTAAAATATAGAGTTAGGGTGGTGGGTAATGTTGACACCCATGATGAGTTATGTCTGAGGTCAGGGGTTAAAGTTGTCACTGATGGAAACTTCGATCTCTGGGCTAGATGAAGTAACCCTCCGATCACACCTGTATGTATAAATTCCAGCGTAGTGGGATGTCATCAGTCGTTTACTGACCACCTCCCGGATCCCACTTTAAAGCACCCAACATTGCCTTTTTGTCTTGAGCACTTGAAAGCTGAAGGCAACTGGACTTCCTTTTTTTAGGCTCTTGAAGCCATTTCACTTCTCATCTGAAAGCCTTCTTTGGTTTCTCTTGAACTTCAGATGTGAAAAGCGGAGAGATCACAAGAGAAAATACATCGAAACTAAACCCTCTGCAGGGTTAGCTGTCATTAAGTGACAACCTTAACCCTCAGAAGAGGAAGATTTTCATGCAAGAGGTGAAAGAAACCAAAACGAAATCCAGTTGCCTTCAGCTCAAGTGTTTAAAACTACCATGACCAGGATGACTGAAAACCCAAACAGACAGATGACCATCACTGAGGAGAAAACTTGGTTACCAAAAGCTGTATGGGTGGACCTCACAGATACACATGCTTGTAAATTAGTGCTAAGAAACAATCTGATAAAATGCTAGAATTTCAATTACCAACACTGAAGCACAAACTTCTTAGATGGTTTGTCAGAACAGCTGTCAATCAAACTGGACCCACCTCTAACTTACCAGCACTTCATCAAACTTTTGATGAAGGTCAAAACGACTCATAGAGGCCAAACTGTCAGGGTGTAAACACAAGCTTTAACACTGTGAAGTTGGGAATTTCAATGTGAGAGTCTAAAGACTCACTTACTTTTGAAGTCAGCCTCATGTGGCCACCAGAGGAACTGCAGCTTTTGACACTTGCCTTAAAGTCATTTCTTCATCCCTCTGCAGAGCCAGAAGTAAACAGCGGAAACAGGAAACACGAACCTATATTTGAGCTATAATATCCACTTAATGATGAAATTAGAACCACAATCATCAAAAGAGTGAATTTAGTCAGTTACACTGAGAGACAACATAATAACTGAGCAGGAGGAGGTAAAGGTGCAGACCTGGTCGACACAGTGAAGTCCTGCAAATGACATAACAGCACCCATTTTTTCACTAGTGTGGCCTGAGCTTTGTAAGGTGAGAGGAAGTGTGGACACTTCTTTACATGCAGTCTGTGGTCTGGACCAACCAACAGCTACAGCCCTAAAACGCACTGGTGCATCAGAGCCAGTGTTACATAAGAAAAAATAGACAGGGAATGAGGACATAACCATTACTAAGATTTTAAACAAGCAAGTGATATTCCTAGAAAATCTAAAAATCTGAAAGGGGATGCTAAACCAAGACGAGAATCTGACTGCTGCATAACTGTGCGCAGCATTCACCCACTTTCTCCCCCTGCAGTATCTCTGCTCATGTCTGCTCTCAACGGTCTACTTCAAAAAGGAGGCCTGGGAATGAAAAGTGAGACTGAGAAGGGAGAGGGATGATGATGGTGATGATGGTGATGTGCGCAGACACACATTAGAAATTTATTCACGTACCCTACGAGATTTCTGGTCAGTTTTTATTATAGCACTGAGGCGGTAGGGTGATGACTTTATAA
Source organism: Haplochromis burtoni (assembly GCF_018398535.1). Taxonomy (NCBI): domain Eukaryota; kingdom Metazoa; phylum Chordata; class Actinopteri; order Cichliformes; family Cichlidae; genus Haplochromis; species Haplochromis burtoni. Next base: position 1,999,151 of record NW_024582404.1, on the reverse strand, counting down.
AGACTATGTCCTCTGCTTGGCCTTTTAAAGGCACTGAAACTGGATCTCTATAACAACAGCATGTGAGACATCCAGTTTCTGCAATTGCCTGACACAGCTGTTACTGCCTATTTAATTTGATATCAGTATTAAAGCTGGATAAGGAAATGCCAGATAACTGACTGATGGGCCGTTGGTGAGTGGTGCTGATGAACACGGCCTCTGACTCCTCCTCAAACTCCTCAGGAGAGCATGAATACAAAGCTCCATGTTCACTCTCTCGGCCACCTGTTACTCTGGTTGCAGATGGCAGTAGCCATCACAGGTATGTAGTAAAAGGAGGTTTTTTTTTCTTGAATCCCTGGTAATGTTTACCTCTAAGAACGCTGTATCCCATTTTTAAACCTCTAAATTTTGATTAGGTTGTGTAAAACTAGGAGTTGTAGGTTTTCCTTTCAAGTGAGGTGGAGGTCCACCTTAGTGGGATCCTAGCCACCTCTGGTGATGTGCATGTGAGTGACGCTACCTATCCAGCCACTTCACACTCAGCTGCAAACCACCCTAGAGCGTGCTGGAGGTCACTACCTAGTGACGCCAAAACAACCACATCATCTGCATAGAGGAGAGACGTGATTCTGAGACACAACTTGGCTGACAGTGACAAACTATTCTGGTTGAACTAATGAGCAGTGTGGAGTCTGTTAGTCAAACTTCCAGGAGCAGCGATGCAGTTTTCACCACGGTCGTGCCACACTGGAACAGCTCTGTATCCTCTTGAGGGCACGCGAAGATGTGGAGGGGTTTGCCCCACCAGTCTACATGTCTTTTGCATACTTGCTTGGTTTTCATTGCAGATTCAAGTCAAAATCAAGCATAAGAGAAGGCATTTGACCGCATCTTACGGGGGTCAGTGCTTTGGGAGTATGGAGAGACTGGTGAAGAAATGTCTCCAAGTCCTGTTCCTCAGAGTTTGCTGTGGTGGTGTGTTTGTTGTGTATTCCAGTTGGGCTTTTACCACCCCAGAGAGGGGATCTGGGAAGGTAAGCCGACCCCGAGCCACTGAAAAGGCATGGCATTAATGCTGGTACACAAAAGGATGGGAATGATTAACGGGAGGGTACTAAACACAGAAAAAACGACATCAAAAGGTCTGAAGCCAAGAGTGTGGTGACAAGATCAAAGACATAAACAACTAAAACAGAGGTCTAAAGGTTAAACACTGGGGTGGTTCCAGCAGGTACTGCAATCAGGAGCAACAGAATGTTCAAAGCAGAGGATTCAGAGAAGTGAGTCTTCATCAAAATACTTCATCACCCATCGTAGTGACAGCTTGGTTTGCACAGTCAGCAGCAGGTCAGACTCAGCCCGGGAGGAGCTGGACTCAACAGTATCCAGCTTTTAGTTTTTTGTAATTACACAATATTGTTTGAATTTTTATTTTAATATTCATAAAAAATGTGTTCACACCGACGTTTAGTTAAGTAAAGCAATATAAACCTACATTTAAAAATATTTCTACTCTTTGAAATCAGGGTGCTGAGACAGGGTCTGCAGGAGGTTTAACCAGTGACAGAGCATATGTGAAACACATGTTTCTGACCTCAAACTATTTATCTTTGGACCGACACGCGTTACAGTAACAATAAATCTTAAGTTTGTTTCTTTTTTAAATTTCCTCTCACATTAATCACCTTCCAACCCCGGCTCTGAAATGTTCCTGTGGACACACCTGACATTTGCTACCTGGGATCAAACAGTGAAACATACTTAAACATTGTTCATGTCACACGCCTGCTCAGCTTGGTTTTCGATTGAGTATACTTTGCAGATATTATTTTTCTTTAGTCTTAATTCGATTATTGTATTTTAATGGTGTTTTGTGCATTACATGAAGTTTGAAATTGAATTTTTTATTGACTTTTTGGATTGTGAGGCATCTTTGAAGCAATAACCTGCAAGAAAAAAAGCTTTACAAATACTGACTTTTGTACTTTAAGCACACTTTTCTTATAATTGTCCTGTTTCTGAGTTTAATGGCTGCAATTCTTTATAATTTATTCATTTATTATTTTATTGTTATCTATAGAAGCTTCAAATAAAAATCTGAACATTTCTATTGTTTGTGCATTACTGCATAAACAATATAATAGAGTGTTATAATGCATTTTTGTAATTAACAGTTATGGTTTAAAGAAATACTGTTCAAATGATGAGTAAAAACAGGCTTTTTGAACTATAGATACTATATGATTAAGGAATAACTGAGTAAATATAAATGTCATTACTATACATTTTAATTCTTTATTTAGGATTTGTACAGTTATGTTCACTGGGTTTGTTCTTTTCATCTAAATCATTTTAAACTTTAAAGTTTTCTTGTTTGTTTTTCCAAAAGGGGGGAACAAAACTGACGGTTTAATTATGCAGAAAATGAGATGCTGTTGGAGCCCGTTCTTTGTGCATTTACCAAGAATATTTCAGTGGTTAATGTTTTAAAGGACATCCAGTGCCAACTTTAGTCATTACTTTGTGAAACTGTTTTGCTCAATAAAAAAATACTCTTAAATATAAAACTGGAACAAATTTGGGCGCCCAGATTAGATTTGACAACAATTCAAATACTTTCCGACATCTTAACTTTGCTCCACATCATCACCCAATCACATATTTGTAGCCTGAAATACAGAAATAAAAATAATCCTGCGTCCTGAAAGCTGGAAGAGCAAGTCTGGCTTCTCAGATTTGTCAAACAGCAAAACTTCAACTTTGACTGGAGAAAAATTCAATCAGGAATTTTTCTGTATCAAAATCTGAAAGCCTCAAATCAACGTAATTTCAATGATTTACAGTCCACGATGTATACTGGGCCTTGGTGCAACCCCTCAATCATCCTCTGTGTGACACAAGCTAATTTAGCTCTCCTTTAAGCTAAACTTCTTCTGATTGGCTGTCCCTCGCAAACAAAAAGTTCAAATAGCAAAGTTGGGTGGGGCTTCCATGACCATATTAGGCTCTTTTTTCAAGTGCCTAGAGAGAGAAAAAGAAAACAGCGGGCCCAGCTCACGATTCCACCACAGCAGCCTTATAAGCAGCCTTCAGGTGGTTTGTCAGAGTTCGAGCTGCACCAGTCAGAAGTGTTTGCTTTTATTCTTGCCTCTACTCCTATGCGGTCTTCTTCTGAGACCTCGGTGTTCGGGTTTGGGGGTATAACCTTGGTTTGAGACAAAAATACACCCTTTTAAGATGTATAACACATCAAACAAAAGTTTCTGACCATCCCTCGGTCGCAGTGGTTAGAGGTATGTCCATGGTCTCATTTCAGATGCTGAAGGAGTCCTACTGAACTCCACTGAACAAACCTTCACCCTGAAATATGGATAACCAAAGCTAATTATTGTGACCAATCCACAGTATGTGACATGTTAGGAGGAACTGTTTGAAAGGGGAGTGATTTCAAGGACATATTTTAATGGTTCGATTCAGTGAAGAAACTTTGGCATTTCAAAGTTTTGCATCATTTTTGTGCTAAAATAGAACCAAAGTGATTTACAGCAGTTATTAAACCTGCACTAATAAAAAAGCATTAAAATTATGTGTAAATCAAACAGTACAAACTGTAATAATTATGTTAGTTGTGGGTCTGAAAAGTAAAGCAGTTGCGGATTTCTTAAAACAACTGTATAGAAGTCCGTGAAAGTGGCACTCAGCTCGCTCCCGATTAATTTATGGTCTCAATGGCTACTTTCAAGGCTCAAAAATTAAGAAGAGAAAAATCAGTTTTACAATTTGCTTGTGTGGCTTTAACAAATGAACGTGCACTGTCCTGAACTTCAGAACAGGTATTAAAACACGAGCAACATTTTTTAATTAAACATCTTCTAAATTTTCCCAATATAATTTGTTATTTTCTAAAACTCAAATCAGATTTTGTTTATTTTAAACTTTTATAAAGATGTTTTTGGATAAAGAAAAACTACTGTGTATAAAAGTTTCATATACTGTAACCCGGTACATGCTTAGCCTTCCCCTGGCTCAACCACTTGACTTCATTATGTAAACAACACACAGTTTACATGTCACTCCTCAGTCTCAAATTGCCCAGCCAATGCTTTCAAGCAGCACAGACCTTAATTATTCATTCTGTTAGTGACATCAGCATCTGAGAGCCTGCAGGAATCCATGTCAGCTGCTCTGCTGACGGGACAGTTGTGAGAACGAATGAGTGTCCGTCACGCTGCAGCGCCGTTTTAGCGCTCCATGTGTGAAAAGGATAATGGTGTAGGTCAAGAAGTTCAAGTTTTGGAGGGCACCAGCTTCATTTTCCACCTCCCCGTGTTTACGAAGCTTAATCTCACTCAGACAAGGGAGAAACTTAGGACACTCAAGGGTGTATTCATTCAGGTAAAAGCCCAAAGCGTAGCAACTGCTGCCAAGAGCAACGCTAAATGATGAGACTTGAGTGGAGCAGCATTAGGGCGATAACCAAGCATCCAATAAATTACGTGTTATGTGACACAAGGGGGCCATTGCAAATAGGTCTTCTGCAACAGCACAACAAGGATCTTTAAAAGGCCGATCCCACGCAGCTCCGTGGAATTACACGCCTGTTTTTCAGCCTTCAGATATAGAGCTAATGATTTAATACTCATCCAGTGAAAGCTTTCACACTTCCTGCCCAGAACACCTGATACTTTTGGTAATTCCCAGAAATATTTATAGTGTATAGGAAGTGATGTTTCCCAGGACCAATGGGTTATAGGAAAAATTACTCAATGCCCACGGTGCTCATTTCACATTGTTTTGAGGTTGGAGGAATTACACGACCGGAGGAGTGATCAGCCAAAAACGTCAGCTTCCTGCATATAAACCTTTCACTGCAGTCACAATCACCAAGTGGAAAATCCTCAAAAGCCCCATAAAGGTTTCTTAAATGATTGCAAACAAGCAAAGATTAGTCCAATAAGGTGTGGGAGTCACTGTTGAGCATCAAGAAGAATAAAATGAACTGCAGGTAAAAAGGTGCGTGTTTGTATAAATGTGCAGAAAACCACCTGTCAGGCTTATTTACACAGTCCGAAACGCAGTTTTTCTATTCATTGCCTCAGAGCGATGTTTCAAGCACATCTGTCATGGATGTTACCACATCTGCACGAGACTGCAAGTTTTGATTTTGCTGCTATTAAAACATTTTAAAACAAGACGGATTTATGGAAGAAAAACGCAGAAACTGTATTTGTCAGGAAACACAAGAGCATGAAAAAACCCCACATAAATAAATAAAAAATTCTTCAGGCTTTGTCCAAAAAACTTAAAATGACCTAAAAAAAACAAAACAATAAATGATAGAGTCACAAGTTGTCTTGTTATGTGTTGAAAACATCCAACCAACGTCACTTTGTAGGCAGTAAATTCAGATCTTTCTTTGGTTTAGTCTGATCGTTTTCTATAGAAGCTTTGTGTGGATGTATGAAATGTAATTTTCAAATTATGCTCTCACATAAAAGGGATGACAGGAGCCCTCTCTGAACATTTATTTCAAATGCATGAAAACAATGAATCAATACAGACGAAACTATAAACACGAGAACAAACAAGGTTTCCTTCAGTGTTGTTCAATGAAAACTCAAGAACTGAAAGTATTTTCACATATTTTTTCATACATTTTCTTGGCGCTGTTGAATGAGAGCAGTGAATAATAAGGTTTTTGTCAAAGTAAAATAAAAAATAAAAGATTCAAACCCTGAAGCTCTGTTGAAAAAATTATTTTGAGGTGATTTCAACCAGAATGAGAAAATATCAAACTATTGAGTTTGTGAGGTGAAGAGAAGCACTTCCCAGTGCTCGAAAATCACCGGACCATCCTTTTTTTGTTGTTAGAGAATATTAACTTTATGAACTATGAAATTCAGAAAACATGAAAAAAAAAACCACTTAAAAGCTTTTTTTTTTCGAGTACAGTGAGCTTTGAGGCTCATCGCTCGAGATCAGGGTGGGGAACTCCAGGCCCCAGGGGCCGGTGTCCTGCAGGTTTTAGATCCCACCCTGGGTCACCTGAATCCAATGATGAGTTCATTACCAGGCCTCTGGAGAACTTCAAGGCATGTTGATGAGGTAATTTAACCATTTAAATCAGCTGTGATGGATCAAGGACACATCTAAAACCTGCAGGAGCCCGGCCCTCGAGGCCTGGAGTTCCCCACCCCTGCTCTAGATGCTGCAAGATTAGGTCAAAGACTTTTCCACACTGCTTCTCGAGCACTGCTCTATGAGCCACCTGCATATCCACCATCAGTCCTGAGCTGAACCATGCTTTAGTTACATTTCGTAGGCTGGTAAACGTGACTTCTTCCTCCCCACTATCACTGGGTGCTGCTCACTGGAGGCTATCCGACTGTCGGGTTTGAAAACATGTTAAATACACTTCATCATCTGTGCCATGCAGAAGCCTCAGCGGAGATGATCTGTCTGCACAGACTCACGATTTTGGGTTTTATATCTGAATTTTATATCTGATTCAAACAGCCTTTAACTCCAGTGCAGCACGATGTGTGCATAGACTGTACATAAAAGATGAACGTAGCCGCCGTAAAGTCCTCCTTGTTTAATGAGACATCACTCAAACGAGAGGTGGATCTGTTTAAGAGACCTTGCATGTTCTATAAAGATGTGAAACTAGCCACTGAACCCATAAACATATAGCTTTTGTTTACTATAGACACTGTAAATTAATTATGCCAGTGTTGCTAGCAAGCAGCTAACTGTAGTAGCATAGCAACACTTATTAAACCATCCAGGACGAAACATCAGTGAGATATTTAATCCAAGTACCGATAAGATTATCTTTAATAATGAAGAAAACAGTCTTTATGAAAAAAGGAGCTTTAATTGATAGTTGTCAAAAAGCCGATGCTACTGAGAGAAGAAAAACATTACACAAAAAAAAGAATAAAAGTAATTCTGCTGGTTGCCATTCTGACCAGTAAAGATACAATCTGGTAAATTGAGAACGTGTCAGTGCTACCAGGAGCTGAAGTCTCCGAAGCTGGTTTTGCCTTTGGACTTCTTGGCTGCCGTGCCGCTGGTGGACGGACCGCTTTCATCTTCAGCAGCTGAACGTTTTCTGAGAGAAAAGAAGCAGAATATGAACACACGAAGATCCATTTACATATTGCTTCTTGCAGATACTTCTTTGATCTTTCTTGTAACTCTGTTCTTTGTAAATTCTGTTGTGCATGTCCTTGTCTGCATGCTGGGCTCATATTTTCAGGCATTTCTTCTTAGTGAAAGTAAAAGTCAGCCCAAAAAAGGGGCGGTGGGGCGTACCTTCAGTCTTTGTGGCCTAAAAGCACTGCTGAGTTTTCTGTTGATCGATTCATTGACAGATTGGCCTGTACATTGTGAAAATACATTTAAAAATGTTTTAATGTTTCTAACGGTTCCTTAGAGACTGAGGAAATGTCCCGTTTTGTCTGGTAAATGGACGAGTTCTTATATGCTGCTTTTGTATAACTTATTCACACCAGGACGTTTTTCTACAAGCGCTTTCTATCCAACATTCACACTCTGATGAATGAATTGGAGAGAAAAATTCATTCAACTACTCATTTGATTATTTTTCCACTGTGACACGATAACAGTTAATGTTATAAACCTCAGGCTACAGTCCCACACACTGACATGAATCTGCTCCGCAGTCTGATCGTCTGTGGGACCACCGATGACCACCGGCATCCTGATACCTTGTGGTAGCGATATAATAGCCTAAACCTTTACCTGTCTCTCCTGCGTTTTGCTATCAAACAAACAAACAAACAAACAAACAAACAAACAAACAAACAAACAAACAAACAGCTGGTGGAAACCAAGTTAAAAAGAAAAACAAATTCAACCACATTATGATCCAAATCAAAAATCAAACCACAGCTGCAGCACGACTACTCACGACTGCTTCTTCAAATTTTAACTAAGCGCATTATATGTTAACACAGTTAAAAGCTTAACACGATAGATTAAAACCCCCCAAAAGAATGATCCCATAAAACACCATAAGAGGCCCTTTATGGACTAATAAAATAGAGCCAGAGGACAAAACTCTATTGTTTGGATCCATCTGTTTTATAACCCAGCGACTGAGCAATTTGAACAGAAAACTTGAGCAATAAAAAGTTAAAGTTATTCTAAATATTATGCCAAAACATGTGAAAACAAAATGAATATCAAAAATATGTTATGGATAATAACCCTGAATTATCCCTGTGGGGAAAATTGGCAATTTCATACAATATGCCTATTCCCATTCTCTCTTGCTATGCTGCTATATAATCATACTTTATCATCCATTCATTGCTTTCCACTTTCTCTAGTCTCTTACATCAGACGGTGAGAAAACGCTGCAACTTTTTAATGTAAATTCTGTCAACGGGGTGGAAAGAAACACTCTTTAACTCGTGTTTGTGCGCTTGCAGCTTTCATAGTCTCGCTGGTGCATATGAAGAGTCGTTTCTGCATTAAAAGCACAGGGGAGACTGTAGTCATCTGTATTCACGTGTGTTCCTTACATTGTGGCAGGGTTGATGTATTTTCCAACACCTGCTTTGAAGGTTTTTGGCGCCTGCTCCTCCTTGGCTTTCTTCAGGGCGATGTTGGCCTGCTGTTTCTCCTCCTCCTGCTTCTGTAGCTCCTTTTCTCGCTCCGCAGCAATCTGAGAGGCAAAAATCATGTAAATCCACACAAAACTCACAGGATAGTTTGAATAATCACTCTGACACAGGGCTGCCAGGTTTGTCAATATAAGAGCTGTGACCTGACACTCCGTGAGCAGACCTATAAAAATCAAAAAGCTTATCTGCTTTACATTCCTCCGATCTCCTGTTCAAGGTCAACATCTCAGTCGTGTCCAAACAGCTGCTATTTTTAGACTGCTGACTAGAAATCCATGCTGACTACTTGCACTGCACATTCTGAAGTTTACAGTCCGCTTCTTTTTCAAACTGACTCGACTTTCGAGGATCATCACCGGCGATGAGAGCTGGCTACAGTTTTCAAGCTTGAAGGTAGCCTGTTGAGAACAGGAGCAAGCTCCTCATCATTTTTAAATCGATTTTTACTGAGCTCTGCACCACAAGAGTTTCTCGATCCTGAGGCATCTGAAGGAGAACGTTAGAGGAAACCAATGTGATCTGTGGCGCTGGTCAGTGCTGGCGCAGACTGTGTGAGAGGCCTCGAGCTCGAGCAGAGGTGGGAATTATCTTTACCAGCCAAACGAGGCAGAGCGCGATGGTTCTGAATAAAAACTACAAACTTTTAAAACTGCTCAAAAGAACAAACTTTTCAAGAGGTTAGCACCATCACTATTGGGCAACAAGCAAACCAACCCCCAAGTGCCACACTGTACACGCCTGTACACCTTAAGCCCCTCCCACAGGAACTACTTTATCTACACAGTTGGCATTTTCATTTAAAAACTCGATAAGGGAATTCTAGACTTCTCAGAAACACAAATTCTTAAGTTTGAAAAGAGCACAAAGCTGTTTCCCTCTGAAACGCCTCTACTTTAAAGATATTTATGGTTTCACAGTCACGTCATAGAGAAAAATCCAAACCTGTGCATCAGCTTCTTCATACGGGTCCACGAACACCGTCGTGCTTATGATCTTGATCTCCGACTGTGGAACAAACAAACATTGAAGCATTAAATGCAAAAAATTTTATTCACTGATTTAACTTTAAGCTAAACTTGGAAAACTGCTGCTGGATTTCTTTGTTGTGTACAGCTGTTTCCTACGTTAAACACAACTCTCCCTGCATCGTTTCTAGTCCTGGTATCTGACCTTCAGATGATCTGTGTATCCGTGGCATGACGTCTTGTTCTCCTCAGCTGCTTTTAATGTGTCCGATCCAGAAACTTGAACTCATTTTAAAACTACAGCTCAACCATTTAACATGTAAAAAATCTGACATACAACAAACCTGTGGAGTGAGACGTCTTCTCATACATTTACAAGCAACAGCCAACCTTATACTGCTTCATACCTTTGGTTTGTCTGTTTTGGCATCGCTCTCCACGTTCTCCATGGCTGTGAGAGTCTCAAATCCACCGACCACCCTGCAACAGAGAAAAAACACAACACGTCCTTCACTTTATACGCTGCCGAGTCCTGACAAAGGTCCCCTCATGCCGACCTTTGCCAGGAAGAGGATCGTATCCGTCATAAAACATATCATGAAAATGTAGCCGTGAGAGACTCAGACTGCTGAATAATTCATTCCCAGTTTTACCATTTAAAATGACACATCCATGTTAAGAGTGATGTGATGAGAGAGAGGAGCATGATGAAGCTTACATCCCCATGAGCTGATCCATCTACATTAAGAGAGCTGAACTGTGATTGCCCTGCGCTCACCTTCCACTGCAGGAGGGTGTTTGACTTTAACCTTCCTTTCTGACTGATAATGGTACCGAGTCGATTCATATCACACCTGTAAACACCAACAGATTCCAGGACTTTAACCTGCAGCTTTTTTAATAGCCAGTCACTGTCCGGACTGACGTGTGGGCTCGGTCACTCCTGGACTGACGCCTCTCACGTCCAGTTTCAGAACACTTCGAAACGAGTCTTCACAAACCAACGGGCGACATGTTTCATACATCCATGTGTTATGGATCAGCACAGTGCAATTACACAATGATGATGTATATTCAGGCTGGGAACCTATTTCATCATGAAAACCCATCAGCTGGGATTCTTCTATCGGCATCGCGAGTCAGTAACGGAGGACGAGCTTGACTTGATTTGTAAAACTCTTTCTTTAGCTTGCATTCAGCCTTCAGTTGCTCCCCTGCTCGTCCTGTTGACCATTGGAGTGACTATTTGTGGGTTTCTAACACAGCTGTATGAATGCCAGCATCATCATCTTATTTGTAAGGTTATGACTGCTACAGATGCCAAACCTCACACCAGGATTTCTATAATTTTGTACTGGCAAATTAATTTCAGCTTATTAGAAACTCTGGTGAGCCTTTCTGGAACTGGAAACGCTGCAGTTTCCCATCGTCACAGTTAATCGACTCAGAGTTTAGGTGGAGACTCTCAGGCCCCTGAGAGGTATACGACAAAGGAAGTTCAACACAGCTGGACCATTTTGTGTTAGCTGGCTTAACAAAACCTAAAACCGCAGCTTTCAGATGGTGGTTAGAGGCAGCTTTCTGCTTCAGGCTTTGTGCTTGTTTCACACATCAATCCTTATGAGCGCTGCCTACTCCAATCAGACATCATCAAGTGATGATGATAAAATATTATAGTCAAAATATTGTAAATAAGAGATTAACGCTGTAGAAAATTGTTAAATTGTTGGGAGTTAGTGCACAGAGCGGAAAAATAAATACTTTAATTCAAGTTAATATATTCTAATTTTACAGTTTATTTGTAACTTGATACCTCTACATTAGGGCTCTGAAACTTTAAGCTTTATAAGTAAAATTATATAAATATTAATGAATACTGTTCTCTACGAGATGTGGAAATTACACACTGGTTTGCAGCTGGGTTTGATTTGGTGGTTTCAACAAGATGCACATATAAAACACGTGTTTACATCAGATAATCTATACAGCGCTTAAAATCATGCTGTAATCAGTGAAAACATGGCACCTACAGACAGCTTATACTGAAACTCTCTGATGACACAGAAAAACAATTCGAGCATTAATTAAATATAGAATAAATATATATACATGAAGTCATCGTGAAAAACAAAAAGGTAAACATGAATTATGATGCCAGTGTGTCACGCAGCTTATAACCTCCTTAGTGAATGAACATCGTCTGCACATGAGGACAGCTAAACAAGCTGTGAACATCAGCAAACAGCTGCTTTTTCAGTTTAAACCTATAGAAACAGAACAGTGTTTATATGGAGTCAGGCTCTGAATCGAAGCCCAGCACTCACTACAATTAATTCTGCTTTTAGACACTTCCAACTCCTGCTGGAAAAATCTGGCTTTTTGGCTGATAAACACTCAACTAACCCTGTCTGCCATTTATTGCAGAGCATGTAAGGTATTCAGAAGCATTTTGAGCATTTTCTGTTAAAAGGCTGGTTTCTGCAGGCAAAAATGACTCAGGGAGCAGTGAGTGTGAAATAAAATGGAAAGGTTTAGGTCCAGGCAGCCAAACAAAAAGCTGACTCGCTGATAAAGCTCAGTGAGGCCAGGAGGAGCTGCAGGTTTAGCTGATAACACTCCTCACTGGATTCATCACTCGAGCTTTGTCACGTTGTTTTGACGTAGTCAAGAAGTTGCTCTCACTTCACTCTTTAAACTGCAAACTCTTTCTCCGGCTGCTTTCATACGTTCAGGCGAACCGATGAGCACAAACACCTGATGACTCGCTGACCTGCGGCATCAGATCAAACTGTAGCGCTTTTAACTTTTTTCCTACCTCCCGGTGACCCGACACATTGTTTTTATCTCTAGGCCTTCCAGCTCCAGCCTCTTTTGCAAATTTACATTAAGGTATAAATTAAGATCCCACCTGTCTGCACAACAGGTACCTGCAATGTGAACAAACATCCTCTATATAAAGGTACAAAGAACCAGCGTTATATAATCGATTTTCAAAATAAAATCATTTGCCAGATAAAATAACACAGAGGTGTTTGGGCTAATCCAGCGAATGACAAATCATCACAACATCACAAACACAACAACACAAAGCACTCCCACTAATCATTTTTACAGGAAAAAAACGCTTCATCAATTAGTGAATTAAAATTAAATTAATCTGAAATACTTCTGACAATAAAACGATCCTGTCACTTTACAGGAAAAAAATATTGTGAAGCCAGAATTCACATGCAGATTAATAATAATAATCGATTAACTGAGAAAATAATTAACAACAAAAATTCACCGTCTCGTAGCTCCACTACCTAACATGTCGAGATAAAACCAGAGAGAGTCATAGCAACAACAGTATACTGTGTACTATAAAGAAAAAAAATAATGCACACAAAAATATATCATAAGTCAACCCAGAAAACGTACCAGCTCCAGACGAGCCCGACAGAGTTTTTGTTCTGTATATAAAGTGCAGTGAATTAATAAAATGTGTGTTTGGAGTGCTGGCGCTAAATCTGAACATCCCTCATTAAAACACAGTCAGAGACGTTTGTTGCATGTCAAACCCCAAAATTTCTGTCTTTCTTCTAATAAAGGAAGAAAAAAAATCGTAACATTTGCAAAAAATGCTAATAAAAGAAACCAATGAGCTGCATGAGAAAAAAAAAAAAAAAAGACTACACGAAGTGATGCCTCCGTGTTATACGATTCATTATGGTCAAGCAAAACAAGACATTTTAAACGTGACCCTAGACGATGGAAAAATAATCTATCCATCACGGAGCTAAACATTTAATCACTTACAAAAACTAAAATGTATAAAGAAGCAGTCTGAAAGTGTGATTCCCCTCAATCAGAAAACACTGAGGATGTGGTCGCACATCATTAATACGAGCGTTATATCTGTTTCTTTAGACATTTTTAATTTTCCATTCGAAATCATTTATGCAACCCATGAAGGTTATTTAATAAGATGAAGTGTTTCCTCATCAATTAAAAACAAACACATTATGTTCAGTACTAGAACAATAATAAATATTCTTGACGACCCTGCAGAAACAGTGTCCTCTGTAAAGTACCTAAATAGATCTGGTTTGGTTGCCTAGGCCTCAGTTAAATGTGCAAAGACACTGGGTTAGGCGGTAAAAAAAGCTGCTTGCAGGGTTAAAACTGAAGCTTTTATAGTGTGCCGAGCATCTAAAGAATCAGCCTGTTAAAAGCAGTCTGAATATTTTTAGACGACAGTCAAGGCTTTTTGCAAAAGACGACCATTCGCTTAGCAGGGAGAGCGAGAGAGAAAGCCATCAGTTTAGGTTCAGCATCTCCTAAATTTTTCACCGCTTTTGACCAGAAGTCAGTTTAGAAGTCAGAGTACTGGGACCACGTGTATGAAAGATAATATGAGAGGAGAGATGGAGAGATGAGGAAGAACATGCAGGACTGTTGCCTTTCACACCCAAATAATAAACACATAGACACAGTACACACATACAGTGAATATGATAACACTTAAAAGGCAGATTTACCTTCCAAATACTGAGTGCTTCCTGTCGAGGTAGGTGCACGATCGAAATGTGATGAAGCTGGAGGGAGAATTTTAAAAAAAAAAGTTACACAAGTTTTGGAAATAGCAGCCAGCCTTATTTTACAAAATATGAGAAATACCCTTCAATAATACACACAGGCTAAAAAGGCTAAAGCAGGGAGGTTTAGAAGACTGGAAATAGTGGAAACAAGGAACTGTGGAATATTAGCTGAATGATCAGAGAGCTCTTTTGTGACTAAATTGGCCCCAGTTGGCTTTTATAACAGATATTTAACACTAAACAGCAAAAAAGTAAAAGGAACTAATGGCTGTGCTGTTAACACGAGTTTCTGTGTACGCTCAGCAGAGACAACGACACAGACGAAACACAACATAATTCCCTGCCAGCTGACTTTCTGGGCAACTGTTCTAAGTTTAGGAAAAATATGTCTTACAACTGAGATTTGTTGGTGTTTGGACCAGAGTTTGCCATGCTGAGAATCCCCCGGCCGGTATGGGATAGGTTGGGACGAAACTCATCCTTGAAAGGTTTTCCCCAGAAGGATTCGCCTCCTGAGGATGGAGAAAGAATGACCGAGAGAAGGAAAACAACAGAAAACATTACGTCACGATGGAAAACAACAGAAACAGTCAAGTCCTTAATAACATATTTGCTTCAGAGTCCTAATTGATGTGCAGTTTTAACACTTTCTTGCACTCTGGCAACGTGGCTGAAAATGTTTCTGCAGGTAAAGCTTCAATATTTGCTCAGGCTAAACCTTTTACACTGCAGACACTGGGTCATGTTAGCAGCAACTGTTGACGGATGCTGTACATCCTGCTGTCCAGCTTTCAAGGTCTTGGGATTAAGCATCCTGGCTCACTGGCTGTTTACTGGGCACTATTCACATTTTGAAGATATATAAGTCTGAGGTAAAAAGTAAGCAAGTAAAGTAAGTTAAATATATTTATATAGCACTTTTCTCTCTCATATCCATCCACTCATTAACCACAGAAGGCTAAATAATTACCGATATTCTCTCTTCACGCTTTAGAGAGAGAAATAAACTCAGCTGTGTTTGTGTGGGTGGACGGTGACCTCCTCCCCACCAGGACAAAGTTGGTTTTGGTTATAGCATGGCTGCTATATGGAACCCAAATCATGCAGAATACATGGTGAGTGAATGATTTAGTAATACATTTTAGAAAGACTGAGTATGGTCATACAACGTTATATTTATGTTTTGGGGGGGTTTTCCTAATTTGCGCACTACTTTTTAATATACTCTAGTTCACTTCTTCTTGCTGAGGCTTGTACTGCTGTAACATGAGGAATTAATAAAGCCCTTGTATGCCTGACGAGTTTTTTCTTCGTTTAGAAAGTAAATCTAAATTAACCCGGGTCCAGTTTGGGGCTGGCAGCCGTCTGAGCAAAGACATGATATCTCCAGTGTGTTCTGCCCCAGGGTTTCCTAACCGGGGTTTCCTCCCGCTCTGACTCGCCTGAAACACCTCTCGTAGGAGGAGCCCCAGAGGCATCTTAATCAGATTCCCAAACCACCTCAACGCGTTGCTTTGATGTGGAGGAGTAGCAGCTCTGACTCCCTTCCACTCCTTCACTTAGGCCAACAAGTCGTTTCTGCCTGAGAACCATGGTCTCAGACTTGGAGGTGCTCCTTCTCATCCCATGTGCTTCACACTCAGCTGCAAAGCGCCCCAGTGAGAGCTGGAGGTTGTCGTTTAATATAATCGAACAAACCTGTGAAAATTATTAACCGAGCTGGTGACAGAGGACAGTCCTGGCTAACTGGGATAGAGTCCGACTTACTGCTGCCAATGTGAGCCAGACTCTCTCTATGGTTGTACACAGGCCAGGCAGGG
This sequence comes from Haplochromis burtoni, assembly GCF_018398535.1. Lineage (NCBI taxonomy): Eukaryota > Metazoa > Chordata > Actinopteri > Cichliformes > Cichlidae > Haplochromis > Haplochromis burtoni. The sequence continues at coordinate 1,983,147 of NW_024582404.1, read as the reverse complement.
TGTAACAATGACCCCACACTCCCAGAGCACTCCCCACAGTGACCGAGTCCAAGTCCACAAAACACATATAGACCGGTTGGACAAACTCCTACGCTCCCTTAAATATCCTTGAGGGGAAAACAAACCGATCGAGTGTCCCATGACCAGGACGAAAAGTGCACTTTGAGCTTCCTAACCAGATTGGTCATGTGTGTACAGTAAAGACATGCCTGTCATTTATCCACAGACCCACACGGTTGTATAAATAAACTGTGGTTTCTCGCTGATCCACAGCTGACATGCCCTAAGGGTGGGAAAAAGGAGACTGCTAGCTGGTATAAACAGATGGAAAACGCAACGCAGGTTTCAAAAATAAAAACATCAACAAATGCTTAACAGAAGGAGACACGTCGAGCCTCGAGGACAAGCGAGGGTTTTAGTGAGAAACGTGGACGGAAAAACAACTTCGACGTTTGTTAGGAAAAAGGAAACATGTCCAAGTCTTGTTTTCAGCTTTCAGCTCCACATAAGTGCGTGTTATATTTTTATATTGTGAAAGTAACAAATCAAATTAGTTTGTATGAAAACAACTCGAGTTAGCGGCTCTGCCAGTACCACTTATTCAGATTCCTGCACCATGAGAGAGACAGGCAAGAGACCCGGTTGCCCTTGAACACGGAGGCGTGTTGAGAGCCTTCAGCTGTGAATCATTATTCAGACTGACTTCATCATTAAGAATCATCATAATGAGTATACAGGAATACGCACTGCAGGGGCTTATTGGCTCCCAACAGGGGAAAGGATCTGTCGCCCTGAGATGTGTTTCACTGTCCTGCGTGCTGCCAGCTGGTGCATGTGTGTGTGTGTCTCCACGTAGGCACAATATGTACCCGTGAGTGTGTTTGCGATGCATACAACCAACCAATCAATTCTTTAGAGGCTTCTGCAGCCACGACGTTCCCCCGGTGACATTTTTGTATAATTTATAAAGTCGCTGACATTTTACCTCGCTACGAATGGATCGTAAACGAAGGTGAGCGAGAGAGGAGGGCCAAGGGAGAAATTAATTCCCACCAGCGAGTTAACGATTAAATTAAAGTGAAAATCCCTCTGTGGGGAATTTCAAATATTCCTCAAATTAAATCAATGGTACAAACTTAAACTTTGCTCGACCTAAACAGGAAAGAAGGAAGAGACGTGAAGACAGCTTCAGCCTAATAAACATTTTTATTTTTTATCGCATCGGCGATTTCACGGTTCAGTATTTAAAAATCAGCTCTGGCCAAAGCACCTGATCTTGCAGGGTTTTAGATAAATGAAGCTTTTCAAAACTTGGCAAAGCATTAACGCTACAGTGAGCAGTTAGCTGGATGTCATATACAGGAAGTGAAAAAGACAGATTCGCTCAAAACATTTCAGCAATTCCTGAAACTCCTGACAGGAAAGCACTCCAACATGACCTAATAACTTATTTTAACATCACTACCTCCCCATGCACACACAGTATTAATATTTTTTTGACCTTAAAATACACAATTAGTTTTTGTTTTTTTACCTCATGCTTGTATTTGAGATATTCAGAAAACTTCACATTAAACAACATGTGAAACTCATCACATCTGCTTTGGTTTCCACAAAGCAAAACAACAGATTGAGAGTCGCACTCCAAACCTTCCCTACAGTTCATTTTATTATACAAACAGCATGCTAGACTGCACCCTACAACGTGCTTTGGGACTATTAAAAGAACAGTTCACCCAAAATCTAATTCATGCCTTTTGGAGATATCGGCTGTAGTCGTCTGCCTTTTCTTGAACATAATGGAACAAGATGGCATTTGCTTGCAGGCAGTAAAAAAAGCTATATTTAAAAAAAATTTTTACAGATCGTCTTTCCAGAAATCATGATCCGATTACTCAAAGGAAACACACGAAAGTATTGTGAACAGTAACTATTTGTAGCAACTGTATCACCCTGCAAATAAAAATGACGTATCTACCCATGATGAGAGTCTCAATTTAGGGACAGTGTAATGGGTTTTTCTCCTGAGGCTGGCGAGGCTTATTATTCTTTATGATGGGAGCAACAGGCTTGTATATGACACTATGCCAGAGGCCATCCCAAAAATATCCAAATATTAAAAATGATTAGAGGAATACTTCGCCCACTGTGGATCTGCCAAGATAAATAACAATCACGTACTTGAAACCTACTGTCTGTCTTAATAGCCTTACAGAAACAAAAGAATCTCAACAGGGGAAAAGAAAGGTTGTAATGTTTTCCATTAAGCGTGTGGCTAGGTGGTTTTCAGCCCTTAAAAAACAACTCTTTCCTAATGGTGTCCATCCTCAGCTGACCTTTATTGCTAACTTGCTGCCTGCTTCTTTTGGTTGGTGGATGACGACATCAGGAAGAAAACACTTCCTACATGAAACTGTAACAGCAAGTACCGTGGATTTTATGGCTTCAGCGTGTCATGATTTCTGCACGGAGACACTGCTGCTGAACCTTTTAATTTTAAATGCTATTTTTTAAAAAATTTCAAAGCCTTTCAAAGGATTAAAGGCATACAGACCGGGCGGGAACAAGAGACAGAGGCAACGTTTGCACTCTTCCTCATTAGGGGGGTGATATCTTTAGCAGACAATAACAAAATCCTGAGAAAGGGAAGTGAGTCAGTAGCAGTTTGGCCTTACATACTCGTACAGCTGTGAGAAAACGAAAATATTTCACATGAATCTACGCATACCCACCTCTAGAGCCAATATCTCCAAAACTGACCCACTGATAATAAATCTATCTATAAAGATAAACAGCTCTACAAGCCAGTGGGAAAAACACACCAGTTTGATTCTGGATGAACGGCCTCTTTAAGCACTGCAGAGAATCCCTCCTTTAAGTCCGGTTGAAGGTCTGCTAAGGAGTTGTGTGCACACACTGTTCAGTCCAGGTGACGAGGAACATTTTGCCCACAGGCCAGAAATTCTGCACCTCTATAAATCTGTCATGCTGGATGCGTTTTGCATAGAGTTCAGAGACGCCCACAGACACAAAGCTCACTTTGTGCTGCAAACTCTCACATCGGCTCCGACGACACGAAGGCAGGAAATTAACTACATGTGGCCTAGCAGTCAATTACACTTTTGCTTTTAAAGTGGTTGTAAAAGCAGGAAAATTACAGCATATGCTAGATGACTGGTGTTTCACCACAGCCCCATTCAGCACTCTACCCTCAGCCGCCTCTATCCACATCATCTCTGTTGCTTTGTACGCATGTACTCCCGTATTTAGTAACACTCTTGACTTGCAGTATTTGCGCAAAGCTTCCAAAAAGGGACTATTAATGATTCAACCACTCAAATGAATTCAAAATGTAGTTTAAGTGCAGTGCTAATCTTACCTGTGCCTGTGCCAGTCGGGTCTCCTCCTTGAATCTGGAAAAAAGAAAAGAAAAAATAACCTTTGGGTGACCTCAGCTTCCTCTGCTGCACACTGAAAAACTAAATGCGGGTTTTGTTCTGCAATACAGGAACAAATGATACATCGTTTTTAAGTGTTTTTCTTCCCCAAATGTGACTGTAAATTGATTATCTTTTGGATGGGAGGCTTCTGGATGTTTCATCAGTTTTTAAACATGCGATAAACGACACAATTGACAAAACTAAAGTTTCCCTTCTTGCCAAACACCCAACCTGGGGTCACGTTTCCCTGTTAGAAGCCTGACTCAAAGCTTTCCAGGATACTGGCCCCTATTGTTCATTGTAAACTTGCCCGGTGTTCCTATGAGTGCTTCTACAGTTCCCTGCATTTCTTTAGTGTTCTTGTTTAAAGAGCTTTCTGAACTTTCGACCACCAGGATCACCGTGGAGCACAGTTTTGTTGAGTGGGCCTCCTGTGCTTCCATGCAGAAAACACTTCTAACGTCTTGATGCATGCTCGACCATCCAGGTAAAGAAATCCCCAAAAAGTGGATTCTGTTCATCTGGACGTTCTCAGTGGGAGAAACGTTTCATCATCATCCAGGTGACGCTGTCGGTCTCAGGTGACTGCAGGTTTCTCCAGCATTATAAACCTTATGACTAAAACTAGCACTACTGAAAGAACAATGAGCCGCGAGGTCAGTTCCTTGATCATTAATATGTAAATTGTCACGACCATTGATCAACAACCACCGATCAATGGTGATCAGATGAACAGAATCAACTGTTTTTGGACTTTCTTCTAACAGCACAGGCAGCTGATTATTCTGCATTTTGCACTGTTGCCTTTGAAGCCATGTTCTAAAAAGGAGCCAGGGGAAGAGGAACAAAAGCTCAGAGACAGAGAAGAAAAGAACGGCTGCAGGGAAAGGGAGAAGACAAAGAGCAGGAGCATGTTTGCTCAAACATAATTTGTGGAAACAGGATATTGTTTTAGGTACGGTTTATGCTATGCACGCCCCAGTGTGCCAGCCGTGCAGTTATGCTTTTTCTGCCACCCTTGTTAACCTGCTTCCCCCTCTCTCATTCCTCCTTACTGCTGATTGGCTGTCTTTTGTTGCTGCTGTTTTAACAGTTTTATTTTTCACTAGAATCTAAACTAGTTTTACTGTTCGTTGAATAGTGCAACACAAATAATAATAAAGTTTTTTAATGCAAAAGATCTCTCGTGGCATGAAGGTGGAATCAAACAAACACTGCACCATCTCGAGTGTACTGGTCTCCCATGTTAGAGCTTTAAAAAGGTGCAAAAGACGACAAAAAGCAATGCTTGTAATGCTTCCCCATTAATACAGTAAATAAGCATACATATTATTCAATTAATATTAAACCTGAATTATTAGACGGCTGCATCATGTTGATGTTCAACACGTCTGTGCCTCTCATGTTTCAAAGTAAAACCACCTCTGGATGTTCAGCGATTCACAGGTCCTGCTTTATAGTGACAGTGCTTTTACTGCCACTACCACAGATTTTAAAGTGTTTGTTGCTATGAAATGATTCTCTGTGAGGCCTCCTCTCCTTTTGGGCTGCGGAGGATAAGCTGAAGGCGCTAATGGCAGTGTAATTACGTATAAACAATTCACAGCTTGCCAGTGTGAATGAACGCCACAGGACAGAATGAAAAAGGTAACGGTCCTCTTGAGACCAGATGTCCACTCAGAGCCACTTTAATTATGGAAGCAGCAGCTCTGAAATACACAGATGACGGCTGATCAGACTCGCCGCCTCATATTCTCGGTCTGTGTTTAAAGCTTAAGCTGAAGAGACGCAAATAAAGTCTATCATGATTACAACAAAAACCAATGTAATAAAACACAGATTCTAATTATTCAGGGGTGGAGGATGAACCCAGATATATTCAGGTCATCCTGACTTCTTCATAATGTGAACTCTAATCACTGTTTAAGCCAATATAAATCCTCCACATTTCAGTTAAAAGGCAGCAGGCCGAGCATAGACCATAATTTCCAAATCCATCAGTTCCATCAGCTGTCTGTTTAAGAGCCAATTTGAAGCTTTTAATGAGTAATTAGAGCATCAGCGCCTGACCACTGCACATGTTCTGCAAACTCTTGACCTCTAATACAGTGAAGTTGCATTGATTTAAAAATCTGTGAAAGGAACTTGTGAATCACAGAGGAAGGTCTCAAAGCTCAATCCAGACACGCATTAATTGGTGGCTTTAGTGGAGGAAGGTAAAAGCAGGAAGGTGTTTTAAGCAGGTATTATTTCCTTACCATGAAATTCCGGATGGACCTGTGGAAGATCGTTCCATCGTAGTAGCCCTTTTTGCACAGACGGACGAAATTCTCGCCCGCTTTGGGAACCTTGAGGAAAAATAACGCAGGTGCTTAGCTTTGTGATTTTCTTCTTCACTGCAAGATCAATACTTTTCATTTTATCACCACTCATTTGATAAGTGCCAGCACGAACAGTCAAAAAGTGCCCACTGTGTCAAACTAGTGTCATATACCAATATATGTTTTCTTTCCCACACATATACATAATTGCATAACCTGTTAGCATTTTTCAAGTTCATGATAGTACTTTTGGACAATGACACAATGTTTGTTCTGAAGTTCAGCTTTATTTTGACGTGTTTAACAAAAATATTGCTCTTCCTGTTCAGGAACTGCAGCCGTTTTTATGCATGTTAAAAAAAAAAAAAAAACTTATGGAGCTAAGTGTACTTTCACTCCATCCTCCATGTGAATATTTGACTTCTCTTATTGGAGCTTTAGAAAACACTGAACTGGCTGTATTCCAGCTTTCATGCAGCAGTTACTGTCAGCGTGAAGTTTTACATTCACATAAACAAACTGAGTCGCGCATTTTCAGCTCTGCCTGACCTGCTACAAAATGTTTGTTGTACCCATAAGTCTGTCATGAAGTAGGGCTCGTAGCGAGAAGGCAGGCTTAGTTCACATCTACAACAGAGCGATTTAAATGTTGAAAAATAAAATGGTTCATTGAAGGTGCTTCCTGGGTTATGAAACTTTTAGACGTCTTGTAAATCATTGCAAAACACCAAGCGTCAGGCGCTAATTTTGACTGACTGGTAGTCTGTGAAACGAGGCGGCGACACAGCCCCGGGCAGAAGGCGTGGCTTTGACTATGACGCCGGTCAGGTCTACCGTTATTAATGTCAACAGCCTGGAGGAACACCTCTCTGAGTGTTCGTGCGAGAGAAACACACACCCCCGGCCCGGCAACAACGGTTGGTGGTTTCCCCAGATTTATAAAATACTCCGTTTAAACCTCTTTATTTTAACAGCTCTCTGCTGGTCTTATTTCCACATACATCTTGATTTTGCTGGGGGTGATCAACTCTCTGGCTCCTTTTCCCTCTAACATAAATCCCAGATTTTCCAAGCACTCTGGTACAAAGAGGCTTATTGTTTTAAACCACTAAGCACACGCACACGCACACACACACACACACACACACTAATTTATTTCTATATTTTTGGAATTGAAAAGGACATCTTAAAATAGTTATCTAAGGACAAGCTGTCTGGTTCAACAGATTACTACCACCTCTATGAATAAATACATAACAAATCAATATAAAAGCCTCCTTCTTCCCCCAGTGCTTTAACTTTGATTATTAACCAGTCTCCTGCGTCAGAGACACGTCTGCAAGTCCTCTCCCTCTCGCTGTTGCTGCTTTGTAATAATGGTTAATTTAGCGTGCATGCTTTTGCGTTACTTTGCGAGTCTCTAAAATGCAATTCAATTTAGAAACATGCCTAGGTACCTAAAATTGTCAACAATCAGCTGGTGTCAGCATGGAAACATTTGGTGACGCAGACAAGAAGAAAAAGTAGAAAATGTCCTGATTCACACGTGTTTACAGACTCGCTCACGCTGCCATGCAATCAGGCAGTAATGTGAAAGAGCGGAGGAGCATAAATCCATTAAAATTACTCAATTCATTTACATTTTAGCTGCAGACATTTACTTGTCTGCAGCTGAGATTTTATAGGTCCCACATAATCCACTTCACTAGAATAAATAGTCATCATTGTTTGTGCGTCTTGTTTAACTTTAAACTCACACTCAAAGACAAAAATATCTGACTTTACATTTTCAAAGGTGTTTTTGAATATAATAAAGCTTTGATATCATGGGCGACTGAAGCGCAGGCTCCGTCGGCCAATTACAAAAATCCACCCCCTTGCGGACAGCGAGGGCTGGGCAGGCTGAGTGAGCAAACCTTACATGGAGGTGGGATCTGGGTCTGTGTGACTGAATGTGACAGTGAAGCAGCACTTATTAATTCATAAACAGCAGGCTACGAATAGAGCTGCGATCTTATGAGGAAACCACTGGGGAGGAAGGTGGGGTGGAGGAGGATGTGGGGCACAGAGGGCAGGTTTGTCTAACTGCTGCAACTTTCCCTTCATTATTCTGATTCGACAGCTCAGAAGCCAATGAAAACCAGACGCACGAGGCGCTCGGTTACCAGGGAAGAAATATGTTCCTGGAGTTCACGCTGGCTCTCAGGAGCCCCCCACGTCTAAGCTTAGAAGGGTGAACACTTTGCCAAGACATAAGTTTGGCAAAGTGTGAGGTGGAGACACTGTCTATTTTCACAGTTTCAGGTGAGTCATCCTAAAAGCTATTTATTTAAACACATGCACCAGGAAAAACTTCATTTGAAAACCTTACAGCGGAGAATGAAATCACCCTGTCACCTGAATCAGAGCCTCACAGGCTGCACTTGTAAAACTATTCGTTTTGGCAGTTAGGATTGCTAATATCCAAGTGAAGCCATCTGCTCCTTTCAGGTTCCGCATTGTTTTCATGTAGCCTAATGCAGTGGTTTGGTCCATTGTCTCAATGAACATCTGTTTATGGCCAGCCTCCATTTAAGCCGGTGGTTTTTAAAATGTTATGACAAGAAGCTGAAAGCTTAAACTTTGATTCCTGGTTAGTCTCTTAATAACTGTCAAAAAAAATGTTCGCTTCTTTGGAACATGTTCGACAAAAACTGCAAACTTGACGTGTGTGCATACTCTACACACCTTATTATATGAAACTTTTCTGACAGCTAAGAAGTGAAAACATGTCCAGTCCCACCTTCTTACGCCCACATGTCACTCACCCATTTGTTCTTGTGCTTACGGCACTTCTGCATTTGCTTCATTTCTCCCACCTGAGAGCTACGTCCAGATTTTATACAGAGATTAAAAACAACTCACAAAATCTCAATGCCTGCAGAGACCTAGCTGGCACCGCAAAAACAAAAAGTTATATATTTTTATTTTCCCACAGTCCTTCCTGTGCTAACTGCTAAGAACTGAAACCCCCGACTTACCCTACAAATTTTAATGAGCTTTTATTTTCTAGTTCTGTCCTGCAATGATCATAAGAAAACATCAATGAGGACTGTTACTATACTAACAGTAAAACCTGCTGAATTGCACACTTTCTCCTCAGTTTCTTGTCTTTTCAAAATAAACGTACGACGCTAAACGGCTGAAATCTATTCATTGTATAACACAGATTATTATAATTATTTCCACCTTATCGATTAGCAATTACCATCCAAATTATTCCTACTGTTCATGCGTAAATACGAGCGTTCTTACCTTATCACAGTGCAACTCAAGATTCAGGTCTCCCTTGTTTGTATGCAGGCGTACGTATCCCTTTTTCTTCACATACTGGTAACGCACAGTGTCGTCTGCAATAGCGTCTGTAAAACACGTTTAAATATAAATTTAGTTGACGTGCATATGATGAAAATATTTCATATTTATAGCTGGCACGTCAAGCGGGAACAGTTATTCTGAAAAACAATCTTAAGAGTTCATTGATTGTTTTGTGAGTCTCAGCTTGATGTTGGCACAGGTGAGATCTTTGACCTTTAAAGAGCCTGCATGCGTCTGCAGGGAAAGCTGTTATGTAGATTTATGCCTGAGTGTTTTTCTCCTGTTGACAATCTCCAGATCAAAAAGCCGTTTTTAAACATCAGCGTTTAGCTTTTCACTAGAAACACTGGTTTAAAAAAATAAATACAAATCCCTTCTTGTATTTCGCTAAATAAAGAGCTCTGTATAAATATATTTCAAGCCATTTCATCCCTTCTCAGAAACTTGAACTAGGTCACTAAATCCAAACATTGTCCTCCTTTTCTGAAGTGTGCTGAACCTACTATACAGTTGCATAACAGCAAATCTCTTTCATGAAGCAGCTCAGCGGCTGACAGGAGAAGAAAACGGCAGTCGAAATAAGCAGCTCCCACTTGCAGCTGCATTTAAACCGTGTGAGCGTGAAGCTGCACTTTCCTTTTAAAATAATTAAATAAATAAAAAGAGCACACATGGGCAGCCAGTCGTCCCTGAATGAATGCAGGTCGAAGATGAGCCAAACATTTGTTTTTACGGGGACTCTGTGGAGGCTTTGTGTGTGTGATGTGTTCACTTGCCTGCTTCGTGTGTTGTGGCAGGAGTCATAGCCGTGGATGTGAACGAGGCAGAAACTCTTCCTGTGGAGTAATGAGCCTGAGGGGGAAAAAAAAGAACAAGATAAAAGTTTAAAAAGTCATGCCGATCTGTCATATGTCAATAGAGCTCAAAAGGACGCTGAATATAAATATGATTAAGACAAGAGGTTTACTTAATGCTAAATTCTGGGGGTGTTGTTAGCATCTTTATCATGTGGCACTTGTTACGCCCCTCTGCAGCCCCTAATCTCTATGCAGTGGCAGTGCAAGAGTGTTCAGCTGTTGCTAATTGACCACATCTAGCCAGGTGTGGATAAAGGCATACCCGAGGCAGGCTTTCATGTAGCCACACTAGTCTTCGTCTTAGTGGCAACAGCTATTTTAGCTAACTTGTTACATAGTTGAAAATAAAACCTCTTCTAGTTGAAATTCTGGTGTTACTCTCCATATTTATGTTGCAGCTTTTGAGCCGTTTCGCAAACATAACCGGGGGCTCGTCCGGGATATGAAACCGGGGGCTCGTCCGGGATATGAAACCGGGGGCTCGTCCGGGATATGAAACCGGGACATCTCACACCCCAAGCAAGAATTGTACTCCTAGACTATGATTCTGTTGAGCCAGGTTGAAACAGCATTAAATAACTTTTCTAGTCTTATTGACCACTGGACACACTCATAAGTCATTCTTACACATAAACTTTGCACAACTCTTGATTAAAGTCATGATATCCAAAACACGTAGAACACACCAGGAAAAACTACTACTTTTCTTTGTTTTTAAGTCACCTGAGCAGAGCTAGCAGGAGGCAGGACACATGAGGCTGCTGCCATGTCACCTGTACTATGCAGTATTTGCACTATTCTCATATAAACATAAACTGGTATAATCTGACAGGACTGAAGCTGGCAGGTTCAAGGCTGTTTAATGCCACCTGTTGAGAATTATATAGAACATCAGAGGTGCAACAAATGTGCAAGAACAGCCTTTTAGCAGTCACATCAATGGTGGCAGAATAATCTGGGGTTCAGTATTTTCCCCCAGGACACTTGGATATACAGGCTGGAGGAGCTGGGGAATGAACCACTGACCTACTGATTCAGGATGACCTGCTTTAAGTCCCAAGGGAGGGGCACAGGTATGAAAAAAAGCCAGTATGTGGATCTCAAGCTTCTGTGCTGCTTTAGTGTCTTTGTATTATTCTAGATGCAGGGAAAATATATAAAATTTTACAATGTAATTATTACATACTTAAAAAAAAACTCATCACTTTCTCTCATTATTGTACATTTTTCTCTACTGTGAAATAATCCCTGGAGCTCAGAGGCAGCCAGGGCAGATATTTCCTCATTAAAAAGGCCTGAAGGTTCATCCACCAGTTGAGGAAGCGTCTTCTCCACTCGTCATATCTTTCCAGCCTCATACTCGAATGGCCCCCTCGTTTGCTCTAAAGGGCGTGTGAGCTTTTCCAGGCTCCGCATGATTAAGAGCCAAGAACAGAAAGATTTCTATCACGTTATAATTACGGAGCACCAGAGAAGTTATCTGAGCTTAAATTATAGTAGAAAGCGATTGTTGGATCATAATATACACCTAACAATACCAGAAACATGTGATAAGGCGGCTAGAGTTATTCAAGTGAAAGAATAACAACTCTGAAGATTAAAGCAGAGAAGTGAAAATGGATTTCAAAAGCTAAAAGTCTGTTCTTCAGTCCCCGCTTAGCATTCTTCTGCTCCAGTTCTTGTGAAGGCGCATGAAAGTGCAGACTTCACCTTGCACGCTCTGTCTGACCTATATTCCCTCTTCTCTCAGATGCTGTCAAAGCGTCACTATGAACTCGACACAGAGAGCGACCAAGGATGAGCTGTGCTGTAAAAATGAGGCACAGCGCAGCATCAAAGGAGAGCTGATAAGAAAGAAGGTGTAGCTGCGGCTCAAATTGAATCAGCCGTCATCCTTCCAGTAATTCAAGGGCACAGTCACGGCGGTAACGTCACCGCCAGTGACCTCCTTTGTTACACATCGGTCTGTGTGTGCGAGTGTTCCCCAGAGGTATGATGACTGAGAGCAGGCCTGGAGGAAGGTTACATTATGTATATGTTGAGTTTTCAAATGGATATAAACATGTTCCACATTTTACTCTCTCTGGTTCTGACACTGATGTTATTTTTTATCAACAATATTTTACATGCAAAATATTATCCATCAATCTCCCTTAGATTACGGTAAATATATTTTATTCTTTGTTGTTTCTGTTCCTGGATACAGCTGGGCTTTATCTGGTGTTTGTTTTTGTTTTCTCATCCACAATACTGTGAATATATTTTCTAATATATGGCTCCCTCCTGTGGACAAAGTCAAACTAGCACATCTTCACCTGGTTCAGAAGGCTCTCTTAAACCTGCAGCAGTGACGTGACTAAATAACTGAAAAATCTCCTAAATTATGTTAAATTAGTTCTCAGCAATGACATTTGATTAACTGTCAGCTTCATTACTAGTTTTGAGCTTGTCCAAAAGTAAAGAAATATGAAATAAAATAATGTAACAGTTTAGTGAAACAGGTTCAGGTCACATCCTGTCGGCTTCACTTCAAATCCAGTGTGGTGCCGTGTCGGCAAAACGGAGGAAAAGTGCATCCTTGTCTAAATACTTCTGCACGTGGCACAGTTTCCATCACCTGGTCTAAATGTTGGGACTTTTCCTTCAGCAGCTTAGAAGCTTGGACACCCGAGCCTGGACAGTTTTTAAATTATTATTTATATTCTTAATAACCATTTATGAGTCTTTGTGATTCGCCATCATATTGGCCAAAGATCCCTATAAGACTAATTCATTGCTCATAGCAAATAAGATGGTGTTTACTAATCAAGTAACCAAACGCAGCAAGATGAGAAGCTCAAAGGTTTAAAATCAGCAGTGAGTTTTTCCAAAGGTGGGAGAAACCAGAGTTTCTGAGAAAACCTATGTAAGCAAAGAGAGAACATCCAACAACCCAAGACCCTCTTACTATGAGACTGCTGTCCAAATATATTATCTAATCTTATTAACTAAAGTCACTACTAGCAACTTGGTTTTTCAGGCATTTGACTCTACATCACCTTAAGTTAGCGATTAAACTCTGCTGTGGACACAGACAGCTGCAGATAACAGCAGCAGATGAGATGTCTAAGTCCACCCAAAAGGTGAAGGCGTTGAATTAGAGACTGACCAATATATTAACTGGTATTAAATATTGCAGATAAATTAGTGTGTCGGCATTTATAAAAGAGATGGGAGAAACACCCTTCACCCATCTTGAAGGGTTGATGCTTTTGTCCATCAGGGGGAACTCCGTTTCCAGGAGGAGTCAAGCAGAACATAAACAAGTAAATAAATAACTACACATGCTACACACTACACAACTCTGTTTAGGTTTTTACACGTGAAAGAAAACATATCAGATTTTTAAATCACTAAATATTGGCATCGGTTTTAAAAATCCCACAGTGGTCAGGCTCTAGTCTGCACTATAAATGGAGAACGGGTGGAATCTGACTCCACCTTCAGGTTTCTGGGCACCCACATGTCCACTGACCATGTCCTACAACACCATCGCCCTGGTAAAGAAGGCCCAGCAGCAGCTGTACTTCCTCGTGTCCTGAGGAAGAAGAACCTGGACGAGAAGCTGCTGCTGGCCTTCTACTGCTCCTCAGTAGAGAGCCTGTGCTCCTCCTACCTGGATGTTTGGTACGCAGGGGTCACGACTGAGAACAGGAAGGCTGACAGAGAGTAATTAACACCGCCCCCAAAATCACTGGCTACCCTCTGCTGCCCCGAGACCATCGTCAGATCCTCCTGTCTCAGGAAAACTAGAGCCAACATAGGTGACACCTTGTACCCACCATCTCACCAATCTGAGCCAATGGTCTGAATAGCCCTCATCACTCAGGCCACTCACACACGGACCCTATACTCAGACCAAGTCCTTTGCACTGCTTCCAAACACTTTGGCCTCCAGTGTCTGCATTTTCTCCTGTCTGTTATTTATTCTGTTGTCTTATTATTTATATTTAACTCCTGCACAGTTGTTGTGGAGCACCCATCATTTCGTTGTACATGTAGAATGACAATAAAGGGCTCTTCTATTCTATTCTATGGTCACAAAGGCATTGCTGCGCATGGAGCCTTGCAATGATGAAACCAGGAGCTATAAAGAGGCTTTAAGGATCATAGTGAGGATGGTTTTCTTACAGCATTTAATTTGTCCGTCTTCTTGGCCTGCGGCTCCTTCATGGTGGAAGCCAGCAGTTCATCCCCTTTGTATTCTTTATAAAGCTCCGCTAAAGTCTCCCTCGTCTCCAGATTGGTGGTCTTCAGATGGTATGCTGGGTCCTGCTTAGCCTTTTCCTCATCTGAAACATGCCAGAAAGAGCAAGAGAAAAAGGATGATTTTACCATAGCACATTTATATAATGCGAGAATTACCCATCACCAGAAAAATACTGATAGCTCACCTGGGTCCAACACTTTCAGGTCGTTCTTGACATGGAAAAAGTTGGAGACGTTGAACTTATCCAGGTTTGTGGGGTCCTAAGAAGAGAAAACAACGTCTCTGTTCCTCAAATAAAAGTACTCTTTCATTGTGTAGGTGGATAAAAATCGTGAAACAACGTCTCACCTGAAGAGTTATAATATCTTTTCTTGTGAAGGGTTCATCTGTGAGCAGATCTTTAAAACTTTTGGTCTTAATGTTTAACTGCTCAACTGCCTGCATGAAAACAGAAATATTAGAAAGAAAAGCCTCTGTTGGTCATAAGGAAAACAAACGTGGGCAGCAGGTAAAATTAAATTATATGTGTTTCCTTTAAGTTTAACACAAGCTTAGTATCACTACAACTGAATGAACAACCCTTTGTGGAATTCATCTGTAAAAATAAACAGAACAACACTGTTTTTTGTTTGGAGAGAGATTTTTTGCACACAGCTAATTCTGTGTGATGTAAGGCAGCATCTTGTGAGACCATGTGGGCTGAGCATCTGCACTGTATCACGCCAAGACCAAAATCAATATCATCTCTTTCTCCATGTGCGTAATTTTAGACATCGATTTCTGTCTGAAAAGCATCATCGTGAGGATCAATGCAGCAAGAGCACGAGTTCACTGACCTCATAAGAAAACACATTCCCGGTGACCTTGTTGGCAACAATGTGAGAATTATTTGTGAAGACGTTGTACAGAACAGGGCAGTGATACTTTCCTGGAACAAAACGAAGCAAAGAAAAAAAAAAGTGAGAGAGCAGCAGGCTGAGCAGCAGAGTCCAATCTGCTGCCAGGGGCTGAATCCACTCAAGAAGTCAACGAGTATCTCATGCAATCCTCTGCTGAATTATATCACATCTTCTCCCCTCACTTGCTTTTTTGGATTTTTATTCCTCCAACCCCTTTTAAGTCAAGCTTTCTTTTTTAAGGTTCCCCTCACACAAAGCAAAGCAGTAAGAAAAGTGTGGATTTAAAAGAAAAATAAAGCCTGCATGATTTCAGTGACTATGACCTGGCAAACTGGGCTAATGACAGTATTAAATTTCTTCTACATGCAACTTGTTGTGCCTCAGGTGCATCAAAGCGTAAGCATATTTACCATCATTGTTCTTGGCTAAGTTAAGTTTGATGAGGGACTTTGCTTCCAGTTTCTGTGGAGGAAAAGAACAAATTTGCTTCTCAAACTGTACAACAGTGCTTGCGCTACAAGTACAACCACAAATGGATCATCATCTTACAGAGATCAGTTTCCAGCTGTGACATGGGGGAAATTGTAGAGATGTGCTTCATGATGCATGCTCAATCATCCAGGTAAGTAAATCCCCAAAGTTGATTCTGTTCATCAGGACGTAGCGTTTTCAGTGGGAGAAACGTATCGTCAGTCATCCAAGTGACTTCTTCTATGTGAAAAGGGAAAGACTCTGAATCGAGGAGGGGGCCTAAGGGTACATCTTTTGCCATCTTACAATGCTGTGATTGCAGCCATTCCCCAACTCTCTGTGAA